>NC_050097.1:7512811-7820149 GCF_902167145.1 Zea mays
CTCCATAGAGAAGGGAACGTTGAGCTGGTGCTTGAGGTTCACTGATGCCTCTTTAGGATTAGGAATTCTGGGTGGGGTAATGCCAATTGAGTTCCAGCAGGCTTTCGCGAAGTTGCATCTGAGGAAAAGATGGTAAAGGGTCTCCTCTCTTTGCCAAAGGCAGTTTTCGCAAGAATAGGAATCTAGCTCCATGTTTCTCCTTCTCAACATATTTCTGGTGTTTAGCCTGTTTTTGAGCCACAGCCAGTAGAAGACTCTATGCTTAGGCTGACATTTACTTTTCCAAACTAGTCTGTAGATAGGGTGAGTCTGCATCTGGCCCATGGAAGATCTGTAAGCTTTTTGGGACGAGAATTTGTCCGACCCCCAAATGTACTTCCATCGGTCGTGAGCATCATTAAGAACGATTTGCTCCCAGGACCCCTTGAGCACCAGAAATTGATCAAACGCTTGATCAGAGACAGGTAAATGAAAAAGACCATGAAACTGCTCTTGATCCTTGGCCTCTTTGATAGTCATTTTTGAGTTTTTGGCAAAGGAAAAAAGCTCTGGGAAAATATGCCTCGGGATGCCCTGACTCCACTGATCATCCCAGAACGAAATTGATCTGCCATTGCCAATAACGGGGATAGCCAGTCCTTTGAAGTTTGGCAGAAGCTTTACAATGCTCTTCCACCAGAAAGATCCAACGCTTCTATTGCCAGGGAGACCTCGAGTAAGATAGTAATTGTTCCAGATCAGATGCACCCAAGGTAAGTGATAGTCGCCTAGAGGGGGGGTGAATAGGGCGAAACTGAAATTTACAAATATAAACACAACTACAAGCCGGGTTAACGTTAGAAATATAAACGAGTCCGCGAGAGAGGGCGCAAAACAAATCACGAGCAAATAATGAAGTGTGACACACGGATTTGTTTTACCGAGGTTCGGTTCTCTCAAACCTACTCCCCGTTGAGGAGGCCACAAAGGCCGGGTCTCTTTCAACCCTTCCCTCTCTCAAACGGTCCCTCGGACCGAGTGAGCTTCTCTTCTCAAATCAAAGCCGGGAACAAAACTTCCCCGCAAGGGCCACCACACAATTGGTGCCTCTTGCCTTGATTACAATGGAGTTTTGATCACAAGAACAAGTGAGAAAGAAAAGAAGCAATCCAAGCTCAAGAGCTCAAATGAACACGGCAAATCACTCTCACTAGTCACTAGGGTTTTGTGTGGAATTGGAGAGGATTTGATCTCTTTGAATGTGTCTAGAATTGAATGCTAGAGCTCTTGTAGTAGTTGAGAAGTGGAAAACTTGGATACAATGAATGGTGGGGTGGTTGGGGTATTTATAGCCCCAACCACCAAATGTGGCCATTGGGAACCTGTCTGTTCGATGGCGCACCGGACAGTCCGGTGCACACCGGACAGTCCGGTGCCCCCTGCCACGTCATCACTGCCGTTGGATTCTGACCGTTGGAGCTTCTGACTTGTGGGCCCGCCTGGGTGTCCGGTGCACACCGGACAGGTACTGTTTGATGTCCGGTGCACCGGTATGGGCGTGCCTGACGTCTGCGCGCGCTGCGCGCGCATTAAATGCACGCAGGGAGCCGTTGGCGCCGCAGGGAGTCGTTGCTCCGCTGGCACACCGGACAGTCCGGTGCACACCGGACAGTCCGGTGAATTTTAGCGGAGCGGCTGCCGCGCGAACCCGAGGCTGGCGAGTTCCGGAGACCGCGCTTCCTTGGAGCACCGGACATGTCCGGTGCACACCGGACAGTCCGGTGAATTATAGCGCGCCGGCTTCCGAGAATTCCCGAGGGCGAAGAGTTTGAGTTGGTGTCCTCTGGGCGCACCGGACACTGTCCGGTGCACACCGGACAGTCCGGTGCCTCCAGCCAGAGGTGCCCTCGGTTGCCTCATTGCTCCTTTGTTGAATCCAACACTTGGTCTTTTTATTGACTGAATGTGAACCTTTAACACCTGTATAATCTATACACTTGGGCAAACTAGTTAGTCCAAAGATTTGCGTTGGGCAATTCAACCACCAAAATTATTTGGGAACTAGGTGAAAACCTAATTCCCTTTCAATCTCCCCCTTTTTGGTGATTGATGCCAACACAAACCAAAGCAAATATAGAAGTGCATAATTGAACTAGTTTGCATAATGTAAGTGTAAAGGTTGCTTGGAATTGAGCCAATAAAACTACTTACAAGATATGCATGGAATGTTTCTTTCTTATTTAGCATTTTGGACCACGTTTGCACCACATGTTTTGTTTTTGCAAATCCTTTTGTAAATCCATTTCAAAGATCTTTTGCAAATAGTCAAAGGTAAATGAATAAGAGTTTGCAAAAGCATTTTCAAGATTTGAAATTTTCTCCCCCTTGTTTTAAATGCTTTTCCTTTGACTTAACAAAACTCCCCCTAAATGAGATACTCCTCTTAGCGTTCAAGAGGGTTTTGATATACCATTTTGAAATACTACTTGCTCCCCCTTTTGAACACAATAGGATACCAATTGATAAATACTTCTTTGAAAACACTAAGTTTTCTGAAATTGGTGGTGGTGCGGTCCTTTTGCTTTGGGCTCATTTCTCCCCCTTTTTGGCATGAATCGCCAAAAATGGAATCATTAGAGCCTTCGAAGTAATTTCTTCCCCTTTGGTCATAAGTAAATGAGTTGAGATTATACCAAAGACGAAGTCCTTTTCTTTGATGCTCATTTCTCCCCCAAAGAATAGAGAGATGGTTGGAGTGATAGCGAAGGATGAGTTACGGAGTGGAAGCCTTTGTCTTCGCCGAAGACTCCAATTCCCTTTCAATATACCTATGACTTGGTTTGAAATAGACTTGAAAACACATTAGTCATAGCATATAAAAGAGATATGATCAAAGGTATTCAAATGAGCTATGTGTGCAAGCTAGCAAAAGAAATTTCTAGAATCAAGAATATTGAGCTCATGCCTAAGTCTGGTAAAAGATTGTTCATCAAGTGGCTTGGTAAAGATATCGGCTAATTGATCTTTAGTATTAATGTAAGAAATCTCGATATCCCCCTTTTGTTGGTGATCCCTAAGAAAATGATACCGAATGGCTATGTGCTTAGTGCGGCTATGCTCGACGGGATTGTCGGCCATTTTGATTGCACTCTCATTATCACATAGCAAAGGGACTTTGGTTAATTTGTAACCATAGTCCCGCAGGGTTTGCCTCATCCAAAGCAATTGCGCGCAACAATGACCTGCGGCAATGTACTCGGCTTCGGCGGTGGAAAGAGCGACCGAATTTTGCTTCTTTGAAGCCCAAGATACCAAGGATCTTCCCAAGAACTGACAAGTCCCCGATGTGCTCTTCCTATTAATTTTGCACCCCGCCCAATCGGCATCCGAATAACCAATCAAATCAAAAGTGGATCCCCGAGGGTACCAAAGCCCAAACTTAGGTGTATAAGCCAAATATCTCAAGATTCGTTTTACGGCCGTAAGGTGGGATTCCTTAGGGTCGGATTGAAATCTTGCACACATGCAAACGGAAAGCATAATGTCCGGTCGAGATGCACATAAATAGAGTAATGATCCTATCATCGACCGGTATACCTTTTGATCCACGGACTTACCTCCCGTGTCGAGGTCGAGATGCCCATTTGTTCCCATGGGTGTTTTGATGGGCTTGGCATCCTTCATTCCAAACTTGCTTAGGATGTCTTGAGTGTACTTCGTTTGGCTGATGAAGGTGCCCTCTTGGAGTTGCTTCACTTGAAATCCTAGAAAATACTTCAACTCCCCCATCATAGACATCTCGAATTTCTTTGTCATGATCCTACTAAATTCTTCACATGTAGATTCGTTAGTAGACCCAAATATAATATCATCAACATAAATTTGGCATACAAACAAATCATTGTCAAGAGTTTTAGTGAATAAAGTAGGATCGGCCTTGCCGACTTTGAAGCCATTAGTAATAAGGAAATCTCTTAGGCATTCATACCATGCTCTTGGGGCTTGCTTGAGCCCATAAAGCGCCTTAGAGAGCCTATAGACATGGTTAGGGTACTCACTGTCTTCAAAGCCGGGAGGTTGCTCAACATAGACTTCTTCCTTGATTGGTCCGTTGAGGAAGGCACTTTTCACGTCCATTTGATAAAGCTTAAAGCCATGGTAAGTAGCATAGGCCAATAATATGCGAATTGACTCAAGCCTAGCTACGGGTGCATAGGTTTCACCGAAATCCAAACCTTCGACTTGTGAATACCCTTTGGCTACAAGTCATGCTTTGTTCCTTGTCACCACACCATGCTCATCTTGCTTGTTGCGGAAGACCCATTTGGTTCCTACAACATTTTGGTTAGGACGTGGAACTAAATGCCATACCTCGTTCCTCGTGAAATTGTTGAGCTCCTCTTGCATCGCCACCACCCAATCTGAATCTTGGAGAGCTTCCTCTACCCTGTGTGGCTCAATAGAGGAAACAAAAGAGTAATGTTCACAAAAATGAGCAACCCGAGATCGAGTAGTTACCCCCTTATGAATGTCGCCGAGGATGGTGTCGACGGGGTGATCTCTTTGTATTGCATGGTGGACTCTTGGGTGTGGCGGCCTTTGCTCTTCATTCTCCTTGTCTTGATCAATTGCATCTCCCCCTTGATCATTGCCGTCATCTTGAGGTGGCTCATTTGCTTGATCTTCTACTTCATCAACTTGAGCTTCATCCTCATTTTGAGTCGGTGGAGATGCTAGCGTGGAGGAGGATGGTTGATCTTGTGCATGTGGAGGCTCTTCGGATTCTTTCGGACATACATCCCCAATGGACATGTTCCTTAGCGTTATGCATGGAGCCTGTTCTTCACCTATCTCATTAAGATCAACTTGCTCTACTTGAGAGCCGTTAGTTTCATCAAACACAACGTCACATGAGACTTCAACTAGTCCAGTGGACTTGTTAAAGACCCTATATGCCCTTGTGTTTGAGTCATAACCAAGTAAAAAGCCTTCTACAGTTTTAGGAGCAAATTTGGATTTTCTACCTCTTTTAACAAGAATGAAGCATTTGCTACCAAAAACTCTAAAGTATGAAATGTTGGGCTTTTTACCGGTTAGGAGTTCATATGATGTCTTCTTGAGGATTCGGTGAAGATATAACCGGTTGATGGCGTAGCAGGCGGTGTTGACCGCTTCGGCCCAAAACCGGTCTGGTGTCTTGTACTCATCAAGCATGGTTCTTGCCATGTCCAATAGAGTTCGATTCTTCCTCTCCACTACACCATTTTGTTGAGGTGTGTAGGGTGAAGAGAACTCATGCTTGATGCCCTCCTCCTCAAGGAAGCCTTCAATCTTAGAGTTCTTGAACTCCGTCCCGTTGTCGCTTCTTATTTTCTTGATCCTCAAGCCGAACTCATTTTGAGCCCGTCTCAAGAATCCCTTTAAAGTCTCTTGGGTTTGAGATTTTTCCTGTAAAAAGAATACCCAAGTGAAGCGAGAATAATCATCCACTATTACAAGACAATACTTACTCCCGCCGATGCTTATGTGAGCAATCGGGCCGAATAGATCCATGTGGAGCAGCTCAAGCGGCCTGTCGGTCGTCATGATGTTCTTGTGTGGATGCTGGACTCCAACTTGCTTCCCTGCCTGGCATGCGCTACAAATCCTGTCTTTCTCAAAATGAACATTTGTTAATCCTAAAATGTGCTCTCCCTTTAGAAGCTTGTGAAGATTCTTCATCCCAACATGGGCTAGTCGGCGGTGCCAGAGCCAACCCATGTTAGTCTTAGCAATTAAGCAAGTGTCAAGTTCAGCTCTATCAAAATCTACCAGGTATAGCTGACCCTCTAACACTCCCTTAAATGCTATTGAATCATCACTTCTTCTAAAGACAGTGACACCTACATCAGTAAAAAGACAGTTGTAGCCCATTTGACATAATTGAGAAACAGAAAGCAAGTTGTAATCTAAAGAATCTACAAGAAAAACATTGGAAATAGAATGGTCAGGAGATATAGCAATTTTACCCAATCCTTTGACCAAACCTTGATTTCCATCCCCGAATGTGATAGCTCGTTGGGGATCTTGGTTTTTCTCATATGAGGAGAACATTCTTTTCTCCCCTGTCATGTGGTTTGTGCACCCGCTGTCGAGTATCCAACTTGAGCCCCCGGATGCATAAACCTACAAAACAATTTTAGTTCTTGACTTTAGGTACCCAAACTGTTTTGGGTCCTTTGGCATTAGAAACAAGAACTTTGGGTACCCAAACACAAGTCTTGGAGCCCTTGTGTTTGCCCCCAACAAATTTGGCAACTACCTTGCCGGATTTGCTAGTAAGCACATAAGATGCATCAAAAGTTTTAAATGAAATGGCATGATCATTTGATGCATTAGGAATTTTCTTCTTAGGCAACTTAGCATGGGTTGGTTGCCTAGAACTAGATGTCTCACCCTTATACATAAAAGCATGATTAGGGCCAGAGTGAGACTTCCTAGAATGAATCTTCCTAATTTTGCTCTCAGGATAGCCGGCAGGGTATAAAATGTAACCCTCGTTATCCTGAGGCATGGGAGCTTTGCCCTTAACAAAGTTGGACAATCTCTTAGGAGGGGCACTAATTTTGACATTGTCTCCCCTTTGGAAGCCAATGCCATCCTTAATGCCCGGGCGTCTCCCATTGTAAAGCATGCTACGAGCAAATTTAAATTTCTCATTTTCTAAGTTGTGCTCGGCAATTTTAGCATCTAGTTTAGCTATATGATCATTTTGTTGCTTAATTAAAATCATGTGATCATGAATAGCATCAATATCAACATTTCTACACCTAGTACAAATAGTGACATGTTCAATGGTAGATGTAGATGGTTTGCAAGAATTAAGTTCAACAATCTTAGCACGAAGTATATCATTCTTATCTCTAAGATCGGCAATTGTAGCTTTGCAAACATCAAAATCTTTAGCCTTAGCAATTAAATTTTCATTCTCTAATCTAAGGCTAGCAAGAGATACATTCAATTCATCAATCTTAGCAAGCAAGTCAACATTATCATCTCTAAGATTGGGATTTGAACCATTACAAACATGTGAATCAACCTTAGCATTTAAAATAGCATTTTCATTCCTAAGGTTGTCGATCATCTCACGGCAAGTGCTTAGCTCACTAGATAATTTTTCACATTTTTCTACTTCTAGAGCATAAGCCTTTTCAACCTTAACATGTTTTTTTGTTTTCTTTAATTAGACAATCCTCTTGGGAATCCAAAAGGTCATCCTTTTCATGAATAGCACTAACCAATTCATTTAATTTTTCCTTTTGAACTATGTTAAGGTTGGCAAAAAGGGAACGCAAATTATCCTCCTCATCACTAGCATTATCATCACTAGAAGATTCATATTTAGTGGAGGAGTTAGATTTAACCTTTTTCCTTTTGCCATCCTTTGCCATGAGGCACTTGTGGCCGACGTTGGGGAAGAGAAGTCCCTTGGTGACGGCGATGTTGGCGGCGTCCTCGTCGGAGGAGGAGTCGCTTGAGCTTTCGTCGGAGTTCCACTCCCGACAAACATGGGCATCACCGCCCTTCTTCTTGTAGTACCTCTTCTTCTCCTTTCGCCTCCCCTTCTTGTCGTCACCTCGGTCACTGTCACTAGATATAGGACATTTAGCAATAAAATGACCGGGCTTACCACACTTGTAGCAAACCTTCTTGGAGCGGGACTTGTAGTCTTTCCCCCTCCTTTGTTTGAGGATTTGGCGGAAGCTCTTGATGACGAGCGCCATTTCCTCATTGTCGAGCTTGGAGGCGTCGATTGGTTGTCGACTTGGTGTAGCCTCCTCCTTCTTTTCCTCCGTTGCCTTGAATGCAACAGGTTGAGCTTCGGATGTGGTGGCATCATCAAGCTCGTTGATCTTCCTCGAGCCTTCGATCATGCACTCAAAACTTACAAAATTCCCGATAACTTCCTCGGGGGTCATTTTAGTATATCTAGGATTACCACGAATTAATTGAACTTGAGTAGGGTTAAGGAAAATAAGTGATCTTAGAATAACCTTAACCACCTCGTGGTCATCCCATTTTACGCTCCCGAGGTTGCGTGCTTGGTTCACCAAGGTCTTGAGCCGATTGTACATGTGTTGCGGCTCCTCCCCTTTGCGAAGCCGGAACCGACCGAGCTCCCCCTCAATCGTTTCCCGCTTGGTGATCTTGGTGAGCTCGTCACCTTCATGCGCGGTCTTGAGTAAATCCCAAATCTCCTTGGCGCTCTTCAACCCTTGTACTTTGTTATACTCCTCTCTACTTAGAGAGGCGAGGAGTATTGTTGTTGCTTGAGAGTTGAAGTGCTCGATTTGGGCCACCTCATCCTCATCATAGTCCTCATCCCCTACGGATGGTACCTGCGCGCCAAACTCAACAACATCCCATATGCTTTTGTGGAGCGAGGTTAGATGAAATCGCATTAAATCGCTCCACCTAGCGTAATCTTCACCATCAAAAGTTGGTGGTTTGCCTAATGGGACGGAAAGTAAAGGTGTATGTTTGGAAATGCGAGGGTAGCGTAGGGGGATCTTACTATACTTCTTGCGCTCTTGGCGCTTAGAAGTGACGGAGGGCGCATCGGAGTCGGAGGTCGATGTTGATGAAGTGTCGGTCTCGTAGTAGACCACCTTCCTCATCCTCTTGTGCTTGTCGCCTTTCCGATGCGGCTTGTGGGAAGAAGATTTTTCCTTCTTCTCTTTGTGGTGAGAAGAAGATTTCTTCTCCTTCCCTTTGTTGGAGGAGCTCTTCTTCTTCTCCCTCCTTTTGGTGCGGGACTCTTCCGATGAAGTGCTCCCGTGGCTTGTAGTGGGCTTTTCGCCGGTCTCCATCTCCTTCTTGGCGTGATCTCCCGACATCACTTCGAGCGGTTAGGCTCTAATGAAGCACCGGGCTCTGATACCAATTGATAGTCGCCTAGAGGGGGGGTGAATAGGGCGAAACTGAAATTTACAAATATAAACACAACTACAAGCCGGGTTAACGTTAGAAATATAAACGAGTCCGCGAGAGAGGGCGCAAAACAAATCACGAGCAAATAATGAAGTGTGACACACGGATTTGTTTTACCGAGGTTCGGTTCTCTCAAACCTACTCCCCGTTGAGGAGGCCACAAAGGCCGGGTCTCTTTCAACCCTTCCCTCTCTCAAACGGTCCCTCGGACCGAGTGAGCTTCTCTTCTCAAATCAAAGCCGGGAACAAAACTTCCCCGCAAGGGCCACCACACAATTGGTGCCTCTTGCCTTGATTACAATGGAGTTTTGATCACAAGAACAAGTGAGAAAGAAAAGAAGCAATCCAAGCTCAAGAGCTCAAATGAACACGGCAAATCACTCTCACTAGTCACTAGGGTTTTATGTGGAATTGGAGAGGATTTGATCTCTTTGAATGTGTCTAGAATTGAATGCTAGAGCTCTTGTAGTAGTTGAGAAGTGGAAAACTTGGATACAATGAATGGTGGGGTGGTTGGGGTATTTATAGCCCCAACCACCAAATGTGGCCGTTGGGAACCTGTCTGTTCGATGGCGCACCGGACAGTCCGGTGCACACCGGACAGTCCGGTGCCCCCTGCCACGTCATCACTGCCGTTGGATTCTGACCGTTGGAGCTTCTGACTTGTGGGCCCGCCTGGGTGTCCGGTGCACACCGGACAGGTACTGTTTGATGTCCGGTGCACCGGTATGGGCGTGCCTGACGTCTGCGCGCGCTGCGCGCGCATTAAATGCACGCAGGGAGCCGTTGGCGCCGCAGGGAGCCGTTGCTCCGCTGGCACACCGGACAGTCCGGTGCACACCGGACAGTCCGGTGAATTTTAGCGGAGCGGCTGCCGCGCGAACCCGAGGCTGGCGAGTTCCGGAGACCGCGCTTCCTTGGAGCACCGGACATGTCCGGTGCACACCGGACAGTCCGGTGAATTATAGCGCGCCGGCTTCCGAGAATTCCCGAGGGCGAAGAGTTTGAGTTGGTGTCCTCTGGGCGCACCGGACACTGTCCGGTGCACACCGGACAGTCCGGTGCCTCCAGCCAGAGGTGCCCTCGGTTGCCTCATTGCTCCTTTGTTGAATCCAACACTTGGTCTTTTTATTGACTGAATGTGAACCTTTAACACCTGTATAATCTATACACTTGGGCAAACTAGTTAGTCCAAAGATTTGCGTTGGGCAATTCAACCACCAAAATTATTTGGGAACTAGGTGAAAACCTAATTCCCTTTCAGTAAGTCGCTGTGGTTGAAAAATTTATGCAAGAATTTAATTAGAAGAGCCTCGTTCTGTGATTCTAAGCGAAGAACTCCCAGCCCACCATTCACTTTCCTCTGAGTGACCGAATTCCAAGCAATCAAAGGTGGCTTCTTGGAGTTGATGTCATTTCCTCTCCACAGACAGTGCTTTCTGAAAATATCAATTTCCTTAATGATGGTTTTAGGAATCTTGAGCGTGCACATGAAGAACATTGGTAGGGCTGAGAAGACTGAATTTACCAATTCCAAGCGCCCAGCCTGGGACAGAAAGTTTGAAGAGCAAGACAGCCTCCTCTGAATCCTTTGAATAAGAGGTAAATAGTGTTCCTTTCTAGGTCTCACCAGGCCCAAAGACAAGCCAAGATAGGTGAATGGCATCTCGCCAATCTGACAATTGAAGGTTCGGGACAGGATCACCATTTTATCCGGAGACACGTTAATAGGGAACATATTTGACTTGTTGTAATTAACCTTCAGGCCAGTAGAGGAGGCAAAAGAGTTGAGGATTGCCTTGAGGAAAAAAAGTTGCTTAGGGCATGCTTCCAAAATCAGAAGAGTGTCGTCTGCATATTGAATAATCGGGAAATCATGTTCACCAATATCCGGCAAAGGTAGCTTGAGAAGATTCCGCATCCTAGCTTTATTGATGATGCTCTGAAGAAGGTCAGCTGCCAGGACAAACAATAGGGGTGAAAGAGGGTCGCCCTGTCTAACCCCTCTCCTGCAATGAAAAGGCTTACCAGGGACTCCATTAAGTAACACCGAGGAAGTGCCAGAGTGAAGGATGCTCCGAATCCAGTTGATCCACTTAGGGCTGAAACCTTTGTGGATCAGAACCTGGATAATCAACTCATGCTCAATCATGTCAAAGGCTTTCTCGAAATCTAGCTTGAGCACAATGATCTCTTTTTTTGAGGAGTGGCAAAGGTGAATATATTCCAAGGCCCAGGCCAAGCAGTCTTGAATGGACCTCCCCTTGATGAAACCATACTGATTCTTGTGAATTAACCGGGGCATGAACGGTTGCAGACGGTTTGCCAACAGCTTCGTTAAGATTTTCATACTATTGTTTAGAAGAGAAATTGGCCTGTAATCCCCCACCTTCATAGGACTCTCTATCTTTGGAATCAAAACAATGAATGACCCGTTAATACTTCTGAGGCAAACCTGCTCATGGAAGAATTTATCACACAGATCACAGAAATCGGGGGCAATGACATGCCAGCACTTCTTGATGAAATTTGTATTAAAACCATCTGGCCCCGGGGATTTATCTGAAGGTAAGAGTTTTATGATGCTATCAATTTCCAGCTTAGAAAACGGATAATCTAACCCCTGTAATTGCTCATTGGTAGTTAAAAGTTCTGAAAGGTCAAACCCGATATCTGAAAAGTCGGACGACCCCAGTCTGCACTTGAAAGCCTCCCAGAGAAGATCAGACTTATGTTCATGCTCAAAGAACATGGTCCCATTGTCATCAGTCAAAGTAGGGATTGAATTTTTCCTGTGCTTAATGGTGGCATGGGCGTGAAAAAAGCGAGAGCAAATGTCTCCATCAGTAACCCACCGAATAGCCGCACGCTGCTTCCAGTAAAATTTTTGAATATTAAGTAAATCAGCCACCTTTTGTTGCAGAATTTCCCTGAAATTCCATTCCTCAACAGAAAGATCCCGGTGTTCTTCCATGTTGTCAATAAGCTCAATTAGCAACTTAATGTTCTTCACCGTTATATCAATTTTTGGCAGCGATCTCTGCCATTCTTTCAGAACCTTCCTAACAAATTTGAACTTGGCAGTCAGATTCTTGGCCTTGTCAGGAATGCTAGGGATCTCATTCCAAGTAGTTTGAAAAAGGTTCATGAAACCATCCAATTCAAGCCAGAAATTCTCAAACCGAAATATCGTAGGTTTAGGAATTTTGGACTTAAAGGAAACCAAGCAAGGAACATGGTCGGAAATGTCCCGCGGCATTGTCTTAGCATAGGAGTCCGGGAAGACGGTCGACCATTCTTGCGAGATGAAAAACCAATCAAGCCTCTGAAGCAGTGGTTCCTGCTGTCTGTTCGACCAAGTGTACGTGAGTCCGTGAAGAGGGATTTCAATCAAGTCTAAATTGCTTATCGCTTCATTGAACTTCAGCATAAGGTTAATATCCCCCCCCCCCAATTCTATTTCTGTTCTCCGGCCGACGGATTAAATTGAAATCACCAACGAGGAGCCAAAGCTTGTCAAGAGGCATAGAAATATTATGCAGCCAGTTGAGGAAATCAATTTTCCCATGATGGGTACAAGGAGCATAAACATTGGTAATAATCCAGGAGCAAGCCGACAAGTTTGAAGTGAACTCCACCGATTGGGCATAATTATTTTGAAAGATAACATTTCCGGTAAGCCTAGAGCTCTTCCAAATGATAACAGATCCGCCCGAGTTCCCCATCGAGGGAACAAAAGCAAAAGAATCAAAAGGAGCAGGGCAAAAGTTTTTAAGGTAGGCCAAATCAAAGAACTCCTTCTTTGTTTCCTGCAAACAAACAACCTCACAACCCGCATCTCGAATAGAACAACGAATAGCATTCCACTTGGCGGTAGAGTTAATTCCTCTAACGTTATGGCTCAGCACAGACCACTCCATGAAGTTAACAGAATTGGGATTACTCATTGAGAACACCAGAAGTTAATACGCATTGCCACGCTTCTTTTTTTTAAGACCGCTTATGATCCTATAATTATTTTAAACTTCTGTAATAATTCACCTCTTGTTTGCCTTTACGATCCTATAACATTTCAGTAGAAAAATAGGGGAAAAAAGGAAAGAAGAGTATAAGCTAATCAGCGACGAGACTACGAGAGACAGCAGAGACTAGCATATTTTGCTATCCGCCTGTCCATTCATTGGCACGGTCGCTTCACGTACTGAACCGAATTTTTGTTTTTTTTTTGTTTTTACATCTGAGAATTTCAGTATCGTAATCGTTTTTCACTGTATATCGAATCAGAATAAAAAAAAACCGAATACTAAACTTTATAAATTCAAAATTTTGAATCTTTGATTATGTGAACTAAATGTATGATGCAATTAAATTATTGTTCTTATTCACTTTTTTGTATATGATGTATGATATATCGTGAAATATTATATCTATATAATATTTAATTTTTAAAATTGTGTATAATGTGTTGTCTTGTGGTCTTTTTTTAGTATAAGGTTGGTATTTGGTTTTTACCGGAAAACCAAAGTAAAAAACTGAATACCGAACTTATCGGTTTTCCATTTTCTAGAAAACCGAACGGTTTCTAGTATTTGAAAACAGAAGTTTTTTTAAAACCGAACCGAAGTTTAAAAAAACAAATATCCAGCCCTACTTGTTCCATGATCGACGAGCCCCTGTTTTAACTTTTTACTGAAAATATAGTTTTGAAAAGGAAATAAAATCGTCGATGGTGCAACTGGAGCGCCCTGTGTGTGCTGTAGGCTGTAGCTTTCGCATACAGCTGCTCACATGCTTTGGCCTCCAGGGCAGTGCAGCGCATGCCTGGACTGAATAGACAGCAGCTGCCTGCTGCCTGCTGGCACAGTGGTACCAACGCTTGCATTTCTCTTGTGGTCAATGAATTAGCACCTGGCTGCTAAGGCTATCCGCAACCGTTACCCCTAAATTTTTTCCCCTATATCACTTTTTCCCCATATTTCCCCCCTATTTTTTCATCTACCGCAGCGGTTCCCCCTAAATACTCCCCCTATACCCCACTACCACTATAAAATATCATTTTCTATATCAACTATCAATTTTTTATCTACTAACAATTACTCGTGGACCCACAGCACAGTGTTTAGGGTGATGAACAGTGACACGCTAAATCTGGAGGGAGAGAGAAGGGGACCGACACGTAAGGGGCGCTGTAGGGGGCACCGCTGCGGCCATAGGGTGCCCCCTAAGCGCCGCATGCCAGGGGAGGGGGAGAGGCAGCGTCTACCGCTGCGGCTAGTCTAAGGGCTTGTTCGGTTATTTTCAATCCATATGGATTGGAGGGGATTGATATGGATTGGAGGGGATTTTGACTTACTGGGGATTGAAACCCCCTCAATCCCGCTCAATCCATATGGATTGGGGTAGAACCGAACAAGCCCTAAGCTGGATTGCCGTGGGTCACGGGGTCACAGCTCACTGTCCGAGACAGTAACTGAAACCAGGTTGAGACAGTAGCCATTGCCGTCGCCAGTGGGGAGGCTAGCTAGTCACGGGCTCCACCGACGACGACAGCTAGCCCGTCACGTCAGACGACCTAGCTCGCTTCGCTTTTCTGAAGAATCAAAACGAGGACTGGTGTTTTGTTTTATATCTTGTATTATTAGTACCACAAATAATTGCATAGCACATAGGTTGGTGACCTAGACTTTTCAGCGAGCGTGACGAATTCGTATGAGTCCAGCGGAGACACTGACGGTCTCCTGCATGGTGCCGGCGGAGCGGATTGGTCGTCCGCTATGGCGGGCGGGCGGGCTACGTGGAAAACAAACACTGTGGGTCCATGAACTGAAAATACAGCCTTCAGTTTTGAAGCTTCCCTGTCTCGCAATTCATTTACGTACTACTACTTACTACCACTGAAATCGAAGAGTGACACCTCATTCTCATTGCTTGTAGACGCAAACATTACAGATCGGCCTTGAAGAAGTGAGAACATAGCTCAGGTACATGTTTAAGATATATAATTCAGAGGGCTCTAGCACAATACATACTAATATATAGGATGAACTATATGATGAATATGTATGGAGCATAACTATACTAGTTGCCCACATATATATATATAGCATGAACTAGAAACATATATATAGCACATCGATCAGACGATATCTACTCCAGTTGTACTTTCCGTTTTCATCTGCCACCTGGATGCATGAGCTGCGAGAAGACGCTGCTCGGGGTCAGCTCGTCCGACTCCACGCTGGCGAGGCTCCGTCCCATCATGCTCAAAGTCGTCGTCGACGACGTGGTGGTGGTGGTGGTCGTACTGTCCGTCGGCGGCTCGTCCGAGTGAAGCCCGGAGACGATAAGCGGCGACGACCTGTTCGAGGACGACGACGTCGTTCCGTCGGTGACGACGACGACGCTGCCGCTGTCCTCCGCGCTCCCCTGCAGCTGCAGCGCGAACTCGAGGTTCCAGAGCACGTCGGCCATGGACGGCCTGTCGACGCTGCGGTCCGCCACGCACTTCTCCGCGGTCTCCGCGAACTTGAGGAAGCACTGCGGGGAGACCTGCCCCTGCAGGTGCGGGTCGATGATCTGCCCGAGCACGCCCTTCCTCTGGCAGTGCAGCGCCCAGTCGGCCAGGCTCACCTGCTCCTTGGGGAGCGAGGGGCTCAGGGCGGGCCGCGCGCACAGGACCTCCAACAGCACGACCCCGAACGAGTAGACGTCCGACTTCTCCGTCAGCTGCTGCCGCCGGAAGTACTCCGGGTCGAGGTACCCGAAGCTGCCCTTCACGACCGTGCTCACGTGGGTGTTGTCGACGTTGTTGGGACCCGTCTTGGACAGCCCGAAGTCGGAAACCTTGGCCACCAGCTTGTCGTCCAGCAGGATGTTGGTGGTCTTCACGTCCCTGTGTATGATGGTGTGCTTCGCGCCTGTGTGCAGGTAGTGCAGCCCCCGCGCCGCGCCGATGCATATCTCCAGCCGCTTCTTCCAGGACAGCGCCGCCCTCTTGGTGTTGTACAGGTGCTCCCTCAGAGTCCCGTTCGCCATGTAGTCGTACACTAGAATCAGCTCATTCATGTCGTCGCAGTACCCGATCAGCGACACGAGGTGCCGGTGCCGGAGCTTCGACAGCATCTCGATCTCCGTCTGGAACTCGTGGACGCCCTGCTCAGACGTCGGGTTCCCGCGCTTGATCGCCACCATCGTGCCACTGTCTATCTCTCCAAGGTACACGTTTCCAAAGCCGCCTTTACCGAGGAGAGAGGCTTGGTCGAAGTTCTTGGTGGCCGCCTGGATCTCGCCAAACGAGAAATGGCGGCACAGATTGGATGGCAACGTTGATGTACGGCTCCCTGTGGTCGCTGTCTTCCCTGAGGTGTTCGACCGTGACTTGCTGTAGTCAGTGAGAGGAGTCCAGTGGCCGTCATCGGGTTTCCTAGACTCCTTATTTGCTACCTCCTTTCTTCTGCAGACGATGCACGCACCAAAGGCAGCAATGAGTAGCACAGCAAAACCACCAACAGCTCCAGCAATGGCTGCCGGTGCCGGCGCAGCACCTTTCCTTCTCACACTAGGCTCCCCATTCCCGTTGTTGTTAGGCTGAACAGATGGAAGGGGAGGGTTGAGCCCATTAAGACTGTTGTTTCCGTAATTCTGCAGCTTGAAGACCTCCAGGCCGTTGAGTATTGCGTCGAAGTACTCGGGCCTCGTCGTAAGATCCGGGTGGAGGGCAACCCATAGGTACGTCTGACCAGAACCAGCCGTGACGGTGACGTAGTCCGTGTACACCGTCCTGCCGATTCCTCCGCTGAACGCGATGACATCCATCTCCTGCTGCGCTGTCTGGTTGTTGATGTAGATGAAGAACGACCTCTGGTTGACCTTTGTGATCGGATACTGGATCTCACAGAAATGGAACCTCAGGAGGTAGTAGAACCCGGCATCAACGGGTAGAATCCATGTGAGATTGTAGTTCAGGTTGATCTGGGCATTTGGCCCCATAGAGCGAGCAGTTGCATAGACATCAACCGGTGCAGTGTAGTTTGGCACAGTGGGTGTGTAGCTGATGGTAAGGTTGTCGTCTTTCCCAAAAGCCACCCCAAAACCAGCAGCATATATGTAAGGGACGTCATTAACCCATGAACGATAGAAGCCAGTATCTCCTCCTGGTGAGATGGCCTGGCCTCCAACGTTAAGCCGGTACATTGTTTCGAACCCCGTTCCAGCAAGAATAGGGAACGGATCCGGGTTGCCCCCATTGGATAGTGTTGGTGTCGGTGTCGTGAAGAGGTCAGGCGTGGGCACGATCTCGATCCCGTTGATGAACGCGTACGAGCCATTGTGGTGTGTGGATGGAGAGAAAGTGAGGTCTAGGCTGCCTTCAGTGACGTTTACGGAGTACTCACGGACAAAGAAGGCAACACCAAGTGATAGAGAGGTTTGGGAGGCGTTGAAGCTCTGTAAAAGGGTCAGGTTGGCTGCTGTGACGCCGAAGTAAGCATCTGCAGGAGCATGGTTACCGCCATAGATGGTGGGATAGAAGTAGAGGCGCACGAACATGCGGCCAGGAGTAACAGGAAAGGAGTAGGTGTAGTTTGAGGTGAAGACGCGAGCAGTCATGTAAGGCGTAGGGGATGGCAGCGAAGGGTCCTGGGATGAAGCAGTGGCTGCGACTCCATTCAGTGAAGGCGCGAACTTGGAGCTGGCGTCGCTGTCCCAACTCCGGCCATCAGCGTCTGTGCTCGTCGAGCTTGATGCCCCACAGTCCAAGCGTATCTGGCCAGAGCCGGTGGCGTTGCTGCCAACCGCAGCGGCGGATGAGAAGATGCAGAGCAGTGTGACGCATCCGAGGATGCCTGACGAGGCTGGGTGTGCCATCTGGTTGTTGGTGTCTCAAAAGGCCCTCTACTCTAATTCACAGCAGCTTTGCTACGCGAGAAGATGGCTGCCTGGCTCTAGGAACATCTCCAGCTTAGCAGAACATTGGGTCTTTTCTGTTTTCTCTCTGGGGGTTTTGGGGCAAGAAAGAATCTGGCAAATTGCTGGGTGGTCGGGACAGCGGTCTTTCAGTCTTGGTTCTTCACTGAAAAAGGCGTATGCAGATCCTGCCGTAAGAACAGAGAAGAAATCCAAGTTAGTTCCTATCCTTCAGAGAAAAGGATCAGTATATATACATAAATAAAGGTGGACAGCTATAGGCTGACTCAGGGCGGATATGTAAACCCTGACACCTCAAAGGGAAATATAACACATGTACTGGAATGACTAGGAGAAAGAACACTAATAATCCTTCCAAGATACGTAATTATCAGGTAGCATCTATTTCCTCACGACTCGCAAAAGTAAGATAGTAAAGTAGCAACATTTTGTGTCAGGAGGAAGTAGTAAATTTGCAGAAGAAAAAGAAAGAAATCAGAGCAAGGGGAAGGAAAAAGAGCAGCAACTGACGCTCCAGATCGATCACTTGCTCCGACGAAAGAAAGAAAGAAAGGGCTAAATTAAGCCGTTCAGGTATACAAAGTGCGTAAAGCCTAGCGCTATATCAGCCGCAGATTAGAATTTTGTTTTTGCCTAAAGTAAGAAGACCACGTACCTCTGCATAAACAGTAACCTAAATCCCGAACTAAAAAAAAATAACCGGACACCGCAAGATCCATAGAGACAAGTAACCCAAGTCTGGGGATCCCCCGCCCACGGGCCACGGCCGAATATGGCGGCAAGGAAGGAACTTGTGGAAACCTTGAAATCCAAGAGCAGCACCACAGAGCCCGGGCAAAGAGAGCAGGGCCGAGAAATAGGGAGGAACACGAGGAGATAGAACCAGTTACCTAGCCTAGCCAATACGCAGGCAGGACGGACGCTTCCAGCAAGCTTGAGAAGTGGTGGAGGGCGGCCGAACCAGCGGGGTGAGCAAGCTGCCGCTGCGTGTTTGGTGGCGAGACGAGTGTGAGGCGACGAGGAAGGAAGGAATTGAGCGAATGTTTGGCTCGCTCGTAGTGCTAGATAGATATTATATAATATAATGGGGTTTGGGCGTTCGGCACTTTGTGCGCGTGGGAGTTGATTGCTAGTGGGGAAAGTGTTGATAGAAAGAAAGAAAGAGTGGAGGCCAGCAGTCCGGGCTGCCGGGGACAACGGGCAACGACCACAAGCCAGTTTGGCTTGGTCTCGCTTGGCAAAGAAAAAAAAAATCGTGATGGTGCAGGGGTGAATGTGAAAAGAGGCAAAAAAAAGGGGGGGGGGGGGGGGGGGGGGGGGGGGGGGGGCGGCATCGCGCTTCACACAATCAAACAGCATAGCGCGGGTGGGCAAAGGCGCAATAGCTAGACAGGTGATACAGTCTTACAAGCAAGACACACAAATGATGGTAAGAGAAACTTTTTAAAAAAAACATCGTTTTTCAAAACAATTCTCTCGCCTCTCCTTGATTTTTTTTAAAAAAATCCTCCCACGTCTATTTATGTGTCTTGGTTGCACCGATACGTTCTCTTGTTTTGCCACCGTTAGATTTGCTATAATATCTGTGTCGGTCAAGTTTCCAAGTTTAACTAAATTTATAGAAAATATTAGCAATATTTGTATTTCTTAATAAGTTTATCATCAAAATAAACTTTAAAATCTCTCAAATGATACTATTATATACTATAAATATTAATACCTTTTATATATCTAACCAAAATTAGGTATAGTTGACTTCTCGAACAGCGATAACAATAGCTATTCTGGAACGAACGAGGGAAGTACGTCTAGAATTCTAGATATATTGTAAAAGAAATATATCTATGAAAAAAAAATCAATGTGTCTTAAATTGAAACGGAGAGAGTATATACGTAAGCGTAAAATATATTTTCGGTCTTTAAATTTGTAGTGTTGTGTCAGTCCGGTTCGTAAACTTTTAAAATATGTCTATTAAGACCCTAATCGTTGTTTAAATCACAATTAAATTCAAACAAACACGGTAAGAGGCCTTCTTCTGTCGTCACGTGCTTCTTCCTCTCATTCTCCCATTGGCCAAGTGATATCTTGACCCTGGTGGATGATAATATTCTAGTCTAAGATTTAATAAAACTAATGGAGTGCTTGTACTAATAAGGTGCATCTTCTTTTTTCAGAAGTCTGTCTCGAAAGAATCTCTAGATTAAACGTGTTTGGCCTAAAAGACTCGTGTTGGTCTGTAGGGATGGTCTATAGTCCTAGAGGGAAGTCTATGGTCCTAGACTCGTATTGGGATTGGTAACCGATTGGGAAGTCTTCGTAGGTGCACACAAGCGAAGACAAAGTGTGCATAAAAGACTCGTGTTGATCTGTGAGGATGGTCTATGGTTCTAGAGGTCTGCTAGGAGTAAGTACCGTCGGTCCAGGAGTGGACATAGTGTTACAAATAGTATCACCGACCCTCGCGGTTTCATTGGCAGTGTGTGGCTAGGGGCTCCGCATATGGCACATGACACATTTGAGCCTAGAGTGGTCATAGGACACCACTAGACACACAGATCTGCCCAAGAGAATAGATTCCTGACTTAGGGTTAACTGACGAGGACGTCAGTCTTCTAAGGGAGATGAATTGTGATATCCTGGCCAAAGTCTTAATAGAATTAATAGAGCACTCATATCAACAAGATGTATCTTCTTTTTTGAAGTCTGTCTCAAAACAAAACTTTTAGGTTAAGTTAAACGTGTTTGGTCTAGAGAAATCTTAGAATGTATGATCGACCGAAAAGTATTTCCAGATACACACGGAAAGTCTCGTGTTGACCTATAGTGATGATATATAGTCTAAAGTGTTGTCAATAAGGCCACGCCAGCTCGACTCGTCGTCGAGCCACCACCACAATATGGCCACGGCGACGACGTCTACCACGAGTTGATGGTACTGTACAAGAGGGCGTGAAAGGTGTACTCCCAAGCAGGTGTTTCTCACCAACTTCCTGGAGGCCGTGCTAGTTGGCATGCTGCTGGGCAGTGGCGGAGCCAGCTACGGATCCGAGCCTAGGCACCGTCAAGAAGCGAGAAAGCAGCTCCATCTTTGGCTCTTGGCTTGCTGAGGGTGGGCGTGGGGCGGCCGACGCCGGTTATTGGGGCTGGGCGCTGCGCTACTGGGGGAGCGTGCGACCGGGTTGGGCGCCGTTGCGCGCGCGCAGGTTGGCTGGGGCTAGCCTTCTGCAGCTATCGCCTGCCGGGGACGTCCGTGGGCACCGCCTGCGACCGGATCGGAGGAGGAAGGAGCAAGGCAACCAGGTAGCCAGCTGCGAGAGTGCGACTCACACTGGCGCGGGCGTGACCAGGCCTTGGGGGAGGCGGCCGATTTGGTGTCCCGCGTCCGTGACCGTGACCGTGACCGTGAGCTTGACTTGGGGAGGCCATGGTATGACTATAGATGGCCAAATAGGCGGCCCGGCACGGCACGGCACGGCACGATTAGGGCACGGCCCGTTTAGCACGATTATTAACCGTGTCGTGCCGGCCCGGCACTAGTGCCTGAACCCAGGCTCAGGCACGGCACTAAGGGTCCTTAGCCGTGCCGTGCCGGCACGACAGGCACGACCAGCCCATAGTGCCAGGGCTGGCCCGGGCACTACAACAGAAAACACACAAACCACAGAAAATCACAGAAACACATATTCATTCACTGATTCACAAATTAACACACAGTTAAACATACTAAAATACCTAATACTGAGTTGTTTAGTGCAATGGCTGCCTCATTAAAAACCTATCTAGGTAAAAACTCACCCTTGTGAGAAAACCCTAGATAGGAAAAAAGAGTACAGCCCACAGCTCTTTTAGTTTTCTTACATATCACAGAGTTACAGTGTACAGTTTAGTTACAGCCATACAGGCACAAGCTGAAGTATGCAAACTAGCTAAATAAGATCAGTCTTGGACATGTGGTTGTGGATCAGTAGGTGTCTGAGATTGAGATTGAGAGGACCCTGGAGTGTCAACTGGAACTTGTTCATCATCAAGATATAGATCAGAGAATGAGTCTTCAAGTTCTTTGTTCTCAACAGTATGTTGGGTCCTTGCATTCCCTTCCTCCTAGTCCTTGATGCAGGTCATCATCTCGACCATCTCCGAGGTCAGTCGACGCTCCTCGATAATCCTGCCAGTGGGACTGAAAGCACTTTCTGATGAAATGGTAGAGACATGCACAGTTAGTACATCCTTAGCCAACATAGAAAGAGATGGGTAGGTCAGCTTGTGATCCTGCCACCACGTCAATAGATTAAAGTCATCATCATATTTCTAGACAGTATCACTATCCAAATATGCTGATAACTCAGAACCAGCCCCAAGAGATGCACAATTGCTTGCTGCTTGCAGCAAAGCACTAGCTGAAGTGTGTCTAGATAGAGAAGCAGATGGAGTGGGGTTGGAAGAAGAACCTGTTCCACCAATTGGGGTTGAAAACAAATCATCATCATCATCACCATATATCATACCACAGTTAGTCCTTTTCTTACCAGTCCTTGTTGTTTGTGAGGGTCTAACTGAGGGCATTGCACCAAACTTAGTTGCATACTTGTTAAATACCTCAGTTAATTGTGCTCTCACAAGAGTTAAATAACTAGAGTAATCATGGTGTGTGACACCAGCTAAAATAGATAGAACTCTATTGAAGCCCCTCAATTTAGCTCTAGGATCAAGAATGAATGCAAATGAATAGAGAAGTGGAATATCCCTCCAGTACTTAAGGAACTTAGTTTGCATAGGAAAAACAACAGTTCCAAGCAATCTATCATGTTCATATGAATTTAGATGTTTAGCAATCTGAATTATATGATGCATCATCAATGAAGATGTTGGATAGTAGACACCAGATAGAACACAAGTTGAGTCATAAAATAGTTCAAGGAATACCAGGATTTTTTCAGCAACATACCAGTGATCATCAGACAAAAGCAAAGGTTCACCTACAGCTCTAGGGTAGTGAGTTTGAATGAACACATCAAATGTGTTCCTGTAAGGCAGTAGATGCTTAAGCATAAGGTAAGTGGAGTTCCACCTTACCTCCATATCCAATCCAAACTTACGAGGACGTGTATTCATAGCAATGCAATATGATTTGTATAAAGCAGTGCGTTGATTAGAAGAGTTCAGAAAAGATATAGCAGTTCTAAATGATTCTATATAAGGTTGAATCCTTTTTAAACCAGACTTAACAATCAAATTCAGAATATGACATGCACACCTTTGATGCAAACAAACATCCCCAACATAACCATTAAGTAGAGGAGTAAGTCTCCCCATAGCAGAGGTATTAGCAGAAGCATTGTCCAGGGTTACAGAAAATGTTTTATCATTAAGACCATATTCTTTTAACACCTCTAATATTCTCTCAGATATGTTTTCACCACTATGTGAGACATCAATTAGCCTTAGTCCTATTATCCTTTTTCCAATTCCCATGCAGAATTAACATAATGCACAACAACACTCAAGTAATCCTCTTTAGCATTCCCAGACCATATATCAGATGTCACAGCAACAGAAGAAACAAATTTTTTAAATGTGTCAACAAGCTTAGCACGTGAATCATTGTAATACTTTTTAATATCTCTAGTGGTTGTTTGCCTAGAGACAACAGAAAATCTAGGATTATGAGCCTTTTTAATGTACTCTTCAAAAGCAGATGATTCAGCCAAGCAAATAGGTAGATCAAGCCTACATATCAAACGACACATCTCAGACCTAGCAACATCAGCATTGTACTCCCACAATCTAGCACTACCATCAGGATTAAACTGGAGCAGGGACTGGGCAAAGGCATTTCTGCCATGCTTCAATTTGCATGCATTTCTATGGCGATTAAGATGGCCAGTGCCACCAGTTGATTTAGCAGACAAAACACACTTGCAAACTTTGCACTTAGCCTCACACCTTACCCTCACACCATCAACAACCTTATATATCTTGTCAAAATCATTCCAAACATCAGATGTGGAAGCTCTATTTCTTACCCGAGAACTTGTAGGTGTGTCTGTCCCCCCAGCCTGTTCCACAGTAGGGTCAGGATCTATATTGATGGGCTCCGTTGAAGGAACTGTAGCCTCACTGCCGCCAGTTTGTGCAGGCACAGGCACGGTGTCGTCGTCGGCCATCAAGCACAGATCACAAGCACAGAGGCACAGAACACCAGATCACAATCACAGAGGCACAAAGCTAGAGCACCAGATCGGCCCCTCACGGCTACAACCACAGAACAAAGAACAGATCACACAAACAAGCATCAGATTACACATACTAACAAAGAACAGATCAAGGAACTAGAATAGATTAGGGTCAGATTAATAACTTACCAAAGCCGGAGCACCAGATCGGTCCCTCACAGCTACAACCTCCAATCACAGAGTAAGGAACTAGAATAGATTAGGGTTCATCGGTTTGACCAGAGATCCAGAGGCGACAAACACAAATCAGAAGCACAAGCAAAAGATTAGCAACTTACCAAAGCCAAACGCCGAGACCAGAGCACCAGATCGGTCCCTCACGGCTCCAATCACAGAACATGCAGGCAGTATAATAGATTAGGGTTCGAACACAGCTCACAGATCACAAGCACAGATCACAAGCATAGATCACAAGCACAGATCACAAGCATCAGATTAATAACTTACCAAAGGTCCAAAGCCGGAGCACCAGATCGGTCCCTCACGGATCCAACCTCCAAACACAGAACAAGGCGGTATAATTGATTAGGGTTCGTCGGTTTGAACAAGATCCAGAGGCGACAAACACAAAGTAGAAGCACAAGCAAACCGCAAATGATTAGCAACTTACCAAAGCCGGACCGGAGCACCAGATCGATACCTCATGGCTCCAACCTTCAATTCGGGTAGGGTTAAAGCACGGTTAGGGTTCGTCACAGAACAATCACAGAACAGTCCTCAAATCTAGATGCGAAAAACACAAATCAGAAGAACAAGCACGTGATTAGCAACTTACCAAAGCCGGAGCACCAGATCCAACCCCGACGGCACGATGATTAGGGTTAAAGCACGGTTAGGGTTACGCACCGACGCAGCGTTACAGGGAGAGGGAGCCGTAGAGGGGAGACCGGGAGAGAGACCAGAAGAAGAACAGAAGTTCAAGATCAGAGCACCAAACTTAGGGTTTCGAACTAGATCCAGAGGCGACACGAGCAAGAGAGCACAACCGGCCAAGAGGATAGTGTTACCAGCAGAGGCGTCGGAGAGGGAGAGGACCAGATTGTTGAGAAACCCTAATGAAGGGTTATGTGGGCAAATACCGAATATAGCCCTGAGGGCTATCGCGTCTCTATATATAGAACTTGTACCCCTCATATGGAAGTGTGAAGAGAAAGAGGCCAGAGGCCCAACCCTATATTCAGTGTCTCGTGTGTTTCCTCTGTCGTGCTTATGGGAAGGGAGACGGGTCTTCCACAACTTCTCGCGCCTCTACTGCTGACGGGAGGGAAGGGAGCGGATCTGGTGATCCGTGGTAATGTAGTTCTCAACACGTTATCAGCACGCTCTACCTCGATGTTGCTGCGAGATCAGATCTGCATCAACTCTTCGTCAAGCCGGCAGGTCCTCCGGCCTAGCCGAACTGTCCTACGCGACAGGCTTCGATTCTCCCTCTACACACGAGCGGTATGTTTATTGGTTGATCCGTTATTGTGTACGGATTGTAATTCATGCGCGACAAACTGCCATTGACGTAGTGGTGTTGCGCCCACGCGTTGGGAGAAATCTTGCGTGCATGGTCAAAGATACGGCAATAAACTGGCCTAGCCTAAATGGATGTGGTCTGATCCCTCCTCTGAACCGTTCAACCGAGGGAGAGAGTGCAGCAGTTGCATGCGTGCATGCACTCCTCCTTTTACCGAGTAAAAAAATGTGTGGTGGTGGGGCTCTCATCCCCACGCATGCAGGAGCTCCCAAGAGCGGGTCATCCGGCTAAAAAAAATGTGCATGCACTTCTTTGACCAGGCGTGATGAGTGGCTGAGAAAAGAAAGGAGAGAGAGAGGAGTTGGCATATCACAGTGCAGTGTGTAGACAAGAGCAAATGATATGTCGTGGACCATTTCCTTTCCTCTACTCCTTTTCGGTTGGATAAACAATAAGGCTACGTGCTTTCTAGGGGCCGCATGCGTTGCAGCCGATGGCCGTTTCCAGTCGTACACCAACATGGAGTAGCCCCTCGTCTAAATTACTCATCCCACCGTTATATGAAAATAATCTAAGCAACTCCTTGATTTGCTTGACAAAAATAAAATAAAGCATGTTTTACGTTGTCATTTCTACCTTAATTAATTATTTTCCGGAGTAAATAATTAGTAGAAAAATACATGCTTAAATATGAAAAATTGCCTTTTACACATGATGTGTTATGTTTATGCATTAATTATTTATTATGTTTGTTTTCTGCTTTTATTTCCTGTAGAAGATACTTAGCAGAAAATTAAAATACATATGAAGGCTTTATTGTGCATACTTAAACCGCTCTAAATATTTATATTATGTTGAGCTTTTGAACTCACGCCGAGCAATTAAATTGTATAGTGGGTACTCGGACACGCCGATCAGGCTGCGTTGGTAATCGACCGAGTTATGGCACTGGCTGCGCCCTGGCAACACGACGCAGTATTTGTGTCGTACGAATTTGGTTGCGTCATGTGATTGCTATGTCGCGCTCTCACTTAATCGGACCACTCCTGTTCAGTTGGATCTCCATCGCCGAGTCACATACTTTTCGCATGCCCTGTAGGCACTGTTCGTTTGTCGTTATCATCGAGCCACAATTGCGCCTGTTGCGCACGTTGCGTGGACTTATCGTGTACCCCGATTACTGAGCCATAATTGTGTCTGTTGCGCTTATTACGAAGGCTTGTTGTGTTGTCGTGGCCCTGATGGCCGCACACGCGTTGACACTAGACGCTAGAGCTTGTACTCGCGTGGATTGTGGTGGGTTGTTCAAGCCCCTGAAGTCACATCATAACGCAACCTTTATAAACAATTTTGTTTGACTCTATATTTTATTTGATTGTGTTGTGTGGCATCATATATTTATATATATCGCCAAGTAGCCATAACAACTATATCAAGCTCTATAGTGCTTGAAAATCTGGGAAATTAAATTGAAATACAATTAAACACAGATAAATTAATTTTCTGCTCTCTCCTCATGCATAAAGTTTTACCCGAAGTAACCCGAAGATATATAATATAATGCATGAAAGCCTTTTTGGCATAGAAGACATCACAAATTGGGATTCTATTAGTAAGCAAAAGGCTTTACCAAATAATTGAAGACTATAAATCTCAGCCATACATTGCTCAACCAGATGTTAGCACATTGCTCTCTTTGTCGCTAAATGACATGAAGCAAACTATGAGATAAAAGGACATGTAATCGCCAACAACACGAAGTTGTGAGTATACCGAGTGGTTATTCTAAGAAAATTTTCACTATATTGATGTGAAAACCATAGTGTGTTCCCGTCGAACCACTTTACTCGTTCTATCTAGAACCTCTATGCTTGTGTCGCATACATCTCTCGGAATTGTAAATACTTATAGTCGCTGAATTGACTCGGGATAGTCCTTTGACAAGTTTGGTATACACTGTAAGCTAAATGGTAAAGGTCGGTCCTGAATGGACACATACCTGGGGTTTATATAGCCGAACTACACTGAATTCCACCCTTTGGCATGCTTACCATTATCTATCTCTGATCTACCAGAAGTGAGAAGAGTAGACAAATAACTATGAAATCCCACATCACCAGAGAGCTTGAAGCTAAATTAGACATTAATGTGTCCTTGGTCCTCGGAGCCAGAAGAGTCATATGTCTTGACCACTAGACTACTAGTGATGATAATTTGTGATAGAAATATGAAGATCTTGTAGAGACCTATTGTATCCTCTCTACTCCTGATGATTTCTTCGTATGAGAGCAGTACTATCTGTTGTTGAAGACGGATCCTAGGCGGATGCCAGTCTTGTTTCATTCTTGCCAAGCAGTTATCATCATTTGTTTCATGAAAAGCTAGTTATATGGTGATTTTTCTCATATAAAAATGAATTCTTGGCCTTGTCTGTTCTATTCCAAAGCTTCTCTTTTTGTTGAACAATGAAGAGATCGAAATAATGCTTTATAGAACAAGTTGGTATATAATATGAGGAGAAATATTTGCCCTGCTGGCAACACCATAAATAATTGACTATTGTTATAAGTTCTCTCTCAAAGTTATTATACCTAAAAATGTTGCATTAATCGATACCCAATTTCAGAGCGGTATGAGTAATTGGGTAAACCATGGGCAGTGATAAAAACGAGCTGGACTATACATATCTGCATATAAAAATCTTTGCTTGGCAGCATTGGCCTGATGTCGTGCACTTTACTACCAATATAAGCACACACATTTTTCCTATGTGCCTCGAAGCACAATACAACCAGTGAATGTCTTTGTGAGCGTTAGACCCTGATGGTCATTTTACTTGTTGATCTGAAGTCAACTAATGGCTCAAAACGACGAATGGTATTCATGAGCCCCTGAAGATGCCTTATGGATAAAATAAGTGTTGTGCATGTTAGTCTAAATCTTAATGATTGACTGTGCATTTGGTAATAATAACAATAAGTTTGCAGAATTGTAACCATGAAGCAACTTGTTGTTGCGTGTCTCGCTGAATGTTGAGACTAACCCTTCATGTTGAAGGACAAATATGTAGTATTCATGCCACTACATTAATCTAAGTCCAAAGCTCACTGCATAAAACCACTATCTGTAATGTGCGTAAGATTTCCCAAATAAATCACCACAATAGCATACATTGGCCACAACTGGATGATTGTGGTTGGGGATTTTATCTGTATGCTTTTAGAACATCTCGGCATTAGGGGGAGGAATGCCCATATAATGTAATGCCTCAATATTCTATTAAACGCACAAAAGCCAAATTGAACCTGTCGTTCGGTGTGTACTCCTGTGTATATGGAGTTTGCCAGAAATCGTTGAGGATTAACCATATTGGTTTGAATGCTTCTACCTGATGTAGATGTGGATATACCCGGGATTAATATCATATCCACATTTGACTTATTGGCATTTGATCTATTCTGTGGGGACGCCTGCGGATATGATCCATCGGCCTTAGTCAAAGCATATGTTCTGATTGCAGATTCACGTGGTCTGTCATAACTCTCCTCCGATTAATTCACCCTGATGGTGATTTGCCTCACGAAGAGGTTCATCTTGATGATGAAATTCCTAGCAATGCGTGCAATATCATTGTGCTAGGAATTCGGAACAATGAATCTTTCGTTTTGGGAAATGACGGAGCTCATTATTAAATGTGGGAGACAAATATGTCGACACTTATCTTGCCTCTATAGATTGCAAAGGGATCCAAAAACAAAGTCCTAGGCATGAGTGCTTGAAGCTCTCTTATCGGGTCATTGATAAATGCAATCGAGGCTGAACCAATAATCGCAAAATGAAAGTCACGAGCTTGAAGTTCGGACATTTATGGGCACTATTGAAATAATGTGTGGTGAATGCGATGGTTCAAGTAGTCTTGTAAGAGACCCATCCCACATATGTGTTGAATAAACACAGTTCCGCTATGTAATATATCTGGCAAACGACATGAATTATAATATGCAGTTAATAGGATTCTGAAGATCCGTCATGAGATCCTAGGAGGACTCATATATTTGAATTGTAAATATGCAACATATAAATCTCGTACTGAATAATACATTCCTGACGAATGAGCACTCTCATATAGAGAGAGAATATCTCCTAGATGAGATTATAGTTCCTTGATGGAACCTTTCCAGAAGAAATAAAGTCTGTGTTAAACACCAAAGTTTGATAATCCCTATAAAGGGATAAAGACCCATACAGACCCGAAAAGGAATAAGATGAGGTACCAAAGGACTTGAAGTTCACCGAATAAGCACATGTGCATTCCACGAGTTTTACTCATGGTATTTTCCACTTGATGTGGAATTACGGTATCCTCTAAAGCCCCGATGGCAGAAACCTATAAGGTTTAGGTGTTACTGGCAAAATATCCCCATTATGCCAGAATGATAGACTATAATGATGTATCTGATCGATGAAAAATCCCTGATGGATTATGATCTTAGATGGACTTTTGTGACACCATCATAGATGTTGCAATGGATGAACGCCTCGAGCGATGTGTCATATTTAGAATATGTACTATTGCAACTATATTATCCCCTAAGTCCTATTGAAGGACATGTTATTTGCTTTGCACAACTATGTATAAATTGTGGTGTAAGATAGAAAATGATAGCACCCCAACCTCATCCATTCTCGTTATTCCAGATGAACAATGAGATATATATCTTGAAGAATATGCTTGAGTTATGAGGGATACCGACTTTGACATATGTCATCGTCAGGGGGAGCGAATGCTTATATTGATCACAATCGTGTGACAATAAATGTCATATTCTATGCCCTGAAGGCGTCAGCTTGATGATCAATATGTGAACCTTTATGGAAGTTTCTATCAAATATGTAGATCTGGTCGATCGAACACCACTAGTTGAAGTGGCTTATTTATGTTGATACGTGCACTTACCTCATGTATCCTAGAAGTGAGTTGAGGTGAAGTTCCTGAAATAATCTTTGCAAGGATATGCAATCTGTTTGCTAAATCTATATGTGCATATACTTCCAGAAGAAAATATTTTGCCATATTGATACAGTTTTGCAAGGATCAGGGGAGCACATTTCTAAAGTTAGCCTTTGTAGAGGATTCGGTAGAATCTAGATCCCAGAGGATCGAAATCTGTCCCGATGACAGCTGTTGTACTCTTTTTCCCTTGGTGAGTTTTCTTGAAGTTTCTCACATGAGGTTTTTAACGAGGCAACAAAGTGCAAATGCAATTTATATCACCATGCACTCTTTCTCCATATTTTTCCCACTGTGTTTTTTTGGAGTTTTAACGAGGCATGTGTTGGTCGCGGTATTCGCCCAAGGGGGAGAGTTGAGAAACCCTAATGAAGGGTTATGTGGGCAAATACCGAATATAGCCCTGAGGGCTATCGCGTCTCTATATATAGAACCTGTACCCCTCATATGGAAGTGTGAAGAGAAAGAGGCCAGAGGCCCAACCCTATATTCAGTGTCTCGTGTGTTTCCTCTGTCGTGATTATGGGAAGGGAGACGGGTCTTCCACAACTTCTCGCGCCTCTACTGCTGACGGGAGGGAAGGGAGCGGATCTGGTGATCCGTGGTAATGTAGTTCTCAACACAGATGAGGCGGCGGAGAGGCGGTGAGGGAGAGGATGGAGGCGTCGCTTTCCAAATCGCCGGAGAGTCGCCAGGAGCGGAGGAGCCGAGGAGTCGCGGAGCGTTCGAGAGAGAGTGAGTGAGCTGTGAGAGTGAGAGAGAGAGTGACGCGGGGGACGGGGGAGGGGGTATGTGTTATTACGCTCGTGCCTAACCGTGCCTAAACCCTAATCGTGCCGTGCCCGTGCCGGCCCACCGTGCCCCACACTCGGCCCAAACACGGCACTAGAGGTCGGGCCGTGCCGGCACGAACCCGCCTCCAGTCGTGTCGTGCCGTGCTTGGGCACGGTGGGCCGTGCCGTGCCTCGTGCCGGCCCGGTTAAGGCCGCACTACTGGCCATCTATAGGTATGACCGCGTCTGGCGGTCGGTGAATGCAAGCTGGATCACTTTCATCTTGGGCCGGCGAAGGCGAAGCTCGAGCAGGCTGGGCGGTGCCTCCGCCACTGCTGCTGGGCACGATCTACATCCACGCTGGCTACAGCGAGGCCGGCGCGCACAAGCGGCTGGGTCTCTGCACGTCGGCGACTATATATGTAAGCGTCAACAGGACGTCGTTCATCGCCCGATGGTGCCCCGGCCGCCGCCTGCTCGGATCCACCGCCATCCTGACGTAACTTTTGGTGGCGGAGATCAGGAACTCAGGATGCGATTTTTTCTGTTTTTTTTAGCCACTCGTGTGCCGCTCCCGTGTATACGTCTTCAAGCTGGACTCAAGGCCTCAAGCTGTTGGTACTCATGATCTCTAAGTAGTAGATGGTGTCGTCGTAGCTAGAGTAAACCAGAGCACGAGCGCTAGGCTTCTGACAAGGGGGCAGCTCTCGCCGCCGTCTTCAGAGAAGGGAAGAGAGGAGGAAAAAAGACATGACGTGGGAAGCCCACATGACATAGGAACATAGGAACGATGAGACACGATATGACGATACATCGGTTCTTTTCGACCGAGTGTGACTTAAGTGAGATCAAAAGGAGAATATGACCTTAATAGACATATTTTAAAAATTTATGAACCATGTTAACACACTCACAAGTTAAGAGACCGGAAATATACTATCCAAAGGGGTTTAACTTTCTTCCCAAAAATATTTGTTACATTTTTTTCTAGTTTGTACATGTGTAAATAACTGTTGCACATACCTGGATATGTATATTTTAAGTAGTATTTTATAAAAAAAACATTTAATTTGTTCATTTAAGCACACCCTAAACAATCTACACGATAAATAAAGAGTGGCCGATCGACGCTTTACAATTTAGTGTTTGGAATGGCATTGGCTATAATGTAGTCTTTGTACAACGTCTAGAGTTCTTCATTTTCATTATTAATGTATCTTTTTGTTTCACTTATTAGTGCGTCTCTATGTATTTGCTCGCATATAATTTGATTTGATATATTACTTTTTGCTCAGTTTTTATTACATCTATAATTAGGGGGGTGAAGGTGAAAATAACTAATTTTCCCCTGATCCTCTCTAACGAATAGCAGAGATTTCCTCCTCCATTAATCCCCTCAATTCTCTTAACACCAAATCAGCCTTAAAAAGATTCAAATCCAATTCGAGATTTAAAAATAGTATATAGCCCGTAAACAAATATATTTTCTTTTTTTTTATTTGACATAGCTGGCGGATAGCACAAGTGCCTTAAAATAATGCCCCAAAACTTAAATACTACATAATTTAAAGTGTCTAGGGCACTAAAAACAATTTGAGCTCCAAGAGTCAAACACTAAATCATATTTCTAGGAAAGAAAATGCATAATTAGAGCAGCTTGAAGAACGTGAATTATAAAACGCTCTATAATTTAAAAATAATATATTTTGTAGAATTTAGGGTACTAACAAAATATTCCGCTCCAACAGTAAAACCTTAAATCTAGATTATAGGGTAACTCACTACGGTGTAATATATTTGATGCAATTGAGAGTGTACCCTTTAGTTTTTTTTACCAAATTTTATGAAATGAGGTATTGTTGGAGTAGTTTTTTTATAGAACCATGTACCCCATATTTCAATTTGAGACATTATTGGAGATGCTCTTAGGAAACTAAATGCTGAAAATTATATAGAAACAAGAATATGTCACTAATATGAGATATAGTATTGAGTCATATCTGATAAAAATTGTAAAATAGGGCTGTTTCAATTAAAGAAAATCTTATGAGTGATACAATCTCGGTAACTGGTAGTCATGTTTATCGCGAGGCTAAATCAAATATATTTATCATTAGAATTCTAATTTTGCGCAAGAAAGTGTGATATTCTTACAATGTGCAGGGAACGACCACGTAACGAGATCGCGAGGAAATTAAAGTGTGATATTTATCAAGATGTGGCGATTTTTCGGGCACATGGATCGATTTTTTTATAATGTACCTGGCAATTTTCTAGGTGCTTTCCGATCAATCTAACAGACCGACGAAATCGAGAACTGACGGCCGGTATTTACTGAAGCAATGGAAAAAACACAAGAATTGCCTCGCAATGGAATGGCGTGACTGGGTGCTGATCCTATTTACGCGGTCACGATAACCGTACCGACACGTGCAGCATGGTTTTAGGCTCGTCATGTATAACTATTGTCTCAGCCGTGCCGTGCAATGCGAGTGCATGGTTTGTTTATCGGCCCAAACAGGCAAATTAACACTATCACATCTCTTTAGAAAGTGAACGACGACGACTTAGCGATAGCACAAATTAAACCAAGTTCCAAACACACTCACACACACCATATATGGCATAAAAAAGTTTAAACCTAGCTACCTGCTAATGTTTATCTTGCTAGCTAGCTAACTAATATCCCTAGGGGCGCCGCAATGCATGGGGCGCGAGGGGATAACCCGATCACGAGAAGAACTTGTAGGTGGAGGCGTTGACGACGATCGACCGGAGGCCACCAATGGGCGCAAGCACCGTCAGGAGCACGCCGACTATGATGCAGAACTGCAGGCCATGTCGAAGCATGTTATTAGCACTATACATATATATCAGCGCTTCACCAAATTGCAGATGGAATAATAGATAATAATGCGCCATGTACATTAATTGTAGAGGTAAAACAACAACAACGACAAGAAGAATAGATCTGACTGACCCAGTTGATGAACCAAGAGAGGCTGAACTTCTTTGGCTTCTTAATCTTCAACCACAGAATGCACGGAAGCTGTTTGGTCATGAAGTGCTTAGTTAGGAATTAGGATGGGCTGAAATAAAGAAAACTAATTGATGCTGAATTCTAAAGGACAGATCTCTCACGTAGTAGGTTGTCGGCGCAAATGCGAAGCCACCAAAGAACCCTAGCAGCCCCCCGAAGAACGGCACGGCGATGCCAACCAGAGCTGTCAGCACTGCACGCACGACAAAAGATGCATATGTAATCAGATCAGTTCAATGCGTACGTACGTTGAATTAATGTGTATATATATACAAGTACTTACCAACATAGAGCGAGCGCGCTATCAAACGGAGAGGCATGCCTGGCTTGAACCGGAGTTTCTTCACCAGGAACGTCTCGAGCATGTCGAACACGGGCATGGCGTAGATCTGCACTAATTATATGTTAGTGTACTGTGCGCGCGTAGCCGTCACCAATACTAACGACGCAGCAATACGCGCGCGGGAGGTTATTTGGGACCACCTGGTAGCTGCCGATGACGTGCACGACGACGAAGATGTTGGCGGCGGCGATGAGCCAGCGTGGCTTCTCGAGGGTGATGAGGATGTTGTCGTCGACGGCGTTGCCGAAGACGTAGTAGCCGACGAACGCCACCGGGAGGTAGCAGATGGCGACGACGAGGTAGGCGAGGACGACGCCCTGCCACATGGGCTTCTTGGACGGCTTGTCTGGCGTGGACGGGATGGTGGCCTGGATCTCCAGCACCACGTTGTGCCCCGCGTACGCGAACGCCACGTCCCCGAGCGCGCTCAGGAAGTTGAACGTCTGCCCCGTCGTCGTCGACGCCTTCATGCTGTAGTCCACGGCCGAGTGCCGCCCCTTGTGCGCCGACGCCGCCCATGCAATCGTCGAGTAGCTGCATTGTGCGATATGCGTTGTTGCGTTGCATGCATAGAATCATTCAATCCATCATGCATGATCCGATCCAAGCGATCAATAATCCATCGATCATCAGAGCGAGTAATTAGTAGTAATGACAGACGTACGGCAATAATATATAGATCGATCCTTACGTGAGCGACATGACTGCGGCGGCGAGGGAGACGAGCGTGATGGAGTTGAAGTTGGGCAGCTGCGAGAGCAGCAGGTGGATGGCGGCGAAGACCATGATCCACGAGCTGGTGCGGAGCGGCTTGCAGTCCGGGCAGGCGACGGTGTAGCACTTCTCGAACGACTTGCCGCCGGTGACCATGTAGACGATGCAGACGCCGATCTCGACGATGAGCTGCTGCGGGACGACGATCCAGAGGCCCAGCTTATCGCCGAACGCGTGCTGGCCCAGCTCGTGGTAGCGGTCGAAACGCTTCCCGGGGACGCACTCGTGCATCTCGACCATCTGCCACAGCGTGTACAGGGTGATCACCCAAGACAGGACCATGGCGACCACGCCGGGACCCCTGCACGCATGCGGTGTGTTAGTTCGTTCACGCATGCAGATCCATATATCCATCGATCAGTTAAATGGATCGATCGCGACGACAGATGCATGCAAGGCACAATATTGCATGCCGATCGAGGCGAGGACAACAATTAAGACCAGATCAGATGGATGCCACGTACCAGCCGAGCTCGGACATTGCGTAGGGCAGGCTGAGGACGCCGGCGCCGACCATGGCCGTGACGTTGTGGAAGGCGGAGTACCACCATTTGGCGTTCCTGGACGAGGTGATGGGCAGCCAGTCGTCGATGGCTTTCTCCTTCTCCGTCGACGTCATGCTGGAGGGCGTCGCCATCTCGGTCGCCCGGCCGATGGAGACGTATGCCGAGGGATCGGAGGAGATGGCGGCCAGGTAGTTTGCCGCAGGAAAAAGCTGGATATTTTGGAGTAGCCCGGGGCGAGATCGATGGATAGATAGATATATATATATATACACACATCCCGTTGCCCCGCTCGCGAGATCCGGAAACTGTTACCTTTCTGTTTCTTATTGGGCCATTGACTAGTATTTTATTCATAAGAACTCGGCCCTTGGAGAGCCCTACCAACAAACAAACCCGTGTTTGACGGACCATCCACCGGCCGCACGCGCGTTTTATGTCGCCGCCGCCGTCCGCTGACAACATGGGTGAAAGTGTTGCCGCGTTGCTGCTTATTCATTTTGGATTTATACATGCCTGCTCTTTTTGTCAAACCATATGCAGACTTACTTTATAGGTCAAACCATTTGCACAGTGGTTACGTGACTTCTGAATATGTAATCGAAGGTGCCTTTTCAGTCAAACCGGACACCTGGCGTTCTAATGCTGGAGATTGTAAGTGGATTAAGGATTCGGTCGACACACATTACCATGGATTTTCCTGACCGGCCTTATCTCATATCTAAGTATCGAAATGCATAGAGTTCAGAACTAAAGGAATCCACAGACAACAGAGGGTGAGCCCACTGGTAAATTTTATTTCTGTTCACGCCTGGAACTTATGGAAAGATGGAGAAGTAGAGAAACTAGTGGGCTCTTCAACTATGGAGAGTTGCTGCCCTGAAGAAGCTTCACGATGCGTCCATATAGGCCTCTTGTGTGTTCAACACAGTCCAAGCTGCAGGCCCTTTCATGTCAGCAGTTGTGACCAGTACCAATGCAACCTGTGTATTTTGCACTTAGGCATGGTGAGCCTAGAGGAGCCAGTGACAACATGCATTGTATGTGCATGACATTATAGCCTCACGGTGCTAGAAGGCCGTTAGATCTTAGATGTACAATGGCAACTTACTCTCTGCGTGTATTTTAGCGATTTGCAGGTGTAAAACAAATCTTTTCTTAACTGTAGATGGACTAGAGAACTCCAGCAATAGGTGTATGTTCTGTCTGTGAGCTCATTACATAGAAAACACCTAGTTCAGGTACAGTGTATGCGAGAATGAAATAGTTGCGAGTGATGCATCAAGAATCGATGCTATATTTCGACCTGACATATTCCTATTCCACATGACATGACATTGGTTTTTTCTTCAGTTGTTCAGTTCTTCTGCTACGCACCAGACTCTGAGTTTTGTCATTGGATTTTTATTCAATTGCTCAGTATTCTGTTACGCACCAGACTCTGAGTTTTGTTTTGTTTTTTTATAATCCTAAGATTATCCTGCGAACAAGTTCAGTTCTTAACAAGTTCGTATATTTTCTTAACTGTTGGTTTTTTCTTCAGTTGTTCAGTTCTTCTGTTACGCACCAGCGGTGGACGCGGACCATAGAGACGGCACCTAGCCCATAACGTACTCCAGCCCAAAAGGAAGGCGATCGCGTGCCTTCCTTCAAAGCCTAATAAGGCCCGACGCTCACGGTAGCTTCCTCCCGGATCAGCGTAAGCCCATTGTGGACCCAGCGCAGCCTGCAGCCCATCGATGATTCCGCAGCCCAGCTAATCCCAAACACCGTCGAGCGGACCTCGGAAGGGAACGGCCGGAGTCGCCGGCACCCGCGCTTCGCAGCCCGTCGGTCATGCCGCCGCCGCAGCCACTGCGTGCCTTATCTTCCTTCCCTTTACCTCGCCGCCATCCTACCCATACCCCCGCCACTATAACCGGTTGCGCCTCTACTTCCGACCGCCTACCATTCGCAATGCCCTCCGGCCCGGATGTAAGGTTCGTAGTCGGAAACCGTCGGAAACCCTTGGACCATTTGCCACCGGCCCAATGATATCGACCTGCCCCGGCCGCGGCAAGATATCATCCATTGGGAGTTCGAAACTCCATGTGACGGTAACCAGCCAACCTGTCGGCATCTCCCTCTTGTCAATTCACCGTGTCCCGCCGCCGTGCGAGTCCGGAGTTCCTATCTACTTGATTTCTCTGCATTTCCTTCTAGTAGGAAGTACCATTCTAGATTGGCGCGTCACTAGCACGATGACCCATATGTCAGTGTTGTTCTTGGTATGCAATTCTCCTCAGTAGACCAGTTGCAATGCTGAATAATCCACGATTGTACTAGGCTACTAGCTGACACCTTCGACATATGAGGATGTTTGGTTTCTAGGGACTATTGTTTAGTTCTATCATTTTATTCTATTTTAGTCTATAAATTGTCAAATATAGAAACTAAAAAGAGTTTTAGTTTCTATATTCGGTAATTTTGAAACTAAAATGGAATAAAATGTAGGGACTAAAAATTAGTCACTAGAAACCAAACACCCCATGTATATATATTTCCAGCGAGGCTCTGGTCATCCAATCTTCCAACAGCTCATGCCGATATCCTAAGTCTCCAGAGTTAGACATTTCATGTATATATCCCTTCGTCCTCAGTTTGCGCCTGAATTCTCAGCTTCACCAAACAACTGATGACCCCTGTAGTCTAATTTTTTTTGTCCACTAAGCTGGATTAGTCCTCCAATCTCATTCAAATTTCTCAACTGACAAGAACCGCAAATCGGAGTACTCGACCCATTCCCTACCCCTTCGAGTTCAAATATCTGAGGGGTCATGGGTCTTAGCGTGCTATTTCCTTGCTGTCTCCTCCACAGCATTATACCAACTTACCAACAAGGTCTAATCGCCATGGCTTACCTTTATCTGCCTGTTTTGATCTTCCAGTTCATGGTTTGTTTTTGCCAATCCGTTGACAGGCTAACACCTGCAAAGCCGCTCTTGCATGGTGATGTTCTCATATCAAATGGTGGTGTCTTTGCTCTTGGCTTCTTCTCCCTGAAAAACTCAACTTCGAGCTCATATGTTGGCATATGGTACAACAACATCCCTGAGCGCACATATGTGTGGATTGCCAACCGTGACAACCCAATTACCACCAATGCGCCCGGGAAGCTAGTTTTTACCAACAGTTCTGACCTTGTCTTGTTAGACTCCACAGGCCACACTATCTGGATGACAAAAAACAACATCACTGCAGGAGAAGGTGGAACTGCTGCCATCCTGCTCGACTCGGGGAACTTTGTTGTCCAATCACAAAATGGCACTGACATATGGGAGAGCTTCCATTATCCGACTGACACCATGGTCCCTGATGTAAGTTTTTCATTGAGCTCGTCTGATGTTGCTAAGCGCCTTGTTGCCTGGAAGGGGCCTGATGATCCATCCAGCAGCAACTTCTCCATGGGTGGCGACTCAAGCTCAGATCTCCAGATTGTTACTTGGAATGGGACACGGCCATATTGGCGGAGAGCCGCATGGGGTGGTGAAGTGACATTCGGCACATTTGAGGGCAACACCAGCTTCATGGTGTACGAAACAATAGTTGACACAGGGGATGGATACTACATGAAACTCACTGTCTCTGAAGGGTCACCAAGTATACGCTTAACTCTGGATTACACGGGCATGTTAACTTTCCGAAGATGGAACGTCAACACATCCTCATGGGCAGTTTTCGGACAATTCCCAAGTACAGCGTGTGCACATTATGCCTTTTGTGGCCCGTTTGCCTACTGTGATGGCACTGAGTCTGTTCCTACTTGCAAGTGCCTTGATGGGTTTGAGGCGATGGTCTTGATTTTTCCCAAGGATGTCGGAGAAAGGAGGAGCTGAAATGTGGTGGCGGAGATAAATTCTTAACCTTGCCATCTATGAAGACTCCTGACAAGTTCTTGTACATCAAGAACAGAAGTTTTGACCAATGCACTGCAGAGTGCAGTAACAACTGCTCATGCACAGCGTATGCTTATGCTAACCTGCAAAATGTTGACACAACGCATGACACGACAAGGTGCTTGGTCTGGATGGGGGAGCTTATCGATGCAGAGAAACTTAGTAACACATTTGGTGAGAACCTATATTTCCGGGTCCCCACCTCACCAGGTATTATTTTAACTTTCCTCGCGCTCGTGTGACCTGTTCATGGACATTTTAATAGGTATGCTAGTACAATTAAAGCATGGGTCTGACATTTTCTGTCGTCTGATGCTGGCTCAATTGTAGGCAAGACCTCAAAACCATAAACTGTGCTCCCTTGCTGGAGTGACAATTTGTATGAGTTGTACACTTCAAAAACTCCATGCTAGCCACAGTTTTAACTTCTGCTATTGCATATATGTTCAACCTTGTCACAGCCTTGCTAGGCGTCACCAGCTGAGTTCTGCCTGCCTTCCACACAAAAACTGTAATGTTCTGTGATACTGTGATTCTACTTCTTAAGAACCACTTATATGTCATTCATGTCTTCAGAGCTTAAGGATTTTACCAGTTCACCTTGTAAAGCTTTAAATGCTCATGTTACCAAGATGTCTTGCTCACAGAAGAACCATTTGTCTAATGTTAGGTGTGGTCAGAATGAAATGTTTTTCAAGGTTTATAAGACATTTACTTCTAAGAAATGTGTGGCAATATATTGAAACAGTGTTTTCTCTTTGTGGATCACATTTATGCAGTAAGCAAGAAGAAGAGCACTGTACTAAAGATTGTACCCGTGGCTACGGGTACTTTTCTTCTTTTAATCACATGCATATGGCTTGTATGCAAGTCAAGAGGTAGGGTATTGCTTTACTTTTCAAAATGTAGAGTTGATTAGGTACTTCAAGAAACAATACTAATTTGAAGGTGTTCGTTTCTGCCAGGGAAACACCAAAGAAGGAATTCTCAGAACAATTTACTATGCCTGAATCCTTCCAGCGAACTTGGGACTGAAAAATCTAGATCTTCCATCAGTTAGCTTTGAAGACATCATCACTGCAACAAATAATTTCTCTGAGCACAAGTTGCTCGGGGAAGGTGGTTTTGGAAAAGTTTACAAGGTAATGAAAAAGTTCATCTAGTGGTTCACTAGAAGAATATTTTGTGTCGTGTAATTCAATCATTTCAATGGTGCACCCATTTAGGGAGTGCTGGAAGGTGGCAAGGAAGTTGCTATCAAAAGGCTTAGCAAGGGTTCTGTTCAAGGGATCCAGGAGTTTATAAACGAAGTTATTCTGATTGCCAAACTGCAGCACAGAAACTTAGTCAGACTTCTTGGTTTCTGCATTCATGAAGATGAGAAGTTACTTATCTATGAGTACTTACCTAACAGAAGCTTAGATGCTTTCCTTTTTGGTATGTTCTGACTAATGTTCGCATACTGTAAAACAATTTGTATCAAGTGTATCATGGTGGCTGACACCTGACAGTTTGTTCACAAAAATCTTTGAAGATGGTACAAGAAAATCTTTGCTTGATTGGCCAGTCCGGTTCAAAATAATTAAAGGGGTTGCAAGAGGAATTCTCTATCTTCACCAAGATTCTAGACTAACAATAATTCATAGAGATCTCAAAGCAAGCAACATCTTGTTGGACACAGATATGTGTCCCAAGATATCAGATTTTGGTACAGCCAGGATTTTTAGTGGAAGCGAACAACAAGTAAATACAACACGAGTTGCTGGAACATAGTAAGTAATTCATTCACAGCTGATGCTTAACATGGTGAAGTATTACAGTTTTACTAATTGGATTTGACGATCTGTGCATTCCATTGTTTTGTTCTAATGTCTCCTGGATCAATGGAATGTTCCTTTCCTATCAAGTTTGACACCTATAGCTTTGGTGTTTTACTAATGGAGTACACCAAAGATATAGGTTTAAACTGTTAAATATCTGTAGTTGAACTAATTCAAACCGTACATTCCATTTATTTCTGAAATGTTTCAAACAGCGGTTACATGTCTCCTGAGTATGCCATGGAAGGCTCATTCTCTGTTAAGTCTGACACCTATGCTTTTGGTGTTCTGCTACTTGAGATTGTAAGCGGCTTAAAGATCAGCTCATCCCTAATGAACTTTCCAAGCCTCATCGCTTATGTACGTACAGAGGGAATGCTTGCTTTTTGACCATGCCAAACACTTTTAGCGACTTGACCAAAATCTAATTTCATTGGTTCAGGCATGGAGCTTGTGGAAAGATGGAAATGCATTGGAATTGGTCGACTCATCAATTTCTGTGAGTTATTCACTTCAGGAACTTGTACGGTGTGTTCAGTTAGGGCTTTTGTGCGTCCAAGACCCTCCAAATGCAAGGCCACTCATGTCATCCATCGTGTTCATGCTAGAGAATGAGACAGCTCCACTTCCTACACCAGAAGAACCTCTATATTTTACAGTTAGGAATTACGGAACTGATCGATCAAATGAATACATGCAGAGGTCTCTGAATAACATGAGTATCACAACTCTAGAGGCGCGTTAGACATTTCGCTTCATCGTTCCTTAAATTTGTAGACATTTTTAATCTGTGTTATTGTACATTTACACTAGCCGTTCATATTTGTACACAAAAGTGTTCCATTAAATACGTTGTATTTTCCAACAGCAATTTGTGTTATAAAAATATTCCCCATATTGTCAGTTTGTCACTAATCTGTGCACCTTTTTTCCGTTTGTCAAATGGAGAATTTTTGAAGAAAAAAATTGTGAAGTGGAATATGGCTACCTGATTTTGCGCGCATGTGAAGTCACAGCCTCTGCAGCTGGTGCAGATTTTTTGTTCCCTCTGGATTTTGATTTGCAAGCAGTGGACAACTGGACACCCGTTTTAGGCCAAAAATGCATCTTATTATCAAGAACTGAGCATTTTATTGCTTATATATATATTTTTCTTTTATCCTAGTCTCCAGACAGTTTATTTGCCTGTTGTGCACGTTTTTTTTTCCTTTGATGCAGAGTGCCCCCTGACTTGACTTGTGGTACAGAAACTTTTGGATTGATCTAACTTCCTGCCTGAACGTGTCAAGTCAGAAAATGAGTGCTCTTCAATCTTCATAATCTTCACGTTTTGAGTTATTCCAATTGACCTTACCTGTGCAGCAGGATTCATCCTTCTTTATCTGCAGAAAAGTACTTTTCAGAATTGCCAGCTTGACTCAGACTAGACACGCTTCCCCTGAAGTTCCAGAAACAATATTCAACTCTTCATTCTTAGCATCTGCTTTACCTTTTTTCCCCATTCGGACAATAAATCGCACTACGAAACTAGATTTTGTAATGCTACGAAGAGCAAGCAATTATCCGCTAAAATCGCCGGTTCGTTTGCAGGTTTGGGGCGTACTTACTACTTACTTTAGCCGTGTTTTCGATGCTCTGCTCGTGCTCTACGAAAACACTTTGAGATGTGTCTGGCTCACGGTCTCCTAAATGTTTTCTTTGATGATCGATTCGATCAGAAATTCTTCGGGTTTTTTTTTTGTTGAAAAGATGATCTCAAACGGATTCTCCTTTCCAACTGTCATGTCTTGTTGGTGTCGATGGTGCCGTCGAGCAAGGGTCTTGCAGCAAGACTGGGTGGGGTTGAACTGTTCTTGCATGCTTGCAATGTGAGTTCACCAATTATTGCGCTTACCATTTCACGAGCTTAAAGCGTCAAACCGCATGTTAGCGCACTTTCCAAGTCTCATGCAGGTGACAGCAGCAGTGAAGTAAGACAAGCCAAAAGTCATCTCAGTTTTCCATCTTCCAAGGGAAAAAAAAAAGACTGCAGAGTTTATCTAGAATACAGCGTTGCTCCCATTTTAATGCTCATCCAAACCTAGTTTTGGCGTACAATCAATGAATCAACACGTACTCGTCCATCAGCGTATTAGATTTTTTTTATGTTCTATAGACTCCACTTTTAGTGCCTCATAACAAATTCTGTCTATAAACCTATGGATAGTTCACCATTTTTCCCGTTTAGAGTCATCTTAGCGCAGAAATAGACGACACAGTGTTCAAGGTCTTTATTCATATAAAAAAATGAACATTGTACCAGCAATTTTGATTTTAGCACCAAAATTTCGATAACTCGATAAGCTATACCATGTTCATGCCAAATTTATCTATATTCAAGCTTGTACGGAAGGAAAAAAATATGACTTTTCAATACGTGCTTTGCAGTCTCTCGCCACTTCTCTCTACTTACGCTTCCTTCAGCAGCCCGCACACCGTGGCACTGCAGCAGCGACGTTGATAGAATGGAAGGCTTTAGACTATCTGCAGCGCGGCCCTTCCCCTTCCCTCCACTTGCACTGTTCATAGTTTAGCGGCTACAGTAGCCCCTAGCGCACGCAGCGGCAAGCCCTACGGGCAACTCTCCGACGCGCTCCCCTTCTCTCTCACGCCAGATGAAGGGGAGGACTGTGCACTCCGCTACGCGCTCTTCTCGCGGAAGCCGGCGCCCGCGCGAGACGGCGGAAAGTTCCAGGTCCACTTCGCTTCCTCTGGACGGCTCTCGGGAACGCGGGCGAGAAGGGGCGACGCGGCGGCGGATCTGGCGGCGCAAGGCCGATTCGGAGCCGGAGGAGGTCGGCGCCGACGACGACCACGTCCTGTTGCTGACGAGTGAAGTCCGTTCGCCTCGGAAGCGGAAGCGGCCACAAATCCCAGTCCGTTTTGGCGGTACGTCTCCCCATCGGTGGATTTCCTCTCCGACCATCGACGGCTCGCTTAGATCCAGAGTTCATCGGTTCGAATCTTGTTGTTGCGGGCCGGATCTTCAGCTCTGCAGGTACGAACATGGTCTTCCCCCTCTTAGCAGTAACTTCTTTCTTACTTCATATTCGAAAATTTTAGGTTCGAGTTCCGTAGTAGACCGAACTCATGTGAATCAACGGATTCCAGTACTATCTAGCCGCCAAAGTAACCTTAGATTTGGTCGTTCGGTTAGGGTTTCATGAAGACAGTTCAAGGAGTCATCACAGAACTGTAAATTAATGTGGTCCACGATAGATGCGTTGAGGGTGATTACTACGACAACCAACTTAATACCTACCATAGATTGCGGGGCACATTTTTTTAGTTTCTGTTCTTGTCTGGGGGCATAATTATATGGTTACTAGTGTGATTACAAATATGACATTTGTAGCTACTTATATGTCCTATTCATATGCAACATTTTAGGACAAAATTTGTTTTGTCTCCCACATTTCCTGTTATAAGCAGGAGAGTATCATTCCTGCTACAGAGTATCATTTAAATGTACAAGTTTCAAACAAAACGATGCACAATTCCTGCTACAGCTTAAGCACAACAAGTGCAAATAGTCCGGACTTGTGTGTCCCTCTTGTTCTAAACAAATCATGAGTTGTCCATTTATTTTGTAACTTGCTTATTAGCCTCATCATGTTTTGAAACTTGTACATTTTAATTATTTAACAGTTCATATATTCATTATTCAGCTTTCTGAGCAATTGTAACCAGTGAATTGTGAAATATATGTTTCTTATTTCATATAGTTCTTCAATTCATGATACAAATTTATACTTGTCTTCGTATTATTGACACATCAAAGCCTCTTAACATTCTACATCAGTATGTCACATGTATCTGTGTTTCCACTTTTCATGGACTACACATATTTGTGAAAACATACTTATGCACTAAATGTCACCGCACTATATTCTGTTCTTTTACCAATGATGCAGTACAGATATATCTCACACAAAGTTTCCTTACTCAGCTTTAAGGATATTTGTACAATACCTCTATACCTATTATTGACTGATATATGCTTGTTAACAAACAACAATATTATGTCACATATATCTGTGTTTCGATGTACTGCATAATTCCCTGATGCCTATATGGTTCCTTTTTGTTACATGTCTGTGCCTACATTTTTTGTTGTAGTTATTTCCAACTTATTAATTCCATGATGCCTATCTGCTTTGTAAGCCTATGCAGTTGTTACTTCATTTATTAATTGTTTGCAGCACATTTGATCATGGCATCCTCGACAGAAGATAACATGAAGGCTTTGCTGAAAGTCCTTGTAGACTGTGCCGAGGATGCCACAAAAACACTGGGTGGTTTAGTAGATCATGCTTTAGACCACATGCATGATGAAGAGATCGTAGCTAGAACCTTGTATGCCATCAAAGATAAGCTAGAATTGCTGCAACAAGATGCCTTAGAGGCAAAAGTGCAAGCATTTCCAGAAATTGTTAAGTACGATGGCGATGACATAAGTGTTGAGCCTACATCTCCGTCGACCCCTCCAACAGTTACTGAACCATCTATTGATGAAGAGGAGTTCTACTGCCCCGATGTGTCTGATGAGTGGTACTTCAGCGACTCAGATAGGTCGACTCGTACCAGCTACTGGAATATATATTAGGCATGTATTCCAGTTCGAGGTAGATGTCATCCTTTTCAACGTCTAAGTAGTCGTGCAAGGGCGCCAACTGTTAGGTTATGTGCTTGTAAACGACAATATCTGTTCTCATCTATGTCCAAGTCTAAGTCCAACGTACTGATAATAAGCTACAATGATGTCAGCTTATTATGTCTATTTTGTTTAGTCTGTTGTGTTAATGTGCTGCTGTTGCTACTCAGACAGTTCATGGCGACCTTTATATAATATTGTGCTCCTTTAAATGCTTGATGTGTTCTAATGTTTTACTAGTACTGTCGATTTCTTTGAGTTTAAAAGATTTCACTAAATCTATGGCATGTGGACATATACTAGAATGGAGCAAGCAAACAATGCGACATCTTCGCAGCCGATGTCAAATACAACAAGTACACAGCTATTTCCCCCTCAACCCCCTATATGGCCTACGGGCTTCATGCAGCAGCCTCCAATGGATTACAACATGATGGCCAACCTCAATTTTCCTAATCCTGGCCAAGGTCCAACTACAATGTGGGCTCCCATGCAGACTGGAAATTCTACTTCCCAATCAACCATGATTCCTGCCTCACAGTCTGCAGTGTATTGGAACCATTACTTGAACTTTGTCAGGAATCCTCTCGGTTCAGTGGAACCTCCTCCTTTTGGTGACTCCTATCCTCCTTCAAATACAAGTACATCATTGCAGGGTTCGAATACTATACCTTCCATACCTGTCAACCTTGACTCAGATGCTGAACATAGTGTTCAGGACATCAATAGTCCAGAAAAAATTGCAGCTCCTGTTTTGAAAAATAAGAAGTCCAAGGAACAAAACTTTACAGCTCCTGAAGACCTTCTCCTTTGCACAACATGGTTGCAAATAAGCAGTGACCCAATTGTGCACACTGGACAAAGAAGGGAGGGGCTTTGGGCTTGAATTGAAAAAAGGTACAACGAACAGAGGGGCCAGTACCCTTGTAGACTGAACAGAGCACTTAGCAGCAGATGGGACAAGATTAGAGCTGATGTGAGTAAGTTCTCTGGCTACTACGCAAGAGTATTAAGAGAGAACCAAAGTGGCTTAACTGATGACGATAAGGTAAGGCAAATCATATAGAGTTTAAATCATGTTAATAATTTAGTAGTGCATACTTGTTATTACATTTGTCTAATTCATCTCATATTTCTGCAGACTTCAAAGGCGGCAACCTTGTTTGCACACGACGAACAGAAACCATTCCATTATATGCATTGCTGGCATAAACTGAAGGGTGAACCGAAATGGGAGAGTATATGTCAAGGACATTCCTTCCGAGGCTTAAATGCAAAATCTATTGGATCTTCAGGTAATCCATCTGTTGAGGCACTTGAAACTGATAGTGGTTCTGCTGGGTTGACAGGCAAACGACCGAGAGGTCGTGATTACAGTAAATCTGAGAGAAAGAAAGGTGCATCTTCCTCTTCTACAGAGTACTTAAGCCGTTTGCAAGAAATGACAGAAAAACAAATTCAGAGGTCAATTGAAAAGTGTGAAAAGAAAGACAAGAGCTCAGAAGAAGACATGGAATTTGAGAAAAAGAGGTTGGAATTGGAAGCACAGAAAGTCATAATTAGACAAAGGGAATTGAAACTTCAAGAACTCGAATCGGCCCAATCACGATTACAGATGATGTGTTCAACGAATGAGGCAGATGTTGATCCAGAAGTTTGGATTCTCATGAAGGAACAGAAAAAGAAGTTGCAGCAGTTTATTTTTAAGTTTGAGTAATTTGTAACGTTCTGTCACATGGCGTCGACATCATTCCTGGCGTGGACAGTTTTTATGTGACATCTTTGTTGAGAACATTCTACTTAGTTCGAACCATAAATCGTGCAGGACATATTAGCTGTATTTTATGTTGTGTTATGTTGTAATAGACAATAATTGTGGCCAGGAGTGGAACCATGTTAGAAGATTATATGATGCATTTGTATGTCATGGATTTGTTGTGAACAATTTATGATGTTTGTACTGAATTCGATTGTTTGCGTCAATTGGTACACACTCATATTGTTGGTCTGCTTTACATTTATATGGTCCACATGGTTCAAACAATTTGTGTATGTAAAACATAATTATGTAGGGAGCCCAAACACGAGTCATATAATAGAGGTTATTTATGGCAAGCCGCATAAGTACGACATAACAGTGAATTACAATAGCTGATTTCAAGTTGAAACAACGTACGAATGAAACGACACGTTTACATGGTGCCACGTCGAGCCCACAAATGCTCGACAAGATCATTTTGGAGTGAGCACGACCTATCTTGCCGACGAAGATCAAAGTGGTTAATGACCCATTCCGCCCTTCCTTCTCCAATTAGTTGAGATGCGTCGATGCCTGAAGTGTTATCTCCGAAATCAGTATTAGCAGCAAAAGGGCCTTCGTCTTCCACAATCATATTGTGCATGATGATGCGAGCTGTGATTATCTCTGTTAAACGATTGCGATCCCAACCATATGCTGGACCACGGAGCACCGCCCACCATGCTTGAAGAACTCCGAAAGCACGCTCAATATCTTTTCGGCAACTATCTTGCATTTGTGTGAAATACACTTTCTTTTCCTCATACGGGTGTCTGATAGCTTTCACAAAAGTAGGCCAGTTCGGGTAAATACCATCAGCTAAGTAATATCCGAAGTTGTAAGCATGCCCATTTACTGTGTAATTGACTGGTGGCATTCGACCAGTTGTCAAAGGGTCGAAGACTGGTGATCGGTGCAGCACGTTAACGTCATTGTTTGTCCCTGGCATGCCAAAAAATGCATGCCAAATCCATAGATCATAAGTTGCTACCGCCTCTAGTATCATGGACGCTCTACCATTTCGACCACAAAACTGACCACGCCAGGATGTAGGACAGTTACGCCACTCCCAATGCATGCAATCTATGGAACCCAACATTCCAGGAAAACCCCTTGACTCGCTACTGTGCATGATACGTGTTATGTCAGCTTCATTAGGAGTCCGTAGATACCAGGCACTAAAATATTCTATGATTGCGCGACAAAAATGCTGAAGACATTCCCTAGCTGTAGACTCCCCGATTTGAATGTACTCGTCTACCGCATCAGAAGGTAACCCATATGCGAGTATGCGCAGTGCTGCACATACTTTTTTTGTAGGGGACCGAGTCCTGGCATGCCTGTTGCGTCAACCCTTTGTGTAAAGTATGTATCCTGCTGTTGAATTCCTTGCAAAATGCGGAGAAACAGAGGCCTACTCATGCGAAACCTAAAGAAAATAACATAGGATCGTGGTAAATACTATGGAATTATCATAACCTCTTAGAAATACATGATGTGCGTACCTTCTACGAAACACGTGCGATGGATACACCGGGTTCAGCCCGAAGTAGTGATGGTGGATAAGGTTTTCTCCAGCAAAATGATCCCTGCGAATGAGGCGGCGAGGTAATCCGGAACGTCGTCGGTGAAGGCGTCTAGCCTCAATGTTGAGGGTAAGAAGATTAACTAGCAGAAGTGTTTCGTCGTCACTATCACTTGAATCCGAATCATGTTGTCTACGACTGGGAGACATTTCGAGCAACGGCTTACTTGTGGAACAAGTGGTATATGTAAGTACATATTTGAAGACAAACATTGCATATATATAGACGAGAGAAATGTGGCTTCAGGGAGAAGCTACTGGCTTACGTCGGAAGCCAACCTTGGCTTACAACGTAAGTGAAACGTGGCTTTCGGTCGAAGACAAGCGTGGCTTCCTGTGTACGACTGAACTAGTATGATTCAAGCATAAGCGTGGTTAAATCATATTGCGTACAAATATCTGTGAAATTGTTATGACGGAGTACTATGGAGAAGTAAAGTTTGACATTACGAAATTAATTTTAAACTGAAATCTTGTATTACATCTTTTCCGTAATTGAAAACAAACAAAAAATATTTTTTCATTTTTTTAAAACGAGCGCACAATGCCGAACGTATGAAAACATATAAAATAAAAAGAAAATGAAGTTGGTTATGTTAGTTATATGGAAATGTATATTTAATGAGTAGAGGGATATATAAGAGAAAATTTAGGGGGAACGGTTGCGGGACGAGTGAATATAGGAGAGAGAATCTTGCTGACGTGGCTGCATAGTAATATTTAGGGGGGAAAATTTAGAGGGAACGGTTGCGGATAGTCTTATATTAGTTCTTGCAGTGCTTTGTCAACTCGCCTTGTCATGCCGTTAGTTCTTGCACTTGTTTTGTCAACTCGCTTCGTCACGCCGCCGTGCGAGCCCGAAAATCTGAGCTTCAACGAACAACAAGTCAACAGCTGATGGCGCTATCCTATCGTCAGAAATTTTTTTGTCAGAACAGACAAGACAAGAACCACATTTCAGTCAAGAGTGGCAGAAAAGTCTGAGAACTCGCCTTCTTCTAATCATCTGAGTTGAATTTTCTGAGGGATCATCCAGTGAGTCTTAGCTATAATTCTGCTCATATCTCCTTGCCCAGAACCTTATACCAACGGGCATGGCATACCTTTACCTGCCTGTTTTCATATTCTTGCTGTCCATGGCTTGTTCATGCCAATCCGACGACAGGCTAACACCTGCAAAGCCACTCCTGCCGGGCGACATGTTGATCTCACATGGTGGAGTCTTTGCTCTCGGCTTCTTCTCCCTGACAAACTCAAGTTCGAGTTCATATGTCGGCATATGGTACAACAACATCCCTGAGCGCACATACGTGTGGATCGCCAACCGCGACAACCCAATCACTACAGATGTGCCAGGGACGAAGCTAGCTTTTACCAACAGTTCTGACCTTGTCTTGTTAGACTCCACAGGCCACACTATCTGGATGACGAGAAGCAGCATCAGTGCAGGAGGCGGTGGAACTGCTGCCGTCGTCCTGCTCGACTCGGGGAACTTGGTTATCCAGTCGATAGATGGTACTGCCATATGGGAGAGCTTTGATCACCTGACCGACACCGTCATCCCTGGTGTAAGTTTATCGTTGAGCTCGTCTGATGCTGCTGCTAGTGCTAGGCGCCTTGTTGCCTGGAAGGGGCCTGATGATCCATCCAGCGGCAACTTCTCCATGGGTGGCGACTCAAGCTCAGATCTCCAGATTGTCACTTGGAATGGGACGAGGCCATTCTGGCGGAGAGCTGCGTGGGGTGGTGAGGTGACATTCGGCACATTCGAGGACAACACCAGCTTCACGATGTACGAAACAATAACAGGCGGCACAGGGGATGACTACTACATCAAACTCACCGTCTCTGATGGCGCACCGATCATACGCGTAAGCCTGGATTACACGGGCTTGTTTACCTACCGAAGATGGAACCTCAAAACATCCTCTTGGACAGTCTTTGTACAATTCCCCAGTTCAGCCTGTGACCGTTATGCCTTCTGTGGCCCGTTCGCCTACTGTGATAGCACTGAGACTGTTCCGTCTTGCAAGTGCCTTGATGGGTTTGAGCCCATTGGTCTTGATTTTTCCCAAGGATGTCGGAGAAAGGAGGAGCTCAAATGTGGTGATGGAGATACATTCTTAACCTTGCCCACCATGAAGACTCCTGACAAGTTCTTATACATCAAGAATAGAAGCTTTGACCAGTGCACTGCAGAGTGCAGCAACAACTGCTCCTGCACAGCGTATGCTTATGATAACCTGCAAAATGTTGACTCGACGATTGACACAACAAGGTGCTTGGTCTGGATGGGGGAGCTTATCGATGCTGAGAAGTTCGGTAACACATTTGGTGAGAACCTGTATCTCCGGGTCTCCAGCTCACCAGGTATTGTTTTAACTTCCCTCATGCACGTATTGACCTATTCATGAACATTTTACTAGGTATTCTAGTACAGTTAAAGCAGGGATCAGTGGCAGTTTCTGTCGTTTGATGCTGGCTCAATTGGGCTCAACTGTAAGCAAGACCACCAAGGCATCAATTGTGTTCCCTTTCCTGCAGTGGCAATTTGTATGAAGTTATGAACTAACCACAGTTTTTACTTTTATTTGCTACTGCATATATAATCAACCTTGTCGCAGCCTTGCTCTGCATCACCAGCTGAGTTCTGCCTGCCATCCACGGAAAAGATGTCATCTTCTGTTATCTTGTGTTTCTACTTCTCCAGAACCATGTCGTATCTCATCAAGTGCTAAGAGCGTAACAATTTCACCAGTTCATCTAGTAAAGCTTTAAATGCTCATGAAATGTCTTTTACTCACACAAGCACCATTTTTTTTAAAAAAAAATCGTAAATGACCACAAAGCAATTACAGTTTGTCAAACGTTGACAATAATGTAAGGTATGGTTAGAATGAAATGTTTTCCGTGGTTAATAAGACATTTACTTCTAAGAAATGTGTGGTAATATATTGAAAGTGTTTCCTCTTTGTGGACCAAATTTGTGCAGTAAACAAGATGAAGAACACTGTACTAAAGATTGTACTGCCGGCTATGATTACTTTTCTTCTTTTAACCACATGCATATGGCTTCTATGCAAGTTAAGAGGTAGGATACTGATTTTCTTTCCAAATTGTAGAGTTGATTAGGTAGTTGATGAAACAATATTAATATGAAGGTGTTCGTTTCTGCTAGGGAAACACCAAACAGGGAATGTTCAGAACAATCTACTATGCTTGAATCCTCCCAACGAATTTGGGAATGAAAATCTAGATTTTCCATCATTCAGCTTTGAAGACATCATCATTGCAACAAACAATTTCTCTGATTATAAGTTGCTTGGGGAAGGTGGTTTTGGAAAAGTTTACAAGGTAATGAAAAAGTTCATCTTGTGGTTTAGCAGAAGAATATTTTGTATTGTTGTGTAGTTCGATGACAAACTAATGCACTCATGTAGGGAGTGTTGGAAGGTGGCAAGGAAGTCGCTGTCAAAAGGCTTAGTAAGGGTTCTGTGCAAGGGATTCAGGAGTTTAGAAATGAAGTTGTTCTGATTGCCAAACTGCAGCACAGAAACTTAGTCAGACTCCTTGGTTTCTGCATTCATGAAGACGAGAAGTTACTTATCTATGAGTACTTACCTAACAAAAGCTTAGATGCTTTCCTTTTTGGTATGTTCTGACTTCTGTTCGCATACTGCAAAATATTTTATATGGAGTGTATTCAGGGTGGTTGATAGTGTGTCCTTGCTTATTCACAATTTTTTTTAAGATGCTACAAGAAAATCATTGCTTGATTGGCCAGCCCGGTTCAAGATAATTAAAGGGGTGGCAAGAGGGATTCTTTATCTCCACCAAGATTCTAGACTAACAATAATTCATAGAGATCTCAAAGCAAGCAACATCTTGTTGGACACAGATATGTGTCCCAAGATATCAGATTTTGGTATGGCCAGGATATTTGGTGGAAGCGAACGACAAGTAAACACAACACGAGTTGCTGGTACATAGTAAGCAATTCATTCACAGCTGATGCTTAACATGGTGAAATATTACTGTTTTACTAATTCAGTTTGTGCATTCTATTATTTTGAAATGATTCAGACAACACTTTAATGTCTCCTGAATATGCAAGGGAAGGTGTTTTACACCTACAAATTCGTGCATTCCAAGCGACAATGCTTTAATGCTTTAATGTTCCTTTCCTATCAAGTTTGACACTTATTGCTTTGGTGTTTTACTAATGGAGAACACCAAAGTTATAGGTTTAAGCTGGTAAACATCTATAGTTGAACTAATTTAAACCGTGCATTCCATTTATTTCTCAAATGTTTCAAACAGCGGCTACATGTCTCCTGAGTATGCTATGCAAGGCTCATTCTCTGTTAAGTCTGACACCTATGCTTTTGGTGTTCTACTACTGGAGATTGTAAGCAGCTTAAAGATCAGCTCATCCCTAATAAACTTTCCAAACCTCATTGCTTATGTAAGTACAGAGGAATGCTTCGTCTTGGGATAACCCAAACACTTTTAGTGACTTGATCGGAACCTAATTTCATTGGTTCAGGCATGGAGCTTATGGAAAGATGGAAATGCATGGGAATTGGTGGACTCATCAATTTCTGTGAGTTGTTCACTTCAGGAACTGGTACGATGTATTCAGTTAGGCCTTCTGTGCGTCCAAGACCATCCAAATGCGAGGCCACTCATGTCTTCCATCGTGTTCATGCTGGAGAATGAAACGGCCCCACTTCCTACCCCAAGAGAACCTCTATATTTTACAGTTCGGAACTACGAAACTGATCGATCAAATGAATCCGTGCAAAGATATCTGAATAACATGAGTATCACAACTCTAGAGGCGCGTTAGATTTTTAGTTTCATCGTTACTTAAATTTGTAAAACTTCTTCTTGTCTGTGCTAGCGTACAATTACACTAGCCATTCGTGCTTGTACATGAAAGTGTTCCAATAAGTGTATGTTGTATTTTCCATCAGCGATTTGTGTTAAAACAATATTATCCAGGTTGTCACTAATTTGCACATCTGTTTTCGCTTGTCAAATGGGAAACGGCTATCTGATTATGTGCGTGTGTGTCACTCTAGCCTCTGCCTCTGCAGTATGGCGAGGATTTTTTGTGGAAATGAGCAACAGGCAAACACTACTCAAGTCATTGGAACATAGTAAGTAATTCGTCCACAAGCCAAAGTTTAACATGGTAAGTATATATGTGTAGTTTAACTAATTCAAACTGTACATTCCATTTCTGTTCTTCTCGGAAATGGTTCAAATAGTGGTTACATGTCTCCTGAATATGCTATGGAAGGCTCATTCTCTGTCAAGTCTGACACCTATAGCTTTGGTGTTCTACTACTGGAGATTGTAAGCGGCTTAAAGATTGGCTCACCCCATCTGATAATGGACTATCCAAACCTCATTGCTTATTTAAGTACAAAGGAATTCCGGACTATTGAACAGCTCAAAAACACTTTTGGTGACTTGACCAGAACTTAGTTTCATTGGTTCAGGCATGGAGCTTATGGGAAGGTGGAAATGCAAGGGAATTGGACTCGTCGGTTCTGGAGAGTTGTCCACTTCAAAAACACTTTTGTTGTACGATGTACCCACTGTTGAATAATTAGATAAATTCCAGTTTAAATTCCGAATATAAATCATGACCAAATCAGAAGAACTGAAATAACAAGCCAAATCAGATGATGCGTACTGATTAGACTTACTGATAGATGGCACGCGTCGGAACCAGCAGGGTCGACGATGTCGAAGTAGCGAAATCAGCAGGGTCGACGAGGTCAGCAGATCACGAGCAGTCGCGTGAAGACGCTTCCCAAAAACCTTATTCGCCCTCTCCCGGTGCATGATCTAGAAGACGAAGGGTTCCGGAGACCTGCTCTCCTGATCGCAGATGCACCTCTGCGGTCGGGACGAAGGGAACTAAAAGGCGGCTCAGCTATGAAGAGAGGCGAAAGCGAACTGGGATGATTTGGAGGCTGGCTGCTGGGCTCCTTTTATAGGGCCGAGTCCGCGACCCCGTGCTTATCCGCCCACGAAAATCTCGCAATCAGTTGAGATTTTATAGCGATCGGTTAGGATAAGCGTAACAGCCAAGAAACCAAAAAATCAAACGGCAAAAGGTAGCCGCGCCCCCGCAAGGCGAGGGGCCGGATTTTGGCGGACCATTCACGCGCATGTCGTGCGCCCTTCGCCCCGCCCCGGCCAGGCCAGGCGAGGCGAGCGCGCGCGCGTGTGGCTCTCCACACTCTCTCCTCTCATCCATGACTTGGTGAGTGAGTGTGGCTTCCATATTTAAGCTAGCTCTACTCCACTAGAACTAGCAATATGGTGCTATTGGTTCCACCAATTCCCTAGCCATCCACTTGTATGAGCTTTTGAGATTTTCCTGAGATTTATTAGAATTTCTTAATTGGGCCAAGCCCATAAATCCTAACAATCCCCCACCAGATCTCAAATGCCCATCTGCAGTTTTCGCCACTGTTCACTACTGTTTAATATACTAGTTTTTCAGCAGAGACTGTTAAGTTGAACTTCCGCCTAGAACTCCAAGCTACACCAACCCACAACTTGGACAATGGACTATGCCTTGAATTGCAAGTTTTGCGTGAATGCGTTTCACTTGAAGTCATGACCAGTACTTGGCTACCAGTAGTCCCCTTCTCGGGTGGAGCATATACGTCGTACTCCAAGGTCTCTTCATGAGTTTACTAGAGATCACCCAAATCTCATAGACTGCGACGTTAGACAGTCTAACTCATATAGGTGTGTTCTTTCAAAGAATGTTCTGCAGGACAACATCTTCGCTAATACAAGCCAACAGAACATATTAAGGCACAAAGCCAACCTGCCTTACAGCATTTGAGAGTATTGCATCTTTACTTAGAGAGGGTCAAAGGTTACTCTCCTCAGTTCACCAATGGCTTGTTCTTCCCAGGACCTAATTCACAGGATCTCCGATCACATAGACTGGGTTTCCACCATGGCAACTTTATTCGGGTCTCATACCCATCTCTCTCGATGCGATTTCTATCACATTACGTGGTAGTCCCTTGGTAAAAGGATCTGCCAGATTTTTATCTGTTGAAATATAAGTCACACTTATAACTCCGGAGTTTCTCAACTTTCTGACAGACTTCAAACGTCTTTTGACATGTCTTGATGACTTTCCATTATCCTTAGAACTCGTCACTTTAGCAATCACTGTCTGATTGTCACAGTTCATAAGGATAGCTGGTATTGGTTTCTCAACCACCGGCAAGTCCATCAAGAGTTCACGCAACCATTCTGCCTCAACGGTTGCTGTGTCAAGTGCAGCTAGCTCGGCTTCCATGGTTGACCTCGTCAAAATGGTCTGCTTGCATGACCTCCATGACACCGCACCTCCACCAATAGTAAAGACATAACCACTGGTGGCATAAAGCTCGTCTGCATCAGATATCCAGTTCGAATCACTATATCCTTCAAGTACTGCATGCTGACCAGAATAGTGAATTCCATAACTCATTGTACCTTGCAGGTAGCGCATAACCCGCTCAAGTGCATGCCAATGATCAGTCCCGGGGTTTGACATGAACCTACTCAATTTGCTCACAGCAAACGAGATATCGGTCCTTGTTGCACCAACAAGATACATGAGTGAACCGACAATATGAGAGTATCTCAATTGGTCTAAACCAATTCTCTTGTTCTTTCGCAGTGTCACACTGGGATCATAAGGTGTTGGAGAAGGTTTGCACTCAAAGAAGCCAAATTGCTTCAAAACCTTTTCAACATAGTGAGATTGCGAGAGAGTAATCCCACCATCTGCCTTAATCAGCTTGATGTTTAGAATCACATCAGCTTCTCCCAGATCTTTCATATCAAAACTCTTTGATAGAAAAGACTTGACTTCATTGATCACATCAATGTTTGTGCCAAATATCAATATATCATCAACATATAAGCACAATATAACTCCTTCGCCCCCACCACAGCGATAATATACACACCTGTCTGCCTCATTAATGGCAAAGCCTGCAGACGTTAGAGTCGTGTCAAACTTCTCATGCCACTGCTTTGGTGCTTGCTTCAGACCATACAAAGATTTCAATAACTTGCACACCTTGCTTTCTTGACCCTTTACTACAAATCCATCAGGCTGTTCCATATAGATTTCCTCGTCCAGCTCTCCATTAAGAAAAGTTGTCTTTACATCCATCTGATGAACAAGGAGACCATACGAGGCAGCCAAAGAAAGTAGTACTCAAATAGTGGTCATTCTAGCAACAGGTGAGTAAGTATCAAAGAAGTCTTCTCCTTCTTTCTGAGTATAGCCTTTAGCCACAAGCCTAGCCTTGTACTTTTCAATTGTACCATCAGGCTTGAGCTTCTTTTTAAACACCCACTTACAACCCACAGGTTTGCACCCATAGGGTCGATCAGTGACTTCCCACGTACCATTTAAAAGAATGGAGTCCATCTCATTATGAACTGCTTCTTTCCAATCATCTGCATCTGGAGATGCAAATGCTTCTGCAATGGTAGTAGGAGTATCGTCCACAAGGTACACAATGAAATCATTACCAAAGGATTTTTCAACCCTTTGTCTCTTGCTCCTTTTAGGAGCATCATTGTCATCCTCCTCTAGGACAATTTCATGTGGCTGTTCAAAACTCTCAATAGGTGTACTATGTTCAGGAGTTATCTCAGAAGAGTATCTAGAATTGCTATGAATGTCTTTCATTGGAAATATATGTTCAAAGAAAGTAGCATCACGTGATTCCATAATAGTATCAACATACACATCAGGAACTTCAGATTTAACTACTAAAAATCTATATGCTATGCTACACGAAGCATATCCAAGAAAGACACAATCCACTGTCCTTGGACCAAGCTTGTGCTTTTTATTAATTGGTACATTGACTTTCGCCATGCACCCCCAAGTGCGCAAGTATGAAAGTGATGGTTTTCCCCCAACCCACTTCTCATAAGGGGTTTTCTCTTCTTTGCCCATAGGAATTCTATTCAGAACATGACATTAAGTCAGGACTGCCTCCCCCCACCATGCCTTAGATAAACCACAAGTGTCTAACATGGCATTCACCAGGTCAGTCAACGTACGGTTTTTCCTTTCAGCAATCCCGTTTGACTCGGGTGAATAGGGAGGAGTCCTCTCATGAATAATGCCATGTTCTGCACAGAAATCATCAAAGACTTTGGGAAAGAACTCGCCACCACGATCTGATCTAAGACGTTTGATCTTTCTCTCTAGTTGGTTTTCAACCTCAGCCTTATAGATTTTAAAGTAGTCTAAAGCCTCATCTTTAGTTTTTAGCAAGTATACATAGCAAAATCTAGACGCATCATCAATCAATGTCATGAAGTATCTCTTACCACCTTTTGTCAACACACCATTCATCTCACAAAGATCAGAATGTATGAGTTCTAGTGGTGCCAGGTGTCTCTCCTCAGCAGCCTTATGAGGCTTTCGAGGTTGCTTCGACTGCACACAATTATGGCACTTAGAACCTTTGACTATGGTGATATTCGGAATTAAACTCATGGTTGCAAGCCGAGACATAGAGCCAAAATTAATATGACACAAACGAGAATGCCAAATACTCGCAAGATCATCAACATTAGCACAAATATGGTTCACAGACTTATTATTGAAATCTAACAAAGAAAAGCGGAACAAGCCTCCACAATCATAGCCTTTACCAATAAATTGTCCAGACTTGGACACAACTAATTTATTGGACTCCAAAACTACCTTGAACCCATCTCTACATAGAAGGGTTCCGCTAACGAGATTCTTGTGTATAGAAGGGACATGATGCACGTTCTTCAGCTGCACGATCTTTCCCGAAGTAAACTTCAGATCCACCGTGCCAGTGCCATGAACAAAAGCATGTGACCCATTCCCCATTAGCACGGAAGAATCCCGGGTGCCCTGATAAGAAGAGAACAAGTTAATGTCAGAACACACATGAACATTAGCACCAGTATCAAGCCACCAGCTAGGTGATTGAAATACTGAGAAGATGAAAGGTAAATTACCATACCCTTTGTCTTCCTCATTGCTAGCGACCACTGTGTTGACATTGCCCTTTTTGCCACGGCGATCCGCTCGATCGGGACAATCCTTGGCAAAATGACCCGCCTCGCCACATGCGAAACATGTCAATTCAGCCTTGTTCTTCTTCTTCTTGAAGTTGGTAGTTTTGTTGGGCTTGTTAGATTTTGGCTTTCCTTTCCCCTTGTTGTGGTTCCTTTGAACCATGTTGGCGCTGGAGTTGCCCTCGCCTCCTTTAGATCCCGTGTCCTTAGCCCGAGCTTTCTCCTCAACATCCAGAGACGCTATCAGATTTTCAACTGATATCTCCTGTCTCTTATGTTTCAGAGCTGTGACGAAGTTCCTCCATGTAGAAGGCAACTTTGCAATAATGCACCCAGCCACAAATCGGTCAGGAAGGACTATCTTAAGGTGGTCGAGCTCCTTGGCTATACACTGTATTTCATGAGCTTGCTCTACAATAGAGCAATTATCAACCATCTTATAATCATGAAAGCTCTCCATGATATACAGGTCACTGCCAGCATCTGATGCACCATACTTAGTAGTAAGTGCATCCCACAACTCTTTCCCGTCTGTGTACTGCATATTCGCATCAACCAGACGGTCAACAAGGGCGCTAAGAACGGCTCCCGTGAACATAGTATTGGCATGGTCGTACTCTTTCTCCTGTTCAGGAGTCAGTGGACCCTCAGGTCTGCCTTTACTAACATGGAAGACATTCATAGCAGTAAGCCAGAGTGTGGCCTTGACTTGCCATCTCTTAAAGTGCATACCATTAAACTTTTCTGGCTTCAGCGCGTCGGCAAAAGCAGCCATAGAAAAACTAGGAAATTGTCTACAATAAGGTTTTTGGATTGTTGAATAATTAGACAAATTCCAGTTTAAATTCCGAATATAAATCATGACCAAATCAGAAGAACTGAAATAACAAGCCAAATCAGATGATGCGTACTGATTAGACTTACTGATAGATGGCACGCGCCAGAATCAGCAGGGTCGACGATGTCGAAGTAGCGAAATCAGCAGGGTCGACAAGGTCAGTAGATCACGAGCAGTCGCGTGAAGACGCTTCCCAAAAACCTTATTCGCCCTCTCCCGGTGCAGGATCTAGAAGACGAAGGGTTCCGGAGACCTGCTCTCCTGATCGCAGATGCACCTCTGCGGTCGGGACGAAGGGAACTAAAAGGCGGCTCAGCTATGAAGGGAGGCGAAAGCGAACTGAGATGATTTGGAGGCTGGCCGCCGGGCTCCTTTTATAGGACCGAGTCCGCGACCCCCGTGCTTATCCGCCCACGAAAATCTCGCAATCAGTTGAGATTTTATAGCGATCGGTTAGGATAAGCGTAACAGCCAAGAAACCAAAAAATCAAACGGCAAAAGGTAGCCGCGCCCCCGCAAGGCGAGGGGCCGGATTTTGGTGGACCATTCACGCGCATGTCGTGCGCCCGCGCCCTTCGCCCCGCCCCGCCTCGCCCCGGTTGAGCGAGCGCGCGTGTGGCTCTCCACACTCTCTCCTCTCATCCATGACTTGGTGAGTGAGTGTGGCTTCCATATTTAAGCTAGCTCTACTCCACTAGAACTAGCAATATGGTGCTATTGGTTCCACCAATTCCCTAGCCATCCACTTGTATGGGCTTTTGAGATATTCCTGAGATTTATTAGAATTTCTTAATTGGGCCAAGCCCATAAATCCTAACACCCACTTGGGTCTTTTATGCGTCCAAGACAGTCCAAATACGAGGCCGCTCATGTCATCCATTGTGTTCATGCTAGAAAATGAAACAGCCCCGGTTCCTACCCCAAAGAAACATGTATATTTTACTACTAGGAATTATGAAACTGATCAGTCAAAACAATACATGCGAAGATCGTTGAATAACATGAGTATCACAACTCTAGAGGGCGTTAAATGTTTAGTTTCATTGTTCGCTATTTTGGTAAACTTTTGTTTAATGTGTGCCATTAAACAATTACATTAGGTTTGTATTAATTCAATTACACTAGTCGTTCAGGTTTGTACATAGAAAATTGTTGTTTTTCTGAGATGATTTCTGCGTGCTCCCTAACCAGCACACACACTCACTTTATATCTCCATTATGCATAAAGGACCCTTACAAATATTCTAATTCCAACAACACTCACCCTCAAGATGGGCAAAAGATATCAACCATGCCCTTCTTGTTACATATTGACTCGTTCTCACTTGGGCCTAAACCTTTCGTAAGGCAATTAGCTTATTGATTACAAGAATTGATATGCTCTAATCTTAATACCCACTATCTATCTTCTCCTTGATAAATAACTTGTCAATCTCCACATGCTTAGTGCGCTCAAACTGAACTGGATTGTTTGCAATATTTATTGCAGCAACATTGTCACAGTGGAGTCTCATAGTTCCATTCCTCAACACTTTCAACTCCCCTAATAGACGCTTCAGCCACATCATCTCACATATGCTTAATGCCATTGCCCTATATTCAGCTTCTGCAGTTGATCTAGCCACCACTACTTGCTTCTTGCTTCGCCATGAGACAAGATTACCTCCAACAAACACACAATATCCAGATGTAGATCTTCGGTCATCTTTACTACTTGCCCAATCGACATCACAATACCCTTCCAAGTTCATGTGCTTGTTCCTTTTAAACCACAATCCTTTCCCAGGAGTTCCCTTCAAGTATCTCAAGATGCGATAAACAACATCCATATGTCCTGTCCTAGGATCATGCATATACCTGCTCACCACACATACTGCATAGCATATATCAGGTCTTGTGTGGCATAAATAGATCAATCGCCCAACCAATCTTTGATATGTCTCTCTATTGACAAGATCCCCTAACTCAACATGGATTTGGTGATTTTATCAATAGGAGAGCAACATGGATGACACCCCAACATTCCAGTTTCTGTCAACAAGTCGAGGACATACTTTCATTGGGAGAGAACAATTCCCTTCGATGATCGAGCAATATCAATTCCAAGGAAATACCGAAATAGTCCCATATCCTTTATCTCAAATGCTTTCCCTAGCTTCTCCTTCAACCACTTGATCTCTTCCACATTGTTGGGGACTTGTTCTCAAGTGCTATGAGTTAAGAACAAGGCAACATAGAAAATGTTAATCGTTAAAGTCCTTCGTCCTCCGAAGCATTATTTCCCTTAGGATATAATGGTCTACGGACGAAGGTTATGAAGGACATACCTTCATAAATTCATTAAACAATGACGAAGAAGAAAATGTAAAGGATATAAAAAACAATATGAACGATTATTTATTATTATCAAGCATAAACAAAAATATTATTGAATTACAAGTGTACCTTTAGTCGAGAAGGAATGACAATACAAGCGTGACGCAAAAAGTGAATGCCAAGTCAGCGTGAACAGTACGGGGATACTGTTCACCTATTTATAGGCACGGGACACAGCCCTTACAAAATTACATTCATGCCCTTTACATTTGATAATAATTCTATAGTAGTCTATCGAGGTCTGAATAGCCTTTTCATCTTTAAGTCGGTTCCACTCTTTGCTGTCACGCCGAAGCTTTTCTGCTCGCACCTTCGGCTTCGTATCAACCTTCGTATTATTCTGGTCTACTGCAATGCCAACTTTAGTCCGAGGATACCTGTTCACACATTGTACTCCAGAAATACTGTTAAATCCTGTTTTTGAGGACCTTCGGATGCCGAAGGTCCCCAACAGTAGCCCCTCGCAATATTAATTTGTTCGAAATAATAAATTTAGATTGCGATATGGACGAAGGCTTTACGCCGAAGGTCCGAAAAAACACCTTCCCTTTGCTAGAATAGCAACATTCACTGACAAGTGGGGTGTTTCAATTTTCAACGCACCGAGCGTATAAATACAGTCATACCGCAAACTCATTTGGCACGCTTTCTGGCCAACCACTCCCGCTCACTCAATTTTTAGCTCTTGTGCACTGTGATTTGCTAAGCTTTTAGCTTTGAAGCTTCGGCTTTGAAAACAGTTTTTTAGTGTTTCCGAAGATGTCTGAAGCTGCTAAGAAGGCTGCTGCTGAGATGAAGCTGAGTCTTGATGAAGAGAAGAACTTAGGGTTTCTTATAGCGATGTCGAAGACCAACACAGAAAAAATCACCAAGGAGATTCTGGAAGGGCTGTCTGAAGATATTGGTGACAGTGAAAGTTATGATGTGGACAGCGGTGGCGAAGACTCCGAAGATCGTCCCTGGCGACCAAGCCATTCAGTTTATGGTAAATCAACTATCAAAGAGAATCATCTTGTTAACATGAGAGGAAGGTATTTCCGGGATTTGTCCGTTGTGAGGGCCGACGAAGGGGAGAAGACTTGTCCACACCCTGAAGAGAATGAAGTCGTAGTGTTCCGAAGCTTTTTGAAGGCTGGGCTGCGATTTCCCTTGAGCAGCTTCGTCGTGGAGGTGCTAAAAATTTTCGAAGTCTACCTTCACCAACTTACCCCCGAGGCAATCATAAGGCTGAACATCTTCGTGTGGGCCGTGCGAAGCCAAGGTCTGAAGCCTGATGCAAAAAGTTTCTGCAATATGCACGAATTATCATACGAGACAATACCTTGGGGTAAGGAACAGTATCACAATAACTTTGGCTGCTACAATTTTGTTTCTCGGTCTGGGTCAAGCTGCCCCGTGCCAACTTTTCGGAAAAGATGGCCTAGCGGCTGGATGACAGAATGGTTTTATGTAAAAAATGATCTGAAAGCACGAGAAGACATTAAAGGTATAATTATGCGTCCTATTTGGCAAAGCTTCGGCCTTCGCAGGCCGAAGGTTGAAATGAATGAAGCTGCCGAAGAATGCCAGAGAGCCTTCGGGGTTGTCTGCTCTTTTATAGGAACAAGGGACTTAGTACAAGAGCATATCGCCTTCAGGGTGTGGCCGCTTGCGGAGAAATGGGAAATGCCACAAGAAACCATAAAAGAGGCCGACGAAGGTGGACTTATCAGATTTAAGTACACTTTTAAGTTTGGAGATAAATTTATTGAGCCGGATGATGAGTGGTTAAAAAGCATTGACAATTTAAGTGATGAGCTGCTTGGGACCTACTCGAAGGCCGAAGATACTGCAATGTCAGCAGCCTTCGGAGGCCGAAAAAAGAAGAGGCTGAATCGGGTATTTGACGCCATCGGGTTTGTCTACCCTGACTATTGCTATCCCATTCGAAGGCAGAAGAGAAAAAACACAACCTCTGCAAAAGAAGAAGCTGCAGCTGCTCCTAGCGAGCCAGAACCGAAAAGGAAGAAGATAAAGGTTCTTACGCACCGGCCGCGCTACATCGAACCAGCTTCGGTGCCTGAGTTTACCGGAGAAACTTCTTCGGCATCCGAAGCTGAAAAACCAACCGAGCCAACTTTACTGCCAGAAGTCGCAGAAACGGCCGAAGTGCCAATATAGTCAAAATTGGAACAATCAAAAATTTTGTTATCAGGAACGAAAGAGAAGGCCGAAGCGCCGTCCACAGAAAAAATGGAAGAGGTAAAAGAAGCAACTGAGGGCTCCAAAACATCAGAAGTTTTGAGTCCTGCAGCAAACATTGGGACAGCAAAAAATGAAAAAGTGCCAGCTGTAACTCCGAAAAGAAAGAGAATGACTAATGTGCTAGATGTACTGGAAACAATCACATCTTCAAGCACACCTCCGAAGAAGGCTGCTGTCACTCCTGAAACAGCAACTGAAATTCCTGGTTCTACAGCCCCAGAGCAAGAGATTGAAGCCGAAGCTGGGCCCTCAGAGCCCGCAAAGGTAAAACCCTTGGAAAGTGAGGCAGAAAAAATAACAAAGCCAACTTTTGTTGAAGAAATCGGTGTTGTTGCCCCCGAAGCATCCCCCAAAATTCGTGATTATATTTTCCGTCATGCTTCGGGGAAAAAATTATCAGAAAAAGAAGAACAAGAGGCCCAGCACTATGCCCAAAAACTGAAATATCCAAAGGGGGCGTTAATATTTAATGGCAGTGGAGAAGAAGACTTCTTGTATTGTCTTCCCGACAGCAAGGAGATTTCTGTCTGCCGGGAGATGAGCAAGAGCTTCGGATTCCCGACTTTAGAAGACGGGCTCTCAGTGCTGTCGAAGAACGATCTGGCCGACAGCCTGGCTTACAATAGCTTAAAGGTACGATACATGAAATCCTTGTATTTTTCCGTTCGTTTAAACCTATTGACACACACATATTTCTCTTTGCAGGGCTTGATACTTAGCAATGCTCTCAGAGCACAGAAAGATGCTGAAGACAAAGGGTGTACTATAGCCCTGAGCAACCTTCGTTCCGAAGTAATTGAACTGAGGAACGAAGGTCTCGAAAAAGATAAAATATTATACTCATTGTTAAATAAAATAAAGGAAGACGATGCTGCTTTTAAAGTTCAAGCTGAAGCTCAGAAGCGCGAAATTGAAGATCTTCGGAAACAACTGGCCAGAGCTAAGGAAGAACGCATTCTTGAAGAAACAAAGCGTGAACTCAGCGATCAATGGGCAGATCACCTAGAAGTGACTGTTGAAAAGCTTCGTTCGTCCAAAAAGAGATGCTATGACAAATCTATAGATTGTGTTAAGAAACTAAAGGCTAGCTTCGCCAAGGTCGGCGCATTCTCAAGTGAGGAAAACTTTTCGAGAGGCAATCCCGAAGGTGTCATCGAATGGATCGACCACGAAGCTGATGTCTTCGAAGAAATTTTAAGTAGCCGAGGAGATATATGCGCCTTCTCTGGTGCCAGAGGGATTGCCACCATCTTGGTAGCCGAGGAAAATTTTAGCACAATCCGAAGCTGCTTTGTCCTTCGAAGATGCAAAAGATCCTTCGGCCGAAGCTAGTATAATTGGTGGAAAATTTTTTACCGATATCTGGGATAATGGTGGCCGAGAAATGGCCGGAGAAATTGTTCGAAGAAGTGAAAAGGGCATTCACGATGCTAGAGAAGTAGCTGAGGCTGCTGAAAAGAGCGCAGAAGCCGAAGGTCAATTAGGTATTAAATAATAGTTTTTATCGTGTTGTAATCTTAGGCTTTAAGATTTGTTTGCGATTTGTAATAGCAATGTAGCCGTGACCTGTCCTTCCTCAGATCCTACTGAAGTATCTCCGGATGCTCGGCCTAGGGATGATGATGAGATTAAAAAGATGGCTGAAGCTATTATGGATGAAGTTGTCGATCGACTGTTGAACGAAGCTGCAGAAGTGGTACTTAGGGAAGACTAAATGCTATTGTAAAAACATTTTAAATGTAACATGTGTAATATCTTGTAATCCTGTATGTAATATATTTGTTTTATTTTTCTTTATGGTTCAATTCTTTACGATGCATGAAACTTTACATACGTACCGTTTTTGAGTCTTTGGCGAAAAAACACCTTCCCTTCTTTTCATGCTTCGTGAAGAAGAATTACCATTTATCACAACAATATCCGAAGTATCCTGAAAAGTGTTGAAGCTTCGTAGAAACATTCTTCAAGGCTATACTTCAGAGATCAATATTGTTTCTCCTTGTGACTTGGCATAATTTGCCCCTTTTTCAAAGCGTTTTCCCGAAGATTGATATCATATCTCTTTCTTATGCCACATGCAGTATGATGTATGATGCTTATGTCATGCAAAAATGATGTGATGATGTTATGCTATGTAAGGTGATATTCCGAAGGTACACGCATATCTGCGCGATAAAACACATAATCTTTTTGTGAATCAGCGTTGATTTTTCGCTATAAGCCTCCCTTAGGAGCTTCTTCGCCTTTTACTTCAGCGGAATCAGCGTTGACTTTTCGCTGTAAGCTCTGCATTCCCTTAGGAACGACTTTGGAGCTTCTTCGCCTTTTACTTAGGCGGTATCAGCGTTGACTTTTCGCTGTATGCTCTGCATTCCTTTTGGAACGACTTTGGAGCAGAAAACTTACACTGCGCTCCCTTCGGAGCGGCTTTTTTGTGACTTCGTCAAACTTACTCTGCGTCCGTTAGAACGACTTTTTGTTGCTTCGAAGAATTTTTGATAGTTCGAAGGTCCTTCTTATTATCACAAACCTTTGAACTTCGATCAATTTAAGCCTGTGGAGAAAACAACATATTTTTTGTAGGAATCAACGAAACTAATTACACGAAACCTAAACAATGTCCTTTATTACAGAAAATAAAACTGAATGAAAAAGATTGCTATTAAGGTAGGATATTCGTCAATAGATGTGCTTTGACTCTGGCACAGTGCTATTGACTGTACGAGCTTCGGACTGCTCTCTGAAGTCCCTCTGGTTTGGAGTATACTGGCTCCCTTCTGGCTGCTGGCCTTGCTGCAACGGAGGTGGAGGCGGAGGCTGTTGCCAGGAAGCTTGAGGCTGACTCGCCGAAGCAACAGAAACTGCAGGATGATTACCCACATATTCTGGGATGTAGGGCGAATGATACGAAGTTGTATGCATGACCTGCTTCGGCTGAGCCTGTTGTGCTGCTGCTTCAGCTATTTCCTTTTGCTTCTGAATAGTAACATGGCACATCCTGGTAGTATGGCCTTTGTTCTCACCGCAGAATAAGCAAAAGATTCTTCTCGGTTGATCGCCAAATCTTCCTCCGAAGCCCCTGGCGCCTCTGCCTCTTGGAGCTGGAGGTCGGAAGGAACTTTGTTGTTGCCCTGAAGCCTGTGAGGAGTATTGTGGCCTTTGCTGCTGACTCCCTTTATCATCATTCTGAGTAGAATTGTGAATTGATCTGACATGCCTCGGGTAAAACCTTCCTCCGAAGCCCCTGGTCATTTCAGAAAACCTGAAAGCCTCCTCCCTTCTTTGACGAAAATCATTGTCAGCTCGAATGTACTCGTCCATCTTCTGGAGCAGCTTTTCCAGCGTTTGTGGTGGCTTCCTGGCAAAATACTGTGCTGACGGCCCTGGCCGAAGCCCCTTGATCATAGCCTCTGTTGGAGACTTGTTCTCAAATGCTTCAAGAACAAGGCAACATAGAAAATGTTAATCGGTTAAGTCCTTCGTCCTACGAAGCATTATTTCCCTTGAGATATAATGATTTTCGGACGAAGGTCACAAAGGGCGAACCTTAATAAATGCGTTACATATTGACGAAGAATAAATTACAAGAAACATAAAAAATTATGTAGATCATCATATATCATTATTATATATGAATAAAAATAACATTGAATTACAGATGTACCTCCAATTTGAAGGAAATGAAAGTACAAGCGTGACGCAAAAGTGAACACCAAATCAGCGTGAACAGTACGGGGGTACTGTTCACCTATTTATAGGCACGGGGTACAACCCATACAAAATTACATACATGCCCTTTACATTTGGTGGTAATTCTGTAGTAATCTATCGAGGTCTAAATGGCCTTTTCATCTTCAAGTCGGTTCCCTTTTCTGCGAACATGCCGAAGCTTTCCTGCTTCACAGCTTCGGCGCTGTGTCAACCTTCGTATCTTTTGAGCTTCTCCCTCTCTGATACGAGTCCGAAGATACCTGTTCATACATTATACTCTAGAAACACTGTTAAATCATGTTTTTGAGGACCTTCGGAAGCCGAAGGCCCCCAACAGTAGCCCCTCGCAATATTAATTTGTTAAAATAATAAATTTGGATTGCGACATGGACGAAGGCTTTAAGCCGAAGGTCCGAAAAAACACCTTCCCTTTGCTAGAATAGCAACATTCACTGACAGGCGGGGTCTTTCCATTTTTACCGCACCGAGCGTATAAATAAGAGCATACAGCGAGCTCATTTGGTACGCTCTCTTGTCACTTGCTCTCGCTCGCTCGATTTTTAGCTTTTGCGCGCTAAGATTCCCTGTCTTTAATTTTAAAGCTTCGGCTTTGAAAACAGTTTTTTAGTATTTCCGAAGATGTCTGGAGACAAGAAAGCTGTTGCTGAGACGAAGCTGTCTCTTGATGAAGAGAAAAAGAAAACTGCTGGTGAGACGAAGCTGACTCTTGATGAAGAGAAAAACTTGGGGTTTCTTATAGCGATGTCGAAGACAAACACGGAAAAAATTACCAAGGAAATTCTGGAAGGCTTGTCTGAGGATACTGGTGACAGTGACAGTTATGATGTGGACAGCGGTAGCGAAGACTCCGAAGATCGTCCCTGGCGACCAAGCCATTCAGTTTATGGTAAATCAACTATCAAAGAGAATCATCTTGTCAACATGAGAGGAAGGTATTTTCGGGATTTGTCCATTGTGAGGGCCGATGAAGGAGAGAAGACTTGTCCACACCCTGAAGAAAATGAAGTCGTAGTATACCGAAGCTTTCTGAAAGCTGGGCTACGATTTCCCTTGAGTAGCTTCGTCGTGGAGGTGTTGAAAATTTTCGAAGTCTATCTTCATCAACTTACTCCCGAGGCAATTATAAGGCTAAATATCTTCGTGTGGGCCGCGAGAAGCCAAGGTCTGAAGCCTGATGCAAGAAGCTTCTGTAATATACACGAATTATTATATGAAACAAAGCCTTGGGGCAAAGAACAGTACCATAATAACTTTGGCTGCTACAGTTTCGTCTCTCGGTCCGGGGCAAGCTGTCCCGTACCAACCTTTCGGAAGAGATGGCCCGGGGATTGGATGACAGAATGGTTTTATGTGAAGAATGACCTATCAGCACGAGAAGATATCAAAGGTATAATTATGCGTCCTATTTGGCAAAGCTTCGGCCTTCGGAGGCCGAAGGTGGAAATGAATGGAGCTGCCGAAGAATGCCAGAGGGCCTTCGGCGTCATCTGCTCTTTTATTGGAACAAGAGATTTAGTACAAGAGCATATTGCCTTCCGGGTTTGGCCTCTTGCGGAGAAATGGGAAATGCCTCAAGAAACCATAAAAGAGGCCGACGAAGGTGGGCTTGTGAGACTGAAGTACACCTTCAAGTTTGGAGATAAATTTACTGAGCCAGATGATGACTGGCTAAAGAGTATTGAAAATTTAAGTGACGAATTGCTTGGTGCTTATTCAAAGGCCGAAGATACAGCGATGTCAGCAGCCTTCGGAGGCCGAAAAAAGAAAAGGCTGAATCGGGTATTTGATGCAATTGAGTTTGTTTACCCTGACTATTGCTACCCCGTCCGAAGGCAGAAAAGAAAGAACACAACCTCTGCAAAAGAAGAAGCTGCAACTGCTCCTAGCGAGCCAGAGCCTGAAAGAAAGAAAATAAAAGTCCTCACTCACCGGCCGCGGTATATCGAACCAGCTTCGGTGCCGGAGTTTACCGAAAAATCTTCTTCGGCTACCGAGGCTAAAAAGCCAACCAGACCAGTCACGCCACCTGCAGCTGCAGGGATGACCGAAACGGCGAAAAAGATAGAACTAGAAGAACCGAAGATTTCGCTGCCAGAAACAAAAGAAATGGCCGAAGCGCCATCCACAGAAAAAATTGGAGAAGTGAAAAAACCAACTGAAGAAAAAGTACCAGAAATTGTGAGTCCTGCAGCAAATGTTGAGACAATAAAAAACCAAAAAGTGTCAGCAGTGACTCCAAAAAGAAGAAGAATGGCCAATGTGCTAGATGTACTAGAAACAATTAAAACTTCAAGCACACCTCCGAAGAAGGCTGCTGCCATTCCTGAAACGACAACTGAAATTTCTGATAACAAAACTCCAGTGCAAGGGACTGAAGCCGAAGCTGGATCCTCAGAGCCCGCGAAGATAGAATCCTTGGAAACTGAGGAAAAAATAACAAAGCCAACTTTTGTTGAAGAGATCGGAGTCATTGCCCCCGAAGCATCCATCAGAGCTCGTGATTATATTGTTCGTCATGCTTCGGGGAAAAAACTTTCAGAAAAAGAGGAGCAAGAGGCCCAGCATTACGCCCAAAAGCTGAAGTATCCAAAGGGGGCGTTAATATTCAATGGTAGTGGAGAAGAAGACTTTTTGTATTGTCTCCCTGACAACAAGGAAATTTCTGTTTGCCGGGAGATGAGCAAGAGCTTCGGATTCCCAACCTTAGAAGACGGGCTCTCGGTGCTGTCGAAGAACGATTTGGCCGACAGCCTGGCCTACAATAGCTTAAAGGTGCGACAAATAGGATCCTTGTATTCTTTGTTGATACCAAAAAAAAAACCTTTTGCTTGTTTTATTGAAACACACATACTTTTCTTTGCAGGGCCTGATACTTAGTAATGCCCTCAGGGCACAAAAAGATGCTGAAGACGAAGGGTGTACTATAGCCCTGAGCAACCTTCGTTCCGAAGTAATTGAACTGAGGAACGAAGGCCTCGAAAAAGATAAAATATTACACTCATTGATAAATAAAATAAAGGAAGACGAAGCTGCGTTCAAGAGTCAGGCTGAAGCTCAGAGATGCGAAATAGAAGATCTTCGGAAACAACTGGCCAGAGCCAGGGAAGAACGTATACTTGAAGAAACAAGGCGAGAGCTCAGCGACCAATGGGCGGATCACTTGGAAGCAACTGTTGAAGAGCTTCGTTCATCCAAAAAGAGGTGCTATAACAAATCTATAGAATGTGTTAAGAAGTTGAAGGCTAGCTTCGCCAGGGTCGGCGCTTTCTCTAGTGAAGAAAACTTTATAAGAGGCAATCCCGAAGGTCCTATTGAATGGATCGACCACGAAGCTGAAGCCTTCGAAGAAATTTTAAATAGTCGTGGGGATATATGTGCTTTCTCTGGGGCCAGAGGAATTGCCACCATTCTAGAGAAGAAGGGCTGTAAACACGTAAAAATCTTGGCACAATCCGAAACTGCTTTGTCCTTTGAAGACACAAAAGACCCTTCGGCCGAAGCAAGCATAATTGGTGGAAAGTTTTTTACTGATATCTGGGATAATGGTGGCCGAGAAATGGCAGGAGATATTATTCAAAGAAGTGAAAAGGGCATTCACGATGCTAGAGAAGTGACTAAGGCTGCTGAAAAGAGCACAGAGCCCGAAGGTCAATTAGGTACTAACTAATAGTTTGTATTGTGTTGTAATTTTTGGTTTTAAGCTTCGTTTTCCGTTTGTAATAGCAGCATAGCCGTGTCCTGTCCTTCAGATCCTGCTGAAGCGTCTCCAGGCCCTCAGCCGAAAGGAGACGATGAAATTAAAAAGATGGCCGAAGCAATCATGGACGAAGTCGTCAATCGACTCCTGAATGAGGCTGCAGAAGTTGTTCTAAAAGAAAATTGAACACTATTGTAAAGTAAACTTCTGAATTGTAACATTTTGTAATCCTGAATGTAATATACCCTTTTTATTGCTTAATTCTTTACGATGCATGAAACTTTACACGTACCGCTTTTTGAGTCTTTGACGAAAAAACACCTTCCCTTCTTTCATGCTTCGTGAAGAAGGATTTGTGTTTGTCACAACAATATCCAGTGTTCTGATGAATAATATCCAGGCTTCTTGACAATGTGAAGCTACTTAGCATGGTTTGCCCTTTTCAAAACATTCTTCTGAAGATCGATGTCACATCCCCTTCTTGTGCTTTATGCAATATGATGTATGATGCTTATGTTATGCGAAATGATGCGATGATGTTATGCTGAGTAAAATGTTGTTTATTCCGAAGATACACGCGTTCCTGTGACAAAACATACAAAATTTTTCATTATAAGCCTCCCTTAGGAGCTTCTTCGCCTTTTACTTCAGCGGAATCAGCGTTGACTTTTCGCTGTAAGCTCTGCATTCCCTTAGGAACGTCTTTGGAGCTTCTTCGCCTTTACTTTTGGCGGAATCAGCGTTGACTTTTCGCTGTAAGCTCTGCATTCCCTTAGGAACGTCTTTGGAGCAAAAAACTTACACTGCGTTCCCTTTGGAACGACTTTTTTATGACTTCGGCAACTTACTCTACGTTCCTTAGAACGACTTTTTGCTGTTTCGAATAATTTTCGGTAATCCGAAGGTCCTCTTGATTATCACAAGTCTTTAAACTTTAACAATTTAAGCCTGAGAAAAATATATTTTCCTTGTGGGAATCAACGAAAGTATTTATATGAAACCTAAACAATATCCTTTATTACAGAAAACAAAACTGGATAGAAAAGATTGCTATTAGGGTAGGATATTTGTCAATAGATGTGCTTTGACTCTGGCACGGTGCTGTTGACTGTACGAGCTTCGGACTGCTCTCGGAAGTCCCTTTGGTGTGGAGCATACTGGCTCCCTTCTGGCTGCTGTCCTTGCTGTAACGGAAGTGGAGGCGGAGGTTGTTGCCAAGAAGCTTGAGTTTGACTCGCCGAAGCAACATAAACTGCAGGGTGGTTGCCTACATACTCTGGGATGTAGGGCGAGTGATACGAAGCTGTATGCATGACCTGCTTCGGCTGAGCTTGTTGTGCTGCGGCTTCGGCTATTTCCTTTTGCTTCTGGATGGTAACATGACACATCCTGGTAGTATGGCCCTTGTTCTCACCACAGAATAAGCAAAAGATTCTTCTCTGTTGATCGCCAAATCTTCCTCCGAAGCCCCTGTCACCTCTGCCTCTTGGAGCTGGTGGTCGGAAGGGAGCTTGCTGTTGCCCCGAAGCCTGTGAAGAATATTGTGGCCTTTGCTGTTGGCTCCCCTTATCATCACTTTGTGTAGAGTTATGAATTGATCTAACATGCCTCGGGTAAAACCTCCCACCGAAGCCCCTGGTCATTTCAGAAAACCTGAAGGCCTCCTCCCTTCTTTGGCGAAAATCGTTATCGGCCCGAATGTACTCATCCATCTTCTGGAGAAGCTTCTCCAAAGTTTGAGGGGGCTTCCTGGCGAAGTATTGAGCTGACGGTCCTGGCCGAAGCCCCTTGATCATGGCCTCAATGACAATTTCATTGGGCACCGTTGGTGCCTGTGCTCTCAAACGCAAGAACCTTCGGACATACGCCTGAAGGTATTCTTCGTGATCCTGGGTGCACTGGAACAGAGCCTGAGCAGTAACCGGCTTCGTCTGAAACCCTTGGAAGCTAGTTAACAAGAGGTCCTTCAGCTTCTGCCATGAAGTGATCGTTCCTGGTCGAAGAGAGGAATACCAGGTTTGAGCAACACTTCTGACAGCCATAACAAAAGATTTGGCCATGACCGCAGCATTGCCACCATAGGAAGATACTGTTGCCTCGTAGCTCATCAAAAACTGCTTCGGGTCTGAGTGACCATCGAATACAGGAAGCTGAGGAGGCTTGTAGGACAGAGGCCAAGGTGTAGCCTGCAGCTCAGCGGACAGAGGAGAAGCATCGTCAAAAACAAAATTCCCATGATGGAAATTGTCATACCAGTCATCTCCGTTGGGAAAACCCTCCTGATGAAGGTCTTGGTGCTGAGGCCCTCGGTGTTGCTCATCCTGAGCAAGGTGACGAACTTCTTCAGAGGCTTCGTCTATCTGCCTCTGTAGTTCAGCTAGCCTGGCCATCTTTTCTTTCTTCCTCTGCACTTGTTGATGAAGCATCTCCATATCTCTGATTTCTTGATCTAACTCGTCCTCTGGTGGTGACGGGCTAATAGCTTTCCTTTTCTGGCTTCGGGCCTCCCGAAGAGAGACTGTCTCCTGATTGTGGTCCAGCGGTTGTAGAGCTGCAGTCCCAGGTGCTGAAGCTTTCTTCGGCGCCATAACGAAGGTTTATGATCGCCGAAGATAAAAAACTTCAAAGAGTGGAAGTGAGTTCACCGGAGGTGGACGCCAATGTTGGAGACTTGTTCTCAAATGCTTCAAGAACAAGGCAACATAGAAAATGTTAATCGGTTAAGTCCTTCGTCCTACGAAGCATTATTTCCCTTGAGATATAATGATTTTCGGACGAAGGTCACAAAGGGCGAACCTTAATAAATGCGTTACATATTGACGAAGAATAAATTACAAGAAACATAAAAAATTATGTAGATCATCATATATCATTATTATATATGAATAAAAATAACATTGAATTACAGATGTACCTCCAATTTGAAGGAAATGAAAGTACAAGCGTGACGCAAAAGTGAACACCAAATCAGCGTGAACAGTACGGGGGTACTGTTCACCTATTTATAGGCACGGGGTACAACCCATACAAAATTACATACATGCCCTTTACATTTGGTGGTAATTCTGTAGTAATCTATCGAGGTCTAAATGGCCTTTTCATCTTCAAGTCGGTTCCCTTTTCTGCGAACATGCCGAAGCTTTCCTGCTTCACAGCTTCGGCGTTGTGTCAACCTTCGTATCTTTTGAGCTTCTCCCTCTCTGATACGAGTCCGAAGATACCTGTTCATACATTATACTCTAGAAACACTGTTAAATCATGTTTTTGAGGACCTTCGGAAGCCGAAGGCCCCCAACAGTCTCAATGACAATCTCATTGGGCACTGTTGGCGCCTGTGCCCTCAATCGTAGAAACCTTCGGACATATGCCTGAAGGTACTCTTCATGGTCCTGGGTACACTGGAAGAGAGCCTGAGCAGTGACCGGCTTCGTCTGAAACCCTTGAAAGCTAGTTATCAGCATATCCTTCAATTTCTGCCAAGAAGTGATTGTCCCTGGCCGAAGAGAAGAGTACCAAGTCTGAGCAACGCTTCTGACGGCCATAACAAAGGATTTTGCCATGACTGCCGTATTGCCACCATACGAAGATATAGTTGCTTCATAGCTCATTAGGAATTTCTTAGGGTCTGAGTGACTGTCATATATAGGAAGCTGGGGTGGCTTGTAAGTCTGTGGCCAAGGTGTAGCCTGCAATTCTGTTGAGAGAGGAGAAGCATCATCAAAAGCAAAGTTTCCATGATGGAAATCGTCATACCAGTCATCCTCATTACGGAAATCTTCCTGGTGAAGCTCTCTGCGTGGAGGCCTTCGGTTTTGATCATCTTGAACAAGATGACGAACCTCTTCGGAAGCTTCGTCTATTTGTCTCTGAAGATCAGCTAGACGGGCCATCTTCTCCTTCTTGCGTTGAACCTGCTGCTGAAGGATTTCCAGATTTTGAATTTCCTGATCCAGATCATCCTCCGGAGGTGTTGGACTGGCAGCCTTCCTCTTCTGGCTTCGTGCCTCTCTAAGAGAAAGGACGTCTTGATTGGGGTCCAGCGGCTGCAGCGTGCCAGCCCCTGTTGCTGAAGCCTTCTTCGGCGGCATGACGAAGGTAACGCTTGCCGAAGGTGTTGACAAGCTCAAGAAATGGAAGTGAGTTCACCAGAGGTGGGCGCCAATGTTGGGGACTTGTTCTCAAGTGCTATGAATTAAGAACAAGGCAACATAGAAAATGTTAATCGTTAAAGTCCTTCGTCCTCCGAAGCATTATTTCCCTTAGGATATAATGGTCTACGGACGAAGGTTATGAAGGACATACCTTCATAAATTCATTAAACAATGACGAAGAAGAAAATGTAAAGGATATAAAAAACAATATGAACGATTATTTATTATTATCAAGCATAAACGAAAATATTATTGAATTACAAGTGTACCTTTAGTCGAGAAGGAATGACAATACAAGCGTGACGCAAAAAGTGAATGCCAAGTCAGCGTGAACAGTACGGGGATACTGTTCACCTATTTATAGACACGGGACACAGCCCTTACAAAATTACATTCATGCCCTTTACATTTGATAATAATTCTATAGTAGTCTATCGAGGTCTGAATAGCCTTTTCATCTTTAAGTCGGTTCCACTCTTTGCTGTCACGCCGAAGCTTTTCTGCTCGCACCTTCGGCTTCGTATCAACCTTCGTATTATTCTGGTCTACTGCAATGCCAACTTTAGTCCGAGGATACCTGTTCACACATTGTACTCCAGAAATACTGTTAAATCCTGTTTTTGAGGACCTTCGGATGCCGAAGGTCCCCAACACACATCATCTCCAGTGATCACAATATCATCAACATAAACAACCAATATAGTGATAGATGAACCCTTGTGCTTGAAGAAGACTGTATGGTCAGCATTACATTGGGAATACCCCATACCACAAACAGCACGTCTAAACCTGTCGAACCATGCACGTGGTGACTGCTTCAGACCATAGAGTGACTTCTTAATTTTGCAAATTTTCCCAACAGTCTGTTCATTCGCAAACCCAGGAGGAATTTCCATATAGACCTCTTCTTGTAAGTCACCATGAAGAAATGCATTTTTCATATCTAGTTGATGAAGGGACCATCCAAAATTAGCTGCACATGAGATCAAAGTTCTAACAGTGCCCATCTTTGCCACGGGAGCAAAAGTCTCATCATAGTCAATCCCATATGTTTGGCTGTATCCTTTTGCAACCAGTCTTGCTTTGTACCTGTCTATCTTTCCTTGAGGGGTCTGTTTTACAGTGAAGATCCACTTAAAGCCCAAAACCTTCTTCCCTTCTAGGAGCAGAGCAAGTTCGCATGTTTTGTTCCTCATGAGAGCATGTAATTCTTCTTCCATAGCCTCCTTCCACCTTGGATTCTGTTTTGTACATCTCCAATCTTTTGGGATGGACACACCCTGCAGGGATGCGATGAAGGTTCTATATGCAGGCGACACGTGACTCTATGACATGTAGTTAGCTATATCGTACTCAAAACCAAAGCGAGATGGAGGTTTTCCAGCATTGATTCTATGATCCCTACGTTGTGCAAGGGGTAAATCAACATGTTCAGGAGAAGGAGTAGTATTACCCATTTTAGGTAGAGGCGAGGAGCTGATGGAGAGAGACCTGAGGAGAGATCTAGGACTGGAGATGCAGGTGATTGAGGCTCTGGCTGCATGAATTGCTCCCCCTGATTTTTATACCGCCTTCTTTGGTACACTATTACTTGTTTCTCATTAGTATTCATATCATCTATCCTTACTTCTTTATCTTGATTCCCTCCTGTGTAGTCTTTGGGACATGGAATTGTCCCAACGACTACAACTTCATTGTCATCACGAACCCCATTCCTTTCCTTGGAACCATTAGTCTCATCCGCAATAGATGGGATTCTTCCAACAATTGCCTCTTCTTGTGTACTATTCTCTCCTTCTTTAGAGTTACTTCCACCCCCTCTACAATCACTTTCATTGACTGAAGAGAACTCATCAAAAAAGTGATCAAGATCACACTTGTTTGAATAGTATGGTTCAAATTCACGGAAAGTCACATCCATGCTTACAAATAACCTTCTCCTAATAGGGTCCCAACACTTGTATCCCTTTTGTGTAGATGCATAACCAACAAAAACACACTTAACGGCTTGAGGATCCAATTTACCCACTGAAGGTCGATGGTCGTGCACAAAGAAAACACAACCAAAAACTCTATGTGGGACTTTAAACTCTCGTTGTTCCAATAGGAGTTCAGCAGGCTATCTCATACCCAGTACCCTCGATGGCATGCTATTGATCAGGTATGCAACTGTCATCACTGCCTCACTCCAAAGATACTTAGGTACATTCATTTGAAACATCAGAGACCTTGCCACTTCTATCAGGTGTCGATTCTTCCTCTCGGCCACACCATTCTGAGAAGGTGTACCAGGACATGTGGTTTGATGAACAATCCCTTGATCTAAAATGAATGAGATAAACTCATTGTTCACATACTCAGTTCCATTATCAGTGCGAATGATTTGAATCTTGGCATTTAATTGATTAGTGACCAGTTTGTAGAAATCCTTGAAACATCGAAGTACCTCATTCTTGTGCTTCAACATATATATCCATGTCATGCGAGAATAACAATCAATAAATGTGACAAACCATTTAAAACCACTCACAGATGTAATTGAGCAAGGACCCCAAACATCAGAATGTATTAACATAAATGGATCACTACTACGAAGTCCAATAATAGGGTAAGTAGATCTGGTGTACTTGGCAAGCTCACATGCATCACACACAAGAGTTCCTTTCTCCATTCCCTTAAAGGATTCAGGGTAAAATTTACTCAAGCTCTCAAAAGGTACATGCCCTAATCGACGATGTAGCAACATGATTTCCCTTTTATCTCCTTTCGTTGTTGCTGACAAAGCTTGCTCCTCTTGACTGATGAACCATAGCCCATTACGCCTGACTACAGTCCCAATCCTCTTCCCAGTTCTCTTCTCCTGAAAAACACATGATTGTTCATCAAATATAGCTAGACACTTGAACTGATCAATGATTGAGCTGACAAAAAGGAGATTGACTGTAAATGATGGGACATGCAAAACTGATGATAGATTAATGGATGGTGTACACTCTATAGACCCTACACCATGAATGAGTTGGGAGGTACCATCAGCAATTTGGACAGTTTCAGGGTGAATAGTATGAAATTATGTTTTGAAAGAATCAATTAGTCATGTGACATGTCTAGATGCTCCTAAATTTATTATCCAATCTCTATGACTTCTACATGAAGATGCAAGGGCTTGTGCCTGAGTACCAGCGCCTAAATGGGAGTAGTTGTTAAAGTTACCGAAGTGCTGGGTGGATGTAGTTGCCACAGAACCAAGAGGAGTGCTGGTTGGACACTCAGATTCTTTTCCCTTATGCCATTCTTCCCATCGTTTAGCTTGTTCCCTAGTCAGGGTGATTGAGGGGGTGTCTTCAGTGAATGCAACATTAACACGAGGGCCACGACGACCTCTACCCCTGGCACGACTGAGAGCACCTAGAGGGGGGGTGAATAGGTGATCCTGTAAAAACTTAAACTTATAGCCACAAAACTTTGATTAAGCGTTAGCACAGTAATTGCCAAGTGGCTAGAGAGGAGTCAAAACACAATAACCACAAGAAAACAATCACAGAGATGACACGGTGGTTATCCCGTGGTTCGGCCAAGTACAAAACTTGCCTACTCCACGTTGTGGCGTCCCAACGGACGAGAGTTGCACTCAACTCCTCTCAAGTGATCCAATGATCAACTTGAATACCACAGTGTTCTTCTTTTCTTAGATCTTTTCCCGTTTGCGAGGAATCTCCACAACTTGGAGTCTCTCGCCCTTACAATTGAGTTTCACAAAGAAGCACGGAGTAAGGGAGGGAAGCAACACACACAAATCCACAGCAAAATGTGCACACACACGGCCAAGACTCGAGCTCAAAAGACTATCTCAAAGTTCTCACTAGAACGGAGCTCGAATCACTTAGAAAGACAAACGAATGCGCAAAGACTGAATGTGGATGATCAAGATTGCTCTAAGGTTGCTTGGTTGTCTCCTCCATGCGCCTAGGGGTCCCTTTTATAGCCCCAAGGCAGCTAGGAGCCGTTGAGAGCAAATCTGGAAGGCCATCCTTGCCTTCTGTCGTCGGGCGCACCGGACAGTCCGGTGCACACCTGACACTGTCCGGTGCCCGATTTATTTCCATAAACAGCGCAGTCGACCGTTGCCGACCGTTGCAGATCTGGGAGCTGATGGCGCACCGGACAGTCCGGTGCACACCGGACAGTCCGGTGCCCCCTTTCGACCGTTGGCTCGGCCACGTGTCTTGCGCAGATCGCGCGGCCGACCGTTGGCCCTGGCCGACCGTTGGCTCACCGGACAGTCTGGTGCACACCGGACAGTCCGGTGAATTATAGCCGTACGCCGTCGGCAATTTCCCGAGAGCGAGCAGTTCGCGCCGAGTCAGCCTGGCGCACCGGACACTGTCCGGTGCACTACCGGACAGTCCGGTGCTCCAGACCGAGCTGAGTAAGTCTTTCTCTTTTCTTTTTCTTTCTGTTTCTAACACTTAGACAATTATATTAGTACACAAAACCAATGTACTAAGACTTAGAAACATACCTGTTCTCTTGATTTGCACTTTGTTCATCTAGAAGCATAAATTCACATTTAAGCACTTGTGTTGGCACCCAATCACCAAAATACTTAGAAATGGCCCAAGGGCACATTTCCCTTTCAATCTCCCCCTTTTTGGTGATTTATGCCAACACAACATAAAGCAACAAGAACAAGTGCAATATCACTTCAAATAAAACAAATTTGAGTTTTATTCAATTTTGGCATATATGGATCATCCTTTGCCACCACTTGGTTTGTTTTTGCAAATCAAACTCAAATCTCTATCTCTAAGTCAAACACCCATGTTGAAGCATAAAGAGAGTCATTCCAAAAGAGATTGATCAAGGATTTCAAAAACTCCCCCTTTTTCCCATAATCACTACTTCTCCCCACAAGAAGCCAACTTTTGACAAAAGAGACAATAAGAGAGTTTTGACAAAACAAAAAGCTCTATTTCACTATTTTCAAAATTTCTCAAGTGGTAGCTGATCCATTTATTGCTTTGGCCTTTATTTTCTCCCCCTTTGGCATCAAGCACCAAAACGGGATCAATCTTGGCCCTTTAACCCCATTGCCTCACCAGAATCTTCAATTAAGAGCAAATGGCAATAAGAGTTCATGAGATGGACTTGGAATAAGTTACCCTCTCATCGGAGTGCAGTGGAAGTCTTTCATGGTCCAAGTCCACCTTTTCCCTTTCAATTCTCCTTCGAGACTAAAACAAGCAAACTCAAGCATATGGTTAGTCTCAAAGGGGTCAAGTTGTAACACATCTCCCCCTAAACATGTGCATCACTTTGCAACGGACTTGTGAGGTCCAGGGAGTGTTTGTACAACTTGAGCACCACAATAAGCAACAGAATGCAGAATGAACATGATCAAGAGCATAAACACATGTATGCTATAATTCAATCCAAGTTCCGCGAATCTAAGACATTTAGCTCACTACGCAGCCTGCAAAAGGTCTTCTCATCTAGAGGCTTGGTAAAGATATCGGCTAGCTGGTTCTCGGTGCTAACATGAAACACTTCGATATCCCCCTTTTGCTGGTGGTCTCTCAAAAAGTGATGCCGAATGTCTATGTGCTTTGTGCGGCTGTGCTCAATAGGATTTTCCGCCATGCGGATAGCACTCTCATTGTCACATAGGAGTGGGACTTTGCTCAGATTGTAGCCAAAGTCCCGGAGGGTTTGCCTCATCCAAAGTAGTTGCGCGCAACACTGTCCTGCGGCAACGTACTCGGCCTCAGCGGTGGATAGGGCAACGGAAGTTTGTTTCTTAGAGTTCCACGACACCATGGACCTTCCTAAGAATTGGCACGTCCCCGATGTACTCTTCCTATCGACCTTACATCCAGCATAGTCGGAATCTGAGTATCCAACCAAGTCAAAGGTAGACCCCTTTGGATACCAGAGCCCGAAGCAAGGCATAGCAACTAAATATCTCAGTATTCGCTTCACCGCCACTAAGTGACACTCCTTAGGATCGGATTGAAATCTAGCACACATGCATACGCTAAGCATAATATCCGGTCTACTAGCACATAAGTAAAGTAATGACCCTATCATTGACCGGTATGCTTTTTGATCAACAGACTTACCTCCTTTGTTGAGGTCGGTGTGTCCGTCGGTTCCCATCGGAGTCTTTGCGGGCTTGGCGTCCTTCATCCCGAACCGCTTTAGCAGATCTTGCGTGTACTTCGTTTGGGAGATGAAGGTGCCGTCCTTGAGTTGCTTCACTTGGAATCCAAGGAAGTAGTTCAACTCGCCCATCATCGACATCTCGAATTTCTGCGTCATCACCCTGCTAAACTCTTCACAAGACTTTTGGTTAGTAGAACCAAATATTATGTCATCGACATAAATTTGGCACACAAACAAATCACCATCACATGTCTTTGTAAAAAGAGTTGGATCGGCTTTCCCAACCTTGAAAGCATTAACAATTAGAAAGTCTCTAAGGCATTCATACCATGCTCTTGGGGCTTGCTTAAGTCCATAGAGCGCCTTAGAGAGCTTACACACATGGTCGGGGTACCGTTCATCCTCGAAGCCAGGGGGTTGCTCCACGTACACCTCCTCCTTGATTGGCCCGTTGAGGAAGGCGCTCTTCACATCCATTTGGTACAGCCTGAAAGAATGATGAGCGGCATATGCTAGCAAGATACGAATTGATTCTAGCCTAGCCACAGGAGCAAAAGTCTCCTCGAAATCCAAACCTGCGACTTGGGCATAACCTTTTGCCACAAGTCGAGCCTTGTTTCTCGTCACCACCCCGTGCTCGTCTTGTTTGTTGCGGAACACCCACTTGGTTCCCACAACATTTTGCTTCGGACGAGGCACCAGTGTCCAAACTTCATTCCTCTTGAAGTTGTTGAGCTCCTCCTGCATGGCCAACACCCAGTCCGGATCTAGCAAGGCCTCCTCTACCCTGAAAGGCTCAATAGAAGAGACAAAGGAGTAATGCTCACAAAAATTAACTAATCTAGATCGAGTAGTTACTCCCTTGCTAATGTCACCCAGAATTTGGTCGACGGGATGATCCCTTTGAATCATCGCTCGAACTTGGGTTGGAGGTGCCGGTTGCGCTTCTTCCTCCATCACATGATCAACTTGTGCTCCCCCTTGATCACACGCCTCCTGTTGATGAACCTGTTCATCGTCTTGAGTCGGGGGATGCACCTTAGTTGAGGAAGAGGGTTGATCTTGCTCCAAGTGTTCCTGTGGTCGCACATCACCAATCGCCATGGTGCGCATAGCGGCCGTTGGAACATCTTCTTCATCTACATCATCAAGATCAACAACTTGCTCTCTTGGAGAGCCATTAGTCTCATCAAATACAACGTCGCTAGAGACTTCAACCAAACCCGATGATTTGTTGAAGACTCTATACGCCTTTGTATTTGAGTCATAACCTAACAAAAACCCCTCTACAGCTTTGGGAGCAAATTTAGAATTTCTACCCTTCTTCACTAGAATGTAGCACTTGCTCCCAAATACACGAAAGTAAGATACATTGGGTTTGTTACCGGTTAGAAGTTCATACGACGTCTTCTTGAGGAGTCGGTGAAGGTAGACCCTGTTGATGGCGTGGCAAGCCGTGTTCACGGCTTCCGACCAAAACCGCTCGGGGGTCTTGAATTCTCCAAGCATCGTCCTCGCCATATCGATTAGCGTCCTGTTCTTCCTCTCTACCACACCATTTTGCTGTGGTGTGTAGGGAGCGGAGAACTCGTGCTTGATCCCTTCCTCCTCAAGAAACTCCTCCACTTGAAGGTTCTTGAACTCGGACCCGTTGTCGCTCCTTATCTTCTTCACTTTGAGCTCAAACTCATTTTGAGCTCTCCTGAGGAAGCGCTTGAGGGTCCCTTGGGTTTCAGACTTATCCTGCAAAAAGAATACCCAAGTGAAGCGGGAAAAGTCATCAACAATAACCAGACCATACTTACTTCCTCCTATACTCAGATAGGCGACGGGTCCGAAGAGGTCCATATGCAGCAGCTCCAGGGATCTTGAAGTGGTCATCACATTCTTGCTGTGATGTGCTCCTCCCACTTGTTTACCTGCCTGACAAGCTGCACAAGGTCTATCTTTTTCGAATTGCACATTAGTTAATCCTATTACGTGTTCTCCTTTTAGAAGCTTGTGAAGGTTCTTCATCCCTACATGTGCTAAGCGGCGATGCCACAGCCAGCCCATGCTAGTCTTAGCTATTAAGCATGCATCTAGACTGGCCTCTTCTTTTGCAAAATCAACTAAATAAAGTTTGCCGTCTAATACACCCTTAAAAGCTAGTGAACCATCACTTCTTCTAAAGACAGACACATCTATGTTTGTGAATAAACAATTATATCCCATATTGCATAATTGACTAACAGATAGTAAATTATAACCAAGAGACTCTACTAAAAACACATTTGAAATAGAATGCTCATTAGAAATTGCAATTTTACCTAACCCTTTTACCTTGCCTTGATTCCCATCACCGAATATGATTGAATCTTGGGAATCTTTATTCTTGACGTAGGAGGTGAACATTTTCTTCTCCCCCGTCATATGGTTTGTGCATCCACTGTCGATAATCCAGCTTGAACCCCTGGATGCATAAACCTGCAAGGCAAATTTAGGCTTGGGTCTTAGGTACCCAACTCATGTTGGGTCCTACAAGGTTAGCACATATATCCTTAGGGACCCAAATGCAAGTTTTATCATCCTTGCATCTTGCCCCTAACTTCCTAGCAATTACCTTTCTATCCTTTCTACAAATTGCAAAGGAAGCATTCAAAGCATGATATATTGTAGAAGGCTCATTAACTTTCCTAGGAATATTAACAACATTTCTCCTAGGCATATTATGAACAACGTCCCTTCTACCAACATTTCTATCATACACATATGAGGAACTAGAAGCAAACATAGCATGAGACAAATCATTGTATGCATTATAACTCCTATAAACATTTCTAGTTTGTCTCCTATCATGATACAAAAAGGCATGGTTCTTTTTAGCACTAGTAGCCATAGGGGCCTTCCCTTTCTCCTTAGCGGGAATGGGAGCCTTATGGCTTGTTAAGTTCTTGGCTTCCCTTTTGAAGCCAAGTCCATCCTTAATGGAGGGGTGTCTACCAACAGTGTAGGCATCCCTAGCAAATTTCAGTTTATCAAAATTACTCTTGCTAGTCTTAAGTTGAGCATTAAGACTAGCTAATTCATCATTCAATTTTGAAATAGAAGTTAAGTGTTCACTACAAGCATTAATATCAATGTCCTTACACCTAGTGCAAATTTCAACATTTTCAACATAAGAGTTGGATTTATTTGCTTCTACTAGTTTAGCATTTAAATCATCGTTTATGCTCTTTAAGTTAGAAATAGAATCATGGCATGTAGATACTTCACAAGCAAGCATTTCATTCCTCTTAATTTCTAATGCAAGGGATTTCTGAGCCTCTACAAACTTATCATGTTCTTCATACAACAAATCCTCCTGCTTTTCTAAAAGTATATTCTTTTCATTCAAGGCATCAATTAATTCATTAATTTTGTCTACCTTGGTTCTATCTAGGCCCTTGAACAAACATGAATAATCTACTTCATCCTCATCACTAGATTCGTCCTCACTTGAAGAAGCATAGGTAGAGTTGCGAGTACATACCTTCTTCTCCCTTGCCATAAGGCATGTGTGACGTTCGTTGGGGAAGAGGATTGATTTGTTGAAGGCGGTGGCGGCGAGTCCTTCATTGTCGGAGTCGGAAGAGGAGCAATCCGAGTCCCACTCCTTGCCTAGATGCGCCTCGCCCTTTGCCTTCTTATAGTTCTTCTTCTTCTCCCTCTTGTTCCCTTGGTCCTGATCACTATCATTGTCGGGACAGTTAGCAATAAAATGACCAAGTTTACCGCATTTGAAGCATGAGCGCTTCCCCTTGGCTTTGGTCTTGCTTGGCTGTCCCTTGCGACCCTTTAGTGCCGTCTTGAATCTTTTGATGATGAGGGCCATCTCTTCATCATTAAGACCGGCCGCCTCAATTTGCGCCACCTTGCTGGGTAGCGCCTCCTTGCTCCTTGTTGCCTTGAGAGCAATGGGTTGAGGCTCATGGATTGGGCCATTCAATGCGTCGTCCACGTACCTCGCCTCCTTAATCATCATTCGCCCGCTTACAAATTTTCCAAGAATTTCTTCGGGCGACATCTTGATGTACCTAGGATTTTCACGAATATTGTTCACCAAGTGAGGATCAAGAACGGTAAATGACCTTAGCATTAGGCGGACGACGTCGTGATCCGTCCATCGCGTGCTTCCGTAGCTCCTTATTTTGTTGATAAGGATCTTGAGCCGGTTATATGTTTGTGTCGGCTCCTCGCCCCTTATCATCGCGAATCGTCCGAGCTCGCCCTCCACCAACTCCATCTTGGTGAGTAAGGTGACATCATTTCCCTCATGAGAGATCTTGAGGGTGTCCCAAATCTGCTTGGCATTGTCCAAGCCGCTCACTTTGTGATACTCGTCCCTGCACAAAGAGGCTAGCAACACAGTAGTAGCTTGTGCATTTTTATGGATCTGTTCATTTATAAACGAAGGGCTATCCGAGCTATCAAATTTCATTCCACTTTCCACAATCTCCCAAATGCTTGGATGGAGAGAAAATAGGTGAGTACGCATTTTGTGACTCCAAAATCCATAGTCCTCTCCATCAAAGTGAGGAGGCTTGCCAAGTGGAATGGGGAGCAAATGAGCATTTGAGCTATGCGGAATGCGCGAATAATCAAAAGAAAAGTTTGAGTTAACCGTCTTTTGTTTGTAGTCGTTGTCCTCATCCTTTTGGGAAGAAGTAGACTCATCGCTGTCGTAGTAGACGATCTCCTTGATGCGTCTTGTCTTCTTCTTCTTCCCATCTTTGCGTCTGTGGCCCGAGCTTGAGTCGTTGGACTTGTCATCCCTTGGCTCGTTGACGAAGGACTCCTTCTCCTTATCGTTGATCACGATTCCCTTTCCCTTAGGATCCATCTCTTCGGGCGGTTAGTCCCTTTCTTGAAGAGAACGGCTCCGATACCAATTGAGAGCACCTAGAGGGGGGTGAATAGGTGATCCTGTAAAAACTTAAACTTATAGCCACAAAACTTTGATTAAGCGTTAGCACAGTAATTGCCAAGTGGCTAGAGAGGAGTCAAAACACAATAACCACAAGAAAACAATCACAGAGATGACACGGTGGTTATCCCGTGGTTCGGCCAAGTACAAAACTTGCCTACTCCACGTTGTGGCGTCCCAACGGACGAGAGTTGCACTCAACTCCTCTCAAGTGATCCAATGATCAACTTGAATACCACAGTGTTCTTCTTTTCTTAGATCTTTTCCCGTTTGCGAGGAATCTCCACAACTTGGAGTCTCTCGCCCTTACAATTGAGTTTCACAAAGAAGCACGGAGTAAGGGAGGGAAGCAACACACACAAATCCACAGCAAAATGTGCACACACACGGCCAAGACTCGAGCTCAAAAGACCATCTCAAAGTTCTCACTAGAACGGAGCTCGAATCACTTAGAAAGACAAACGAATGCGCAAAGACTGAATGTGGATGATCAAGATTGCTCTAAGGTTGCTTGGTTGTCTCCTCCATGCGCCTAGGGGTCCCTTTTATAGCCCCAAGGCAGCTAGGAGCCGTTGAGAGCAAATCTGGAAGGCCATCCTTGCCTTCTGTCGTCGGGCGCACCGGACAGTCCGGTGCACACCGGACACTGTCCGGTGCCCGATTTATTTCCATAAACAGCGCAGTCGACCGTTGCCGACCGTTGCAGATCTGGGAGCTGATGGCGCACCGGACAGTCCGGTGCACACCGGACAGTCCGGTGCCCCCTTCCGACCGTTGGCTCGGCCACGTGTCTTGCGCAGATCGCGCGGCCGACCGTTGGCCCTGGCCGACCGTTGGCTCACCGGACAGTCCGGTGCACACCGGACAGTCCGGTGAATTATAGCCGTACGCCGTCGGCAATTTCCCGAGAGCGAGCAGTTCGCGCCGAGTCAGCCTGGCGCACCGGACACTGTCCGGTGCACTACCGGACAGTCCGGTGCTCCAGACCGAGCTGAGTAAGTCTTTCTCTTTTCTTTTTCTTTCTGTTTCTAACACTTAGACAATTATATTAGTACACAAAACCAATGTACTAAGACTTAGAAACATACCTGTTCTCTTGATTTGCACTTTGTTCATCTAGAAGCATAAATTCACATTTAAGCACTTGTGTTGGCACCCAATCACCAAAATACTTAGAAATGGCCCAAGGGCACATTTCCCTTTCAACGACCAGCACTCCCCCTTCCATAGCTCCACGACCTCTTCCATAGGTACTACGAGTGGCTCCACGAGTTCCACCACCTCGTTCACCACTGCCACGAGGATGAGGACAATTGTAACTCAAGTGTCCCTTCTCACCACAATTATAACAGTCTCTATCACCAGTTGCGGTGTAGGCTGATTTCACAGGATCATTAGCTGTCATTACCTGAAGCCTGCTTTCCTCATTAATCATTGCTGACACAACCTCATCCATGATAGGAAGACTCTCTTGGTGACAAAAAGCATCTCTCCTACTCTCAAACTCCGAATCCAAATTCTTTAGAAAGTGAGTCACTCTCCTGTCCTCTACCCACTTGTGGACAACCTGTGCATCCTAAGGACAAACCATTTGCAGAGGAGCGTAGTGATCTAGTTCTCCCCACAAGTACTTAAGTTCACTAACATATTGTTCCACTGGTCTCCTTTTCTGTTTCACTGCATCTGCCTTACTTTGGATTTCCATCATCATCATCACATTCCCTTTCTTGAATACATATTGCTCAAGGTCTTCCAAATTTGTGCAGCAGTGCACATGGCTTCAACCATCTTACTTACAGACGAAGACATGGATGCTAACTACCACACCATAATAATCGAGTTGGTGGTATACCAAACCCTCCATTCAGGACTGAGCCTATCAACAGGTTCAACACAACCCTCTTCCAAATAGTGCTCCACTCCTTTACCTCCTAAGAGCACTCGCACTCTCCTAGACCAACTCAAGTAATTCTTGCTTCCTTCTAGCTTCATATCATTTGGAACGAGTTCCAACTTTAATTCGGATGAGATAGGCAAAGTCTTGTGGCCAATCATACCTAGCCCCATGAGTTCTTGAATCATACTCCTCATCTCATTTCTCATCTCACTTTTTGTGATTAGTGGATCCTCTTCTTTCTTGTCACCACAAATCATTGCGCTTTTTTCAGCCTCTTCCTCCAACCTTCTTGCTTCAGCCTCCTCTGGACTCATCATCATCAATGCCTCTTCTTCCACCACCAGCTGAACGAACACACACTGCAGGGCTGCCTCTTCGTTTTGCCAGGAACGAGTAGGCGTAGCAGCTCAGGAAACAACAGCCAGCCGACTAATCCCGCAACAACTCGCCCTCTTCTACACCAGCGGCTCGCCCTCTTCTACCAGGAATTAACTCGCCCTCTACCCCACTGGCTCCTCTGCAGAAATAAAACATTATCACACTGCAACTTGTTTATTTCCACCCGTTGCTTTGCTTCCAAGTCCACTTTATGCACTTGTATTTTTTAAGGTTTTCTAACATGCATTTTCCAGGGACCCATGGCGGAGCATTGGGTGGAACGTCAATAGTCCTCCAAACATGCAGCAGATCACCCCATGAGCTGAAATATGGTGATGGGGATAATTTTTTTTGACCTTGCCTAGCATGAAGACTCAATGCACTGTAGAGTGCAGGGACAACTGTTCATGCACAGCGTATGCTTATTGAAAGTCGCCTAGAGGGGGGGTGAATAGGGCGAATCTGAAATTTACAAAGTTAATCAAAACTACAAGCCGGGTTAGCGTTAGAAATATAATTGAGTCCGCGAGAGAGGATGCAAAACAAATCGCAAGCGAATAAAGAGTGAGACACACGGATTTGTTTTACCGAGGTTCGGTTCTCGTAAACCTACTCCCCATTGAGGAGGCCACAAAGGCTGGGTCTTTTTCAACCCCTTCCCTCTCTCAAACAGTCCCTCGGAATCAACCGGGAACAAAACTTCCCCACAAGGACCACCACACAATTGGTGTCTCTTGCCTCGATTACAAGTGAGTATTGATCTCAAGAAAGAATGAGAAAGAAGAAAGCAATCCAAGCGCAAGAGCTCAAAAGAACACGACAAATCACTCTCACTAGTCACTAAAGCTTTTGTGGAATTGGGAGAGGATTTGATCACTTGGGTGTGTCTTGTATTGAATGCCTAGCTCTTGTAAGTGGTTGGAAGTGTGAAAACTTGGATATCTTGAATGTGAGGTGGTTGGGGGTATTTATAACCCCAACCACCAAACTAGTCGTTTGGTGGAGGCTGTCTGTCGCATGGTGCACCGGACAGTCCGGTGCGCCAGCCACGTCACCAGGCCGTTGGGTTCCGAGCGTTGGAGCTCTGACTGCTGGGCCCGCCTGGATGTCCGGTGGCGCACCGGACATGTACTGTAGAGTGTCGGGTGCGCCACTTCGCGCGTGCCTGACTTCTGCGCGCTCTGGCGCGCATTAATTGCTTCTACAGGTGACCGTTGGCGCGAAGTAGTCGTTGCTCCGCTGGCTCACCGGACAGTCCGGTGTACACCGGACATGTCCGGTGAATTATAGCGGAGCGGATTCCCGAAGCTGACGAGTTCAGAGTCGCTCTTCCTTGGAGCACCGGACACTGTCCGGAGTACACCAGACAGGCCGGTGAATTATAACGGAGCGCCTCTGAGTTTTCCCGAAGGTGAGGAGTTCAGCGTGAAGTCCCCTGGTGCACCGGACACAGTCCGGTGGTGCACCGGACAGTCCGGTGCGCCAGACCAGGGCACACTTCGGTTGTCCCTTGCTCCCTTTGTTGAACCCAATTCTTGGTCTTTTTATTGGCTAAGTGTGAACCTTTGGCACCTGTATAACTTATACACTAGAGCAAACTAGTTAGTCCAATTTATTTGTGTTGGGCAATTCAACCACCAAAATCATTTAGGAAATAGGTGTAAGCCTAATTCCCTTTCAATCTCCCCCTTTTTGGTGATTGATGCCAACACAAACCAAAGCAAATATGGAAGTGCATAATTGAACTAGTTTGCATAATGTTAGTGCAAAGGTTGCTTGGAATTGAGCCAATAAAACTACTCATAAGATATGCAAGGATTGTTTCTTTATTTTTAATATTTTGGACCACGCTTGCACCACATGTTTTGTTTTTGCAAATTCTTTTGTAAATCCTTTTCAAAGTTCTTTTGCAAATAGTCAAAGGTAAATAATAAGATTTTGCGAAGCATTTTCAAGATTTGAAATTCCCCCCCTGTTTCAAATGCTTTTCCTTTAACTAAACAAAACTCTCCCTTAATGAAATCCTCCTCTTAGTGTTCAAGAGGGTTTTAAGATATCAATTTTGAAAATTCTACTGTCTACCCCTTTTGAACATAATAAGATACCAAATTGAAATTTCCAATTGAAATCATTTTTAAAATTAGGTGGTTGTGCGGTCCTTTTGCTTTGGGCTCATGCTCTCTCCCCCTTTGGCATATATCGCCAAAAACGGAATCATTAGAGCCCTTTTAACTACTTTCTCCCATTTGGTAAATAAAATATGAGTGAAGATTATACCAAAGACGGAGTCCTTTTGCTTTGGACTCAGGCTCTCTCCCCCAAGGATGGAGAGTTGCCCGGAGCGACGGCGAAGGATGAGTTACGGAGTGGAAGCCTTTGTCTTCGCCGAAGACTCCAATTCCCTTTCAATATACCTATGACTTGGTTTGAAATAGACTTGAAAACACATTAGTCATAGCATATGAAAGAGACATGATCAAAGGTATATGAATGAGCTATGTGTGCAAATCAACAAAAGAAGTTCCTAGAATCAAGAATATTTAGCTCATGCCTAAGTTTGTTAAAAGTTTGTTCATCTAGTGGCTTGGTAAAGATATCGGCTAATTGATCTTTAGTATTAATGTATGAAATCTCGATATCTCCCTTTTGTTGGTGATCCCTTAAGAAATGATACCGAATGGCTATGTGTTTAGTGCGGCTATGCTCAACGGGATTATCTGCCATGCGGATTGCACTCTCATTATCACATAGAAGAGGAACTTTGGTTAATTTGTAACCATAGTCCCCAAGGGTTTGCCTCATCCAAAGTAGTTGCGCGCAACAATGGCCTGCGGCAATGTACTCGGCTTCGGCGGTAGAAAGAGCTACGGAATTTTGCTTCTTTGAAGCCTAAGACACCAAGGATCTTCCCAAGAACTGGCAAGTCCCCGATGTGCTCTTTCTATTAATCTTACACCCTGCCCAATCGACATCCGAATAACCAATCAAATCAAAAGTGGATCCCCTAGGATACCAAAGCCCAAACTTAGGAGTATAAACTAAATATCTCAAGATTCGTTTTACGGCCGTAAGGTGAGCTTCCTTAGGGTCGGCATGGAATCTTGCACACATGCATACGGAAAGCATAATATCCGGTCGAGATGCACATAAATAGAGTAAAGAGCCAATCATCGATCGGTATACCTTTTGATCCACGGACTTACCTTCCGTGTCGAGGTCGAGATGCCCATTGGTTCCCATGGGTGTCTTGATGGGTTTGGCATCCTTCATCCCAAACTTGCTTAGAATATCTTGAGTATACTTCGTTTGGCTTAGGAAGGTGCCCTCTTGGAGTTGCTTCACTTGAAATTCCAAGAAGTACTTCAACTCCCCCATCATAGACATCTCAAATTTTTGTGTCATGATCCTACTAAATTCTTCACATGTAGACTCGTTAGTAGACCCAAATATAATATCATCAACATAAATTTGGCATACAAACAAGTCATTTTCAAGAGTTTTAGTGAAGAGTGTAGGATCGGCTTTTCCGACTTAGAATCCATTAGTGATAAGAAAATCTCTAAGGCATTCATACCATGCTCTTGGGGCTTGCTTTAGCCCATAAAGCGCCTTAGAGAGTTTATAAACATGGTTAGGGTACTCACTATCTTCACAGCTGGGAGGTTGCTCAACGTAGACCTCTTCCTTGATTGGTCCATTGAGGAAGGCAACTTTCACGTCCATTTGATAAAGCTTAAAGCCATGGTAAGTAGCATAGGCAAGTAATATGCGAATTGACTCAAGCCTAGCTATGGGTGCATAGGTTTCACCGAAATCCAAACCTTTGACTTGTGAATACCCCTTGGCCACGAGTCGAGCTTTGTTCCTTGTCACCACACCATGCTCGTCTTGTTTGTTGCGGAAGACCCATTTGGTTCCTACAACATTTTGATTAGGATGTGGAACCAAATGCCATACCTCATTCCTAGTGAAGGTGTTGAGCTCCTCTTGCATCGCCACCACCCAATCCGAATCTTGAAGTGCTTCCTCTACCCTGTGTGGCTCAATAGAGGAAACAAAAGAGTAATGCTCACAAAAATGTGCAACACGAGATCTAGTGGTTACCCCCTTATGGATGTCGCCGAGGATGGTGTCGACGGGGTGATCTCGTTGGATTGCTTGGTGGACTCTTGGGTGTGGTGGCCTTGGTTCTTCATCCTCCTTGTCTTGATCATGTGCATCTCCCCCTTGATCATTGCCGTCATCTTGAGGTGGCTCATTTGCTTGATCTTCTCCTTCATCAACTTGAGCCTCATCCTCATTTTGAGTTGGTGGAGATGCTTGCGTGGAGGAGGATGGTTGATCTTGTGCATTTGGAGGCTCTTCGGATTCCTTAGGACACACATCCCCAATGGACATGTTCCTTAGCGCGATGCATGGAGCCTCTTCATCACCTATCTCATCAAGATCAACTTGCTCTACTTGAGAACCGTTAGTCTCATCAAACACAACATCACAAGAAACTTCAACTTGTCCAGAGGACTTGTTAAAGACTCTATATGCCCTTGTGTTTGAATCATATCCTAGTAAAAAGCCTTCTACAGTTTTAGGAGCAAATTTAGATTTTCTACCTCTTTTAACAAGTATAAAACATTTGCTACCAAAGACTCTAAAATATGAAATATTGGGCTTTTTACCGGTTAGGAGTTCGTATGATGTCTTCTTGAGGATTCGGTGTAGATATAACCGGTTGATGGCGTAGCAGGCGGTGTTGACCGCCTCGGCCCAAAACCGATCTGAAGTCTTGTACTCATCAAGCATGGTTCTTGCCATGTTCAATAGAGTTCTATTCTTCCTCTCCACTACACCATTTTGTTGTGGAGTGTAGGGAGAAGAGAACTCATGCTTGATGCCCTCCTCCTCAAGGAAGCCTTTGATTTGTGAGTTCTTGAACTCCGTCCCGTTGTCGCTTCTTATTTTCTTGATCCTTAAGTCGAACTCGTTTTGAGCCCGTCTCAAGAATCCCTTTAAGGTCTCTTGGGTATGAGATTTTTTCTGCAAAAAGAACACCCAAGTGAAGCGAGAATAATCATCCACAATAACTAGACAGTACTTACTCCCGCCGATGCTTATGTAAGCTATCGGGCCGAATAGGTCCATGTGTAGGAGTTCCAACGACCTGTCAGTTGTCATGATGTTCTTATGTGGATGATGAGCACCAACTTGCTTTCCTGCTTGGCATGCGCTACAAATCCTGTCTTTCTCAAAATGAACATTTGTTAATCCTAAAATGTGCTCTCCCTTTAGAAGCTTGTGAAGATTCTTCATCCCAACATGGGCTAGTCGGCGGTGCCAGAGCCAACCCATGTTAGTCTTAGCAATTAAGCAAGTGTCGAGTTCAGCTCTATCAAAATCTACTAAGTATAGCTGACCCTCTAACACTCCCTTAAATGCTACTGAATCATCACTTCTTCTAAAGACAGTGACACCTACATCAGTAAATAGACAGTTGTACCCCATTTGACATAATTGAGAAACAGAAAGCAAATTGTAATCTAAAGAATCTACAAGAAAAACATTGGAAATGGAATGGTCAGGTGATATAGCAATTTTACCCAATCCTTTGACCAAACCTTGGTTTCCATCCCCGAATGTGATAGCTCGTTGGGGATCTTGGTTTTTCTCATAGGAGGAGAACATTTTCTTCTCCCCTGTCATGTGGTTTGTGCACCCGCTGTCGATGATCCAACTTGAGCCCCCGGATGCATAAACCTACAAAACATGTTTAGTTCTTGACTTTAGGTACCCAAATGGTTTTGGGTCCTTTGGCATTAGATACAAGAACTTTGGGTACCCAAACACAAGTTTTTGACCCCTTGTGCTTGCCCCCAACATATTTGGCAACTACTTTGTCGGATTTGTTAGTTAACACATAAGATGCATCAAAAGTTTTAAATGAAATGTCATGTTCATTTGATGCGCTAGGAGTTTTCCTTTTAGGCAACTTAGCATGGGTTGGTTGCCTAGAACTAGATGTCTCACCCTTATACATATATGCATGAATAGGGCCAGAGTGAGACTTCCTAGAATGAATTCTCCTAATTTTGCTCTCAGGATAACCGACAGGGTACAAAATGTAACCCTCGTTATCCTGAGGCATGGGAGCCTTGCCCTTAACAAAGTTGGACAATTTCTTAGGAGGGGCGTTAAGTTTGACATTGCCTCCCTGTTGGAAACCAATGTCGTCCTTAATGCCAGGGCGTCTCGCTCTATAAAGCATGCTTCTAGCAAATTTAAACTTTTTGTTTTCTAAGTCATGCTCGACAATTTTAGCATCTAACTTTGCTATATGATCATTTTGTTGTTTAATTAAAGCCATGTGATCATGAATAGCATCAATATTAACATCTCTACATCTAGTGCAAATAGTAGTGTGTTCAACGGTAGATGTTGAGGGTTTGCAAGAATTAAATTCAACAATCTTAGCACACAATATATCATTTTTATCTCTAAGATCGGAAATAGTAACATTGCAAACATCAAGTTCTTTAGCCTTAGCAAGCAATTTTTCATTTTCATTCCTAAGGCTAGCAAGAGAAATGTTCAATTCTTCTATTTTAGCTAGCAACTCAACATTATCATTTGGAATTGAAACATTACAAACATTTGAATCAACCTTAGCTAACAAATTAACATTTTCATTTCTAAGGTTGTCAATGGTCTCATGGCAAGTGCTTAGCTCACTAGATAATTTTTCGCACTTTTCAACTTCTAGAGCATAAGCATTTTTAACCTTAACATGCTTCTTGTTTTCTTTAATAAGGAAGTCCTCTTGGGAATCCAAGAGATCATCCTTTTCATGGATAGCACTAATCAATTTATTTAACTTTTCCTTTTGTTGCATGTTTAAGTTGGCAAAAAGTGTACGCAAATTATCTTCCTCATCACTAGCATTATCATCACTAGAAGACTCATATCTAGTGGAGGATTTGGATTTAACCTTGTTCTTTTTGTCGTCCTTTGCCATGAGGCACTTGTGGCCGACGTTGGGGAAGAGAAGTCCCTTGGTGACGGCGATGTTGGCGGCGTCCTCGTCGGAGGAGGAGTCGCTAGAGCTTTTGTCGGAGTCCCACTCGCGACAAACATGGGCATCGCCGCCCTTCTTCTTGTAGTACCTCTTCTTCTCCTTTCTTCTCCCCTTCTTGTCGTCGCCCCTGTCACTGTCACTAGATATAGGATATTTTGCAATAAAATGACCAGGCTTACCACATTTGTACCACACTTTCTTGGAGCGGGGTTTGTAGTCCTTCCCCCTCCTTTGTTTGAGGATTTGGCGGAAGCTCTTGATGACGAGCGCCATTTCCTCGTTGTCGAGCTTTGAGGCATCGATTGGTTGTCTACTCGGTGTAGTCTCCTCCTTCTTCTCCTCCGTCGCCTTAAATGCGACCGGTTATGCTTCGGACGTGGAGGGACCGTCAAGCTCGTTGATCTTCCGTGAGCCCTTGATCATAAACTCAAAGCTCACAAAATTCCCGAGTACTTCCTCGGGAGTCATTAATGTATATCTAGGATTGCCACGAATTAATTGTACTTGAGTAGGGTTAAGGAAAATAAGTGATCTTAGAATAACCTTAACCACCTCGTGGTCATCCCATTTCTTGCTCCTGAGGTTGCGCACTTGATTCACCAAGGTTTTGAGCCGGTTGTACATGTCTTGAGGCTCCTCCCCTTGGCGAAGACGGAAGCGACCGAGCTCCCCCTCGATCGTTTCCCGCTTGGTGATCTTGGTTAGTTCATCACCCTCGTGCGCGGTCTTGAGCACGTCCCAAACTTCCTTGGCGCTTTTTAATCCTTGCACCTTGTTGTACTCCTCTCTACTTAGAGAGGCGAGGAGTATGGTTGTAGCTTGGGAGTTGAAGTGCTCGATTTGGGCCACTTCGTCCTCATCATAATCCTCATCCCCTACGGATGGTACCTGTGCTCCAAACTCAACAACATTCCATATACTTTTGTGGAGTGAGGTTAGATGAAATTTCATTAAATCACTCCACCTAGCATAATCTTCACCGTCAAAGGTTGGCGGTTTGCCTAATGGAAAGGAAAGTAATGGAGTATGTCTAGAAGTGCGAGGGTAGTGTAAGGGGATCTTACTAAACTTCTTGCGCTCATGGCGCTTAGAAGTAATGGACGGCGCGTCGGAGCCAGAGGTAGATGGCGATGAGGTGTCGGTCTCGTAGTAGACCACCTTCCTCATTTTCTTTTTCTTGTCCCCACTCCGATGCGACTTGTGGGAAGAAGCTTTCTTCTCCTTCCCCTTCCCCTTGTTGCGGGACTCTCCCGATGAAGCCTTCCCATGGCTTGTAGTGGGCTTGTCGCCGGTCTCCATCTCCTTCTTGGCGTGTTCTCCCAACATCACTTCGAGAGGTTAGGCTCTAATGAAGCACCGAGTTTTGATACCAATTGAAAGTCGCCTAGAGGGGGGGTGAATAGGGCGAAACTGAAATTTACAAAGCTAATCAAAACTACAAGCCGGGTTGGCGTTAGAAATATAATTGAGTCCGCGAGAGAGGATGCAAAACAAATCGCAAGCGAATAAAGAGTGAGACACGCGGATTTGTTTTTACCGAGGTTCGGTTCTCGCAAACCTACTCCCCGTTGAGGAGGCCACAAAGGCCGGGTCTTTTTCAACCCCTTTCCTCTCTCAAACGGTCCCTCGGACCGAGTGAGCTTTCTCTTCTCAAATCAACCGGGAACAAAACTTCCCACAAGGACCACCACACAATTGGTGTCTCTTGCCTCGATTACAAGTGAGTATTGATCTCAAGAAAGAATGAGAAAGAAGAAAGCAATCCAAGCGCAAGAGCAAAAAAGAACACGACAAACCACTCTCACTAGTCACTAAAGCTTTTGTGGAATTGGGAGAGGGTTTGATCACTTGGGTGTGTCTTGTATTGAATGCCTAGCTCTTGTAAGTGGTTGGAAGTGTGAAAACTTGGATATCTTGAATGTGAGGTGGTTGGGGGTATTGAAAGGGAAATGTGCCCTTGGGCCATTTCTAAGTATTTTGGTGATTTAGTGACCAACACAAGTGCCTAAGTGTTGATCTATGCAAAGTGGTGGACAAAGTGAAAATCAAGTCAAAAGGTATGTTTCTCAGACTTAGTACATTGTTTTAAAGACTAATGTATTGTGTCTAAGTGCTGGAAACAGGAGAAATCGAATTGAAGAAGAGATGCCAAAGCCAGCTCTGTCTGGGTGCACCGGACTGTCCGGTGGTGCACCGGACAGTGTCTAGTGCGCCATACTGGCTCAGGCGAACTTGCTGCTCTCAAGAAGAAATTAACGGCGTACGACTATAATTCACCGGACTGTCCGGTGTGCACCGGACAATGTCCGGTGAGCCAACGGTCGCCGGGCCAACGGTCGCCCGCTTAATCCGGGCGCGACGCGTGGCCGAGCCAACGGCTAGAAGGGGGCACCGGACTGTCCGGTGTGCATCGGACAGTGTCCGGTGCGCCAACGGCTCCAAGGCGCCAACGGTCGGCTTCGCCAAAGAAGGAAAGAAATCCGCACCGGACAGTGTCCGGTGGTGCACCGGACTGTCCGGTGCGCCAGGCGACAGAAGGCAAGAATTGCCTTCCTGGAATGCTCCCAACGGCTCCTAGCTGCCTTGGGGCTATAAAAGGGACCCCTAGGCGCATGGAGGAGCACACCAAGCATTCTCTAAGCATTCCTAAGCACTAAGACATCGATTCCGCGCTTTTGATTCCTTGCAATAGCAATTAGAGCTCTAGTTGAGTTGTGAACTCATTAAGTTGTGTTGTGAGCTCTTGTTGCGACTTGTGTGTGTGGTGTTGCTGTGATTTCTTGTCTTGAGTGTGTTGCTCATCCCTCCCTTACTCCGTGCTTCTTTGTGAACTTCAAGTGTAAGGGCGAGAGGCTCCAAAGTGTGGAGATTCCTCGCAAACGGGATATAGTAAAGCAAGCAAAACACCCTGGTATTCAAGTGGGTCTTTGGACCGCTTGAGAGGGGTTGATTGCAACCCTCGTCCGTTGGGACGCCACAACGTGGAGTAGGCAAGCGTTGGTCTTGGCCGAACCACGGGATAAACCACTGTGCCATCTCTGTGATTGATCTCGTGTGGTTATTGTGTTTTGTTGAGACTCCTCTCTAAGCCACTTGGCATTATTGTGCTAACGCCTAATCAAGTTTTTGTGGATTAAGTTTCAAGTTTCACAGGATCACCTATTCACCCCCCTCTAGGTGATCTCAATTGGTATCAGAGCCGTTCCTTCACAAAGGGACTAATCGCCCGAAGAGATGGATCCTAAGGGGAAGGGAATTGTGATCAACGATAAGGAGAAGGAGTCCTTCGTCAACGAGCCAAAAGATGACAAGCCTACCGACTCAGGCTCGGGCCACAAACGAAGAGATGGGAAGAAGAAGAAGACGAGGCGCATCAAGGAGATCGTCTACTACGACGACAGCGATGAGTCCTCTTCTTCCCAAAAGGACAACGACGACAACGACTACGACAAAAGAAAGACGGTTAATTCGAATTTTTCTTTCGATTACTCTTGTATTCCGCATAGCTCAAATGCACATTTGCTTTCCATCCCTCTTGGCAAACCTCCACACTTTGATGGGGAGGACTACAGATTTTGGAGTCACAAAATGCGTAGTCACCTGTTCTCTCTCCATCCAAGTATATGGGAGATTGTTGAGAATGTAATGAAATTTGATAGCTCGGATAGTCCTGTATTTATTAATGAACAAATTCATAAAAATGCACAATCTACTATTGTGTTGTTAGCCTCTTTGTGCAGGGACGAGTATCATAAGGTGAGCGGCTTGGACAATGCCAAGCAGATCTGGGACACCCTCAAGATCTCTCATGAGGGGAACGATGTCACCTTGCTCACCAAGATGGAGTTGGTAGAGGGCGAGCTCGGGAGATTTGCAATGATAAGGGGCGAGGAGCCAACCCAAACATACAACCGGCTCAAGACCCTCATCAACAAAATAAGGAGCTACGGAAGCACGCGATGGACGGACCACGACGCCGTTCGCCTAATGCTAAGGTCCTTTACTGTACTTGATCCACATCTGGTGAACAATATTCGTGAAAATCCTAGGTACACCAAGATGTCGCCCGAAGAAGTTCTTGGGAAGTTTGTGAGCGGGCGAATGATGATCAAGGAGGCGAGATACGTGGATGACGCATTGAATGGTCCAATCAATGAGCCTCAACCCTTTGCTCTCAAGGCAACAAGAAGCAAGGAGGCGCTACCTAGCAAGGTGGCACAAGTTGAGGCGGCAGGGCTAAATGATGAAGAGATGGCTCTCATCATCAAGCGCTTCAAGACAGCGTTAAAGGGTCACAAGGGGCAGCCAAGCAAGACCAAGACAAAGGGGAAGCGATCATGCTTCAAGTGTGGTAAGATTGGTCATTTTATCGCTAACTGCCCCGATAATGATAGTGACCAGGAACAGGGGAACAAGAGGGAGAAGAAGAAGGCATACAAAAAGGCTAAGGGCGAGGCACACCTTGGCAAGGAGTGGGACTCGGATTGTTCGTCATCCGACTCCGACAATTAAGGACTCGCCGCCAGCGCCTTCAACAAGTCATCCCTCTTCCCCAACGAGCGCCACACATGCCTCATGGCGAAGAAGAAGAAGGTATGTACTCGAAACAAAGCCACTTATGATTCTTCTAGTGATGATGAGTCCAGTGATGAAGAAATAGATTACTCTAGTTTGTTCAAGGGATTGGATAGAACTAAAATAGATAAGATTAATGAATTGATTGACGCCTTGAATGAAAAGGATAGACTTTTAGAGAAACAAGAGGACCTTTTATATGAAGAGCATGACAAATTTTTAGAGGCACAAAAATCTCATGCTTTAGAAGTTAAAAGAAATGAAATGCTTTCTTGTGAACTATCTTCTTGCCATGAGACAATTTCTAGCTTAAGGAGCATAAATGATGATTTGAATGCTAAGCTAGAAATAGCTAGTAAATCTAACTCTTGTGTAGAACATGTTATGATTTGCAATAGGTGTAAAGATTTTGACATTGATGCCTGTAGTGAACACCTAGTTTCAATTTCCAAATTGAATGATGAATTGGCTAGTATTAATGACCAACTTAAGACTAGCAAGAATGAATTGGACAAGCTAAAATTTGCAAGGGATGCCTACACGATTGGTAGACACCCCTCAATTAAGGATGGACTTGGCTTCAAGAGGGAAGCCAAGGACTTAACAAGCCATAAGGCTCCCATCTCCATCAAGGAGAAAGGGAAGGCCCCTATGGCAAATAGTGTGCAAAAGAACCATGCTTTCTTATACAATGATAGGAAATATTCTAGGAATGTTCATTGCAATAAAGCTGTTTCATATGCCATGACTGCTTCTAGTTCCCATGTTGTGCATGGTAGAAATTTAGCGAGGAAAAATGTTATTAATCACATGCCTAGAAGAAATGTTGTTCATGTTTCTAGGAAAACAAGTAGTGAACCTTCTACAATTTATCATGCTTTAAATGCTTCCTTTGCTATTTGTAGAAAGGATAGGAAGATATTTGCTATAAAATTAGGGGCAAAATGCAAGGGAGACAAAACTTGCATTTGGGTCCCTAAGGATATTTGTACTAACCTTGTAGGACCCAACATGAGTTGGGTACCTAAGACCCAAGCCTAAATTTGCCTTGCAGGTTTATGCATCCGGGGGTTCAAGCTGGATTATCGACAGCGGATGCACAAACCATATGACGGGGGAGAAGAAGATGTTCACCTCCTACGTCAAAAACAAGGATTCCCAAGATTCAATAATATTCGGTGATGGGAATCAAGGCAAGGTAAAAGGGTTAGGTAAAATTGCTATTTCATCCGAGCACTCTATATCTAATGTGTTTTTAGTTGAGTCTCTTGGATATAATTTGTTATCTGTTAGTCAATTGTGCAAAATGGGATATAATTGTCTTTTCACAAATGTAGATGTGCCTGTCTTTAGAAGAAGTGATGGTTCATTAGCTTTTAAGGGTGTATTAGACGACAAACTTTATTTAGTTGATTTTGCAAAAGAGGAGGCCGGTCTAGATGCATGCTTAATTGCTAAGACTAGCATGGGCTGGCTGTGGCATCGCCGCTTAGCCCATGTGGGGATGAAGAACCTTCACAAGCTTCTAAAGGGAGAACACGTGATAGGTCTAACCAATGTTACTTTCGAAAAAGATAGACCTTGTGCAGCTTGTCAAGCAGGTAAACAAGTGGGAGGAGCGCATCACATCAAGAATGTGATGACCACATCAAGACCCCTGGAGCTGCTACATATGGACCTCTTCGGACCCGTCGCCTATCTAAGCATAGGAGGAAGTAAGTATGGTCTAGTTATTGTTGATGACTTTTCCCGCTTCACTTGGGTATTCTTTTTGCAGGATAAATCTGAAACCCAAGGGACCCTCAAGCGCTTCCTAAGGAGAGCTCAAAACGAGTTTGAGCTCAAGGTGAAGATGATAAGGAGCGGCAATGGGTCCGAGTTCAAGAACCTTCAAGTGGAGGAGTACCTTGAGGAGGAAGGGATCAAGCACGAGTTCTCCGCTCCCTACACACCACAGCAAAATGGTGTGGTAGAGAGGAAGAACAGGACGCTTATAGACATGGCAAGAACGATGCTTGGAGAGTTCAAGACCCCCGAGCGCTTTTGGTCGGAAGCCATGAACACGGCTTGCCACGCCATCAACAGGGTCTACCTTCATCGCCTCCTCAAGAAGACGTCGTATGAGCTACTAACCGGTAACAAACCCAATGTTTCGTATTTTCGGGTTTTTGGGAGTAAATGCTACATTCTAGTGAAGAAGGGTAGGAATTCCAAATTTGCTCCCAAAGCCGTAGAAGGGTTTTTGTTAGGTTATGACTCAAATACAAAGGTGTATAGAGTCTTCAACAAATCATCGGGTTTAGTTGAAGTTGATAGTCGCCTAGAGGGGGGGGGGTGAATAGTGCGAAACTGAAATTTACAAATATAAACACAACTACAAGCCGGGTTAGTGTTAGAAATAAAAACGAGTCCGCGAGAGAGGGTGCAAAACAAATCGCAAGCAAATAAAGAGTGTGACACGCGGATTTGTTTTACCGAGGTTCGGTTCTCGCAAACCTACTCCCCGTTGAGGAGGCCACAAAGGCCGGGTCTCTTTCAACCCTTCCCTCTCTCAAACGGTCCCTCGGACCGAGTGAGCTTCTCTTCTCAAATCACTTGGGAATCAAACTTCCCGCAAGGGCCACCACACAATTGGTGCATCTTGCCTTGATTACAATGGAGTGTTTGATCACAAGAAAGAATGTCAAAGAAAAGAAGCGATCCAAGCTGAGAGCACCTAGAGGGGGGGGGGGGTGAATAGGTGATCCTGTGAAACTTAAACTTATAGCCACAAAAACTTGTTAAGTGTTAGCACAATAGTTGCCAAGTGGCTAGAGATGAGTCCAAAACACAATAACCACAAGAAATCAAACACAGAGATGGCACGGTGTTTATCCCGTGGTTCGGCCAAGTACAATACTTGCCTACTCCATGTTGTGGCGTCCCAACGGACGAGAGTTGCACTCAACTCCTCTCAAGTGATCCAATGATCAACTTGAATACCACGGTGTTCTTCTTTACTTTGATCTTTTCCCGTTTGCGAGGAATCTCCACAACTTGGAGTCTCTCGCCCTTACAATTGAATTTCACAAAGAAGTACGGAGTAAGGGAGGGAAGCAACACACACAAATCCACAGCAAAATGCGCACACATACGGCCAAGAATCAAGCTCAAAAGACTATCTCAAAGTTCTCACTAGAACGGAGCTCGAATCACTGAGAATGACAAACGAATACGCAAAGACTGAGTGTGGATGATCAAGAATGCTCTAAGGTTGCTTGGATGTCTTCTCCATGCGCCTAGGGGTCCCTTTTATAGCCCCAAGGCAGCTAGGAGCCGTTGAGAGCAAATCTGGAAGGCCAATCTTGCCTTCTGTCGTCGGGTGCACCGGACAGTCCGGTGCACACCGGACACTGTCCGGTGCCCGATCTCCTTCCTAAAATGGCGCAGTCGACCGTTGCAGATCTGGGAGCCGTTGGCGCACCGGACATGTCCGGTGCACACCGGACAGTCCGGTGCCCCCTTCCGACCGTTGGCCTGGCCACGTGTCGCGCGCAGATTCCGTTGCCGACCGTTGGCTCGGCCGACCGTTGGCTCACCGGACAGTCCGGTGCACACCGGACAGTCCAGTGAATTTTAGCCGTACGCCGTCGGCGAATTCCCGAGAGCGGCCTCTTCACGCCGAGTCAGCCTGGCGCACCGGACACTGTCCGGTGCACCACCGGACAGTCCGGTGTGCCAGACAGAGCTGAGTCTTGGCTGTACACAGCCAAGCTTTTTGCACCTCTTTTCTTTTCTTCTTCTTTCTGTTTCTAACACTTAGACAAGTATATTAGTACACAAAACCAATGTACTAAGGCTTAGAAACATACCTTTACTCATGATTTGCACTTTGTTCATCCATGGGCATAAATTCACATTTAAGCACTTGTGTTGGCACTCAATCACCAAAATACTTAGAAATGGCCCAAGGGCACATTTCCCTTTCAATCTCCCCCTTTTTGGTGATTTATGCCAACACAACATAAAGCAACTAGAACAAATGCAATATCACTTCAAATAAAACTCAAATTTATTTTGATTCATTTTTGGCATATATGGATCATCCTTTGCCACCACTTGGTTTGTTTTTGCAAATCAAACTCAAATCTCTATCTCTAAGTCAAACACACGTGTTGAAGCATAAAGAGAGTCATTCCAAAAGAGATTGATTAAAGATTTCAAAAACTCCCCCTTTTTCCCATAATCACTACTTCTCCCCACAAGAAGCCAACTTTTGACAAAAGTGACAATAAAAGAGTTTTGACAAACCAAAAGAGTTTTGACAAACCAAAAGCTCTACTCTACTATTTTCAAATCTCTCAAGTGGTAGCTGATCCATTTATTGCTTTGGCCTTTATTTTCTCCCCCTTTGGCACCAAACACCAAAATGGGATCAATCTTGGCCCTTTAACCCCATTGCCTCACCAAAATCTTCAATTAAGAGCAAATAGGCAATAAGAGTCAAAAGATGAACTTGGAAAAGTTACTCTTTTCATCGGAGTGCAGTGGAAGTCTTGCATGGTCCAAGTCCACCTTTTCCCTTTCAATTCTCCTTCGAGACTAAAACAAGCAAACTCAACCACATAGTTAGTCTCAAAGGGTCAAGTTGTAACACATCTCCCCCTAAACATGTGCATCACTTTGCAACATACTTGTGAGGTCCAGGGAGTGTTTGTACAACTTGAGCACCACAGTAAGCAACAAAATGCAGAATGAACATGATCAAAAGCATAAACACATGTATGCTACAATTCAATCCAAGTTCCGCGAATCTAAGACATTTAGCTCACTATGCAGCCTGCAAAAGGTCTTCTCATCTAGAGGCTTGGTAAAGATATCGGCTAGCTGGTTCTCGGTGCTAACATGAAACACTTCGATATCTCCCTTTTGCTGGTGGTCTCTCAAAAAGTGATGCCGGATGTCTATGTGCTTTGTGCGGCTGTGCTCAACAGGATTTTCCGCCATGCGGATAGCACTCTCATTATCACATAGGAGTGGGACTTTGCTCAGATTGTAGCCAAAGTCCCGGAGGGTTTGCCTCATCCAAAGTAGTTGCGCGCAACACTGTCCTGCGGCAACATACTCGGCCTCAGCGGTGGATAGGGCAACGGAAGTTTGTTTCTTAGAGTTCCATGACACCAGGGACCTTCCTAAGAATTGGCACGTCCCCGATGTACTCTTCCTATCGACCTTACATCCAGCATAGTCGGAGTCTGAATATCCAATCAAGTCAAAGGTAGACCCCTTTGGATACCAGAGCCCGAAGCAAGGCGTAGCAACCAAATATCTAAGAATTCGCTTTACTGCCACTAAGTGACACTCCTTAGGATCGGATTGAAATCTAGCACACATGCATACACTAAGCATAATATCCGGTCTACTAGCACATAAGTAAAGTAATGACCCTATCATTGACCGGTATGCCTTTTGATCAACGGACTTACCTCCTTTGTTGAGGTCGGTGTGTCCGTCGGTCCCCATCGGAGTCTTTGCGGGCTTGGCATCCTTCATCCCAAACCGCTTCAGCAGATCTTGCGTGTACTTCGTTTGAGAGATGAAGGTGCCGTCCTTGAGTTGCTTCACTTGAAACCCAAGGAAGTAGTTCAACTCGCCCATCATTGACATCTCGAATTTCTGCGTCATCACCCTGCTAAACTCTTCACAAGACTTTTTATTAGTAGAACCAAATATTATGTCATCGACATAAATTTGGCACACAAACAAATCACCATCACATGTCTTAGTGAAAAGAGTTGGATCGGCTTTCCCAACCTTGAAAGCATTAGCAATTAAGAAATCTCTAAGGCATTCATACCATGCTCTTGGGGCTTGCTTAAGTCCATAGAGCGCCTTAGAGAGCTTACACACGTGGTCGGGGTACCGTTCATCCTCGAAGCCAGGGGGTTGCTCCACGTACACCTCCTCCTTTATTGGCCCGTTGAGGAAAGCGCTCTTCACATCCATTTGGTACAACCTGAAAGAATGGTGAGCGGCATATGCTAGCAAGATACGAATGGACTCTAGCCTAGACATAGGAGCAAAAGTCTCCTCAAAGTCCAAACCTGCGACTTGGGCATAACCTTTTGCCACAAGTCGAGCCTTGTTCCTCGTCACCACTCCGTGCTCGTCTTGTTTGTTGCGGAACACCCACTTGGTTCCCACAACATTCTGCTTGGGACGAGGCACCAGCGTCCAAACTTCATTCCTCTTGAAGTTGTTGAGCTCCTCTTGCATGGCCAACACCCAGTCCGGATCTAGCAAGGCCTCTTCTACCCTGAAAGGCTCAATAGAAGAGACAAAGGAGTAATGTTCACAAAAATTAACTAATCGAGACCGAGTAGTTACTCCCTTGCTAATGTCACCCAGAATTTGGTCGACGGGATGATTCCTTTGAATCATTGCTCGAACTTGGGTTGGAGGTGCCGGTTCCGCTTCTTCCTCCATCACATGATCATCTTGTGCTCCCCCTTGATCACACGCCTCCTGTTGATGAACCTGTTCATCGTCTTGAGTTGGGGGATGCACCGTTGTTGAGGAAGAAGGTTGATCTCGTTCATCTTGTTCCTGTGGCCGAACTTCTCCAATCGCCATGGTTCGTATAGCGGCCGTCGGAACATCTTCTTCATCTACATCATCACAATCAACAACTTGCTCTCTTGGAGAGCCATTTGTCTCATCAAATACAACGTCGCTAGAGACTTCAACCAAACCCGATGATTTGTTGAAGACTCTATACGCCTTTGTATTTGAGTCATAACCTAACAAAAACCCTTCTACAGCTTTGGGAGCAAACTTAGAATTTCTACCCTTCTTCACTAGAATGTAGCACTTGCTCCCAAATACACGAAAGTAAGATACATTGGGTTTGTTACCGGTTAGTAGCTCATACGACGTCTTCTTGAGGAGGCGATGAAGGTAGACCCTGTTGATGGCGTGGCAAGCCGTGTTCACGGCTTCCGTCCAAAAGCACTCGGGGGTCTTGAACTCTCCTAGCATCGTCCTCGCCATATCGATGAGCGTCCTGTTCTTCCTCTCTACCACACCATTTTGCTGTGGTGTGTAGGGAGCGGAGAACTCGTGCTTGATCCCTTCCTCTTCAAGGAACTCCTCCACTTGAAGGTTCTTGAACTCGGACCCGTTGTCGCTCCTTATCTTCTTCACTTTGAGCTCAAACTCATTTTGAGCTCTCCTGAGGAAGCGCTTGAGGGTCCCTTGGGTTTCAGACTTATCCTGCAAAAAGAACACCCAAGTGAAGCGGGAAAAGTCATCAACAATAACTAGACCATACTTACTTCCTCCTATACTCAGATAGGCGACGGGTCCGAAGAGGTCCATATGCAGCAGCTCCAGAGGTCTTGAGGTGGTCATCACATTCTTGCTGTGATGTGCTCCTCCCACTTGTTTACCTGCTTGACAAGCTGCACAAGGTCTATCTTTTTCGAATTGCACGTTAGTCAAACCTATCACGTGTTCTCCCTTAAGAAGCTTGTGAAGGTTCTTCATCCCCACATGTGCTAAGCGGCGATGCCACAGCCAGCCCATGCTAGTCTTAGCTATTAAGCATGCATCTAGACCGGCCTCTTCTTTTGCAAAATCAACTAAATAAAGTTTGCCGTCTAATACACCCTTAAAAGCTAGTGAACCATCACTTCTTCTAAAGACAGACACATCTATATTTGTAAATAGACAGTTATATCCCATATTGCATAATTGACTAACCGATAGCAAATTATATCCAAGAGACTCTACTAAAAACACATTAGAGATAGAGTGCTCATTAGAAATTGCAATTTTACCTAACCCTTTTACCTTGCCTTGATTCCCATCACCGAATATAATTGAATCTTGGGAATCCTTATTCTTGACGTAGGAGGTGAACATCTTCTTCTCCCCCGTCATATGGTTTGTGCATCCGCTGTCGATAATCCAGCTTGAACCCCCGGATGCATAAACCTGCAAGGCAAATTTAGGCTTGGGTTTTAGGTACCCAACTCATGTTGGGTCCTACAAGGTTAGCACAAATATCCTTAGGGACCCAAATGCAAGTTTTGTCTCCCTTGCATCTTGCCCCTAATTTTCTAGCAACTATCTTCCTATCTTTTCTACAAATAGCAAATGAAGCATTTAAAGCATGATATATTGTAGAAGGTTCATTAGCTTTCCTAGGAACATTAACACCATTTCTCCTAGGCATATTATGAACAACATTTCTCCTACCAACATTTCTATCATGCACATAAGAAGAACTAGAAGCAAACATGGCATGAGAATTAATAGCATCATATGCATTACAATTCCTATAAGCATTTCTAGATTGTCTCCTGTCATGGTATATAAACGCATGGTTCTTTTGCACACTACTAGCCATAGGGGCCTTCCCTTTCTCCTTGGCGGGAATGGGAGCCTTATGGCTTGTTAAGTTCTTGGCTTCTCTCTTGAAGCCAAGTCCATCCTTAATTGAGGGGTGTCTACCAATCGTGTAGGCATCCCTAGCAAATTTTAGTTTCTCAAAATCACTTTTGCTAGTCTTAAGTTGGATATTAAGACTAGCTACCTCTTCATTTAATTTAGAAATGCAAGCTAGGTGTTCACTATAAGCATCAATGTTAATATCTTTACACCTAGTGCACGTTACAATATTTTCTACACAAGAGGTAGATTTACTAGCAATCTCTAACTTAGCATTCAAATCATCATTAATGCTCCTTAATTTAGAAATTGTCTCATGGCAAGAAGATAATTCACAAGAAAGCATTTCATTTCTTTTAACTTCTAGAGCATGAGATCGTTGAGCTTCTACAAATTTATCATGTTCTTCATACAACAAATCCTCTTGCTTTTCTAAAAGCATATTCTTATCATTCAAGGCATCAATCAATTCATTAATTTTGTCTACCTTGGTTCTATCTAGGCCCTTAAACAAACATGAGTAATCTACTTCATCCTCATCACTAGATTCGTCCTCACTTGAAGAAGCATAGGTAGAGTTCCGAGTACATACCTTCTTCTCCCTTGCCATAAGGCATGTGTGACGCTCGTTAGGGAAGAGGGCTGATTTGTTGAAGGCGGTGGCGGCGAGTCCCTCGTTGTCGGAGTCGGAAGAGGAGCAATCCGAATCCCATTCCTTTCCAAGATGTGCCTCGCCCTTGGTCTTCTTGTAATTCTTCTTCTTTTCCCTCTTGTTTCCCTGTTCCTGGTCACTATCGTTATCGGGGCAGTTAGCGATAAAATGACCAATCTTACCGCACTTGAAGCATGAGCGCTTCCCCTTTGTCTTGGTCTTGCTTGGCTGCCCCTTGTGACCCTTTAGCACCGTCTTGAAGCGTTTGATGATGAGAGCCATCTCTTCATCATTAAGTCCGGCCGCCTCAATTTGTGCCACCTTGCTAGGTAGCGCCTCCTTGCTTCTTGTTGCTTTGAGAGCAAGAGGTTGCGGCTCGTTGATCGGTCCATTCAAGGCGTCATCCACGTATCTTGCTTCCTTAATCATCATTCGCCCGCTGACGAATTTTCCTAGGACTTCTTCGGGCGACATTTTGGTGTACCTGGGATTCTCACGAATATTATTCACCAAATGAGGATCAAGAATGGTAAAGGACCTTAGTAATAGTCGGACGACGTCATGGTCCGTCCATCGCGTGCTTCCATAGCTCCTTATTTTGTTGATAAGGGTCTTGAGCCGGTTGTATGTTTGGGTTGGCTCCTCGCCCCTTATCATCGCAAACCTTCCAAGCTCGCCCTCCACCAACTCCATTTTAGTGAGCATGGTGATGTCGTTCCCCTCGTGAGAAATCTTGAGGGTGTCCCATATCTGCTTGGCATTGTCCAAGCCGCTCACCTTATTGTACTCATCCCTGCACAAAGAGGCTAGCAACACAGTAGTAGCTTGTGCATTTTTATGAATCTGTTCATTAATAAACATAGGGCTATCCGAGCTATCAAATTTCATTCCATTCTCTACAATCTCCCATATGCTTGGATGGAGAGAGAATAAATGACTATGCATTTTGTGACTCCAAAATCCGTAGTCCTCCCCATCGAAGTGTGGAGGTTTGCCAAGAGGAATGGAAAGCAAATGCGAATTCGAACTGTGTGGAATGCGAGAATAATCAAATGAAAAGTTCGAATTGACCGTCTTCCTGTAGTCGTTGTCGTCGTCCTTTTGGGAAGAAGAGGATTCGTCGCTGTCGTAGTAGACGATCTCCTTGATGCGCCTTGTCTTCTTCTTCTTCCCATCTTTGCGCTTGTGGCTTGAGCCCAAGTCGGTAGACTTGTCATTCTTCGGCTCGTTGAAGATAGACTCCTTCTCGTTGTTGTCGACCACCATCCCCTTTCCCTTAGGATCCATCTCTTCGGGCGATTAGTCCCTTCTTGAAGAGAACGGCTCCGATACCAATTGAGAGCACCTAGAGGGGGGGTGAATAGGTGATCCTGTGAAACTTAAACTTATAGCCACAAAAACTTATTAAGTGTTAGCACAATAGTTGCCAAGTGGCTAGAGATGAGTCCAAAACACAATAACCACAAGAAATCAAACACAGAGATGGCACGGTGTTTATCCCGTGGTTCGGCCAAGTACAATACTTGCCTACTCCACGTTGTGGCGTCCCAACGGACGAGAGTTGCACTCAACTCCTCTCAAGTGATCCAATGATCAACTTGAATACCACGGTGTTCTTCTTTACTTTGATCTTTTCCCGTTTGCGAGGAATCTCCACAACTTGGAGTCTCTCGCCCTTACAATTGAATTTCACAAAGAAGTACGGAGTAAGGGAGGGAAGCAACACACACAAATCCACAGCAAAATGCGCACACACACGGCCAAGAATCGAGCTCAAAAGACTATCTCAAAGTTCTCACTAGAACGGAGCTCGAATCACTGAGAATGACAAACGAATACGCAAAGACTGAGTGTGGATGATCAAGAATGCTCTAAGGTTGCTTGGATGTCTTCTCCATGCGCCTAGGGGTCCCTTTTATAGCCCCAAGGTAGCTAGGAGCCGTTGAGAGCAAATCTGGAAGGCCAATCTTGCCTTCTGTCATCGGGTGCACCGGACAGTCCGGTGCACACCGGACCCTGTCCGGTGCCCGATCTCCTTCCTAAAATGGCGCAGCCGACCGTTGCAGATCTGGGAGCCGTTGGCGCACCGGACATGTCCGGTGCACACCGGACAGTCAGGTGCCCCCTTCCGACCGTTGGCCTGGCCACGTGTCGCACGCAGATTCCGCTGCCGACCGTTGGCTCGGCCGACCGTTGGCTCACCGGACAGTCCGGTGCACACCGGACAGTCCGGTGAATTTTAGCCGTACGCCGTCGGCGAATTCCCGAGAGCGGCCTGTGCACCACCGGACAGTCCGGTGTGCCAGACAGAGCTGAGTCTTGGCTGTACACAGCCAAGCTTTTTGCACCTCTTTTCTTTTCTTCTTCTTTCTGTTTCTAACACTTAGACAAGTATATTAGTACACAAAACCAATGTACTAAGGCTTAGAAACATACCTTTACTCATGATTTGCACTTTGTTCATCCATGGGCATAAATTCACATTTAAGCACTTGTGTTGGCACTCAATCACCAAAATACTTAGAAATGGCCCAAGGGCACATTTCCCTTTCACAAGCGCAAGAGCTCAAATGAACACTACAAATCACTCTCTCTAGTCACTAAGGCTTTGTGAGGAGTTGGGAGAGGATTTGATCTCTTTTGGTGTGCTTTGCAATGAATGCTAGCTCTTGTATAGTGGTTGGAAGCTTGGAAAACTTGGATGCTTTGAATGTGGGGGTGGTTGGGGTATTTATAGCCCCAACCACCAAACTTGACCGTTGGTGGAGGCTGTCTGTCGAATGGTGCACCGGACAGTCCGGTGCACACCGGACATGTCCGGTGCACTAGCCACGTCACCAAAGCCGTTGCAATTTGACCGTTGGAGTTCTGACTTCTGGGCCCGCCTGGATGTCCGGTGCACACCGGACATGTACTGTTCAATGTCCGGTGCGCCAGTATGGGTGTGTCTGACTTCTGCGCGCTTCTGGCGCGCATTGAATGCGCCTACAGGTGACCGTTGGCGTGAAGTAGCCGTTACTCCGCAGTCGCACCGGACAGTCCGGTGCACACCGGACATGTCCGGTGAATTATAGCGGAGCAGCCTTCGTGATTTCCCGAGGCGGCCGAGTTCCAGAGCCGCGTCCTCTTGGAGCACCGGACACTGTCCGGTGTACACCGGACAGTCCGGTGAATTATAGCGCGCCGACTTCTAGAAATTCCCGAGGCAGAGGAGTTCTGCGCGAGGTCCCCTAGTGCACCGGACACTGTCCGATGCGCCACCGGACACTGTCCGGTGCACCACCGGACAGTCCGGTGCGCCAGACCAGGGAGCCTTTCGGGATGCCTTTGGCTCTTTAATTTGAACCCAACTTTGGTCTTTTTAATTGGCTTGTTGTGAACCTTTGACACATGTGTAACTTATATACTAGAGCAAACTAGTTAGTCCAATTGTTTGTGTTGGGCATTTCAACCACCAAAATTACTTAGGAACTAGGTGTAAGCCTAATTCCCTTTCAATCTCCCCCTTTTTGGTGATTGATGCCAACACAAACCAAAGCAAATATAGAAGTGCATAATTGAACTAGTTTGCATAATGTAAGTGCAAAGGTTGCTTAGAATTGAGCCAATATTAATACTTACAAGATATGCATGGATCGTTTCTTTCATTCTTAATATTTTGGACCACGCTTGCACCACATGTTTTGTTTTTGCAAATTCTTTTGTAAATAGTCAACGGTAAATGAGTAAGGTTTGGCAAAGTATTTTCAAGATTTGAAATTTTCTCCCCCTGTTTCAAATGCTTTTCCTTTAACTAAACAAAACTCCACCTAAAAGAGATCCTCCTCTTGGTGTTCAAGAAGGTTTTGATATATCATTTTTGAAATACTACTTTCTCCCCCTTTTGAACACAATAGGATACCAATGGAAAAATACTCTTTGAAAAACTAAGTTTTTGAAATTGGTGGTGGTGCGGTCCTTTTGCTTTGGGCTCATACTCTCTCCCCCTTTGGCATGAATCGCCAAAAACGGAATCATTAGAGCCCTCAAAGTACTTTCTTCCCCTTTGGTCATAATAAATGAGTTAAGATTATACCAAAGATGAAGTCCTTTTGCTCTCTCCCCCAAAGATGGAGAGTGGCATGGAGCGACGGCGAAGGATGAGTTACGGAGTGGAAGCCTTTGTCTTCGCCGAAGACTCCAATTCCCTTTTAATACACCTATGACTTGGTTTGAAATAGACTTGAAAACACATTAGTCATAGCATATGAAAGAGATATGATCAAAGGTATATAAATGAGCTATGTGTGCATATCAACAAAAGAAGTTCCTAGAATCAAGAATATTTAGCTCATGCCTAAGTTTGTTAAAAGTTTGTTCATCAAGAGGCTTGGTAAAGATATCGGCTAATTGATCTTTAGTGTTAATGTAAGAAATCTCAATATCTCCCTTTTGTTGGTGATCCCTAAGAAAATGATACCGAATGGCTATGTGCTTAGTGCGGCTATGCTCGACGGGATTATCCACCATCTTAATTGCACTCTCATTATCACATAGCAAAGGGACTTTGGTTAATTTGTAACCGTAGTCCCGCAGGGTTTGCCTCATCCAAAGCAATTGCGCGCAACAATGGCCTGCGGCAATGTACTCGGCTTCGGCGGTGGAAAGAGCGACCGAATTTTGCTTCTTTGAAGCCCAAGACACCAAGGATCTTCCCAAGAACTGGCAAGTCCCCGATGTGCTCTTCCTATTGATTTTACACCCCGCCCAATCGGCATCCGAATATCCAATCAAATCAAATGTGGATCCCCTAGGATACCAAAGCCCAAACTTAGGAGTGTAAGTCAAATATCTCAAGATTCGTTTTACGGCCGTAAGGTGAGCTTCCTTAGGGTCGGCTTGGAATCTTGCACACATGCATACAGAAAGCATAATATCCGGTCGAGATGCACATAAATAGAGTAAAGAACCTATCATCGACCGGTATACCTTTTGATCCACGGACTTACCTCCCGTGTCGAGGTCGAGATGCCCATTAGTTCCCATGGGTGTCTTGATGGGCTTGGCATCCTTCATCCCAAACTTGTTTAGAATGTCTTGAGTATACTTCGTTTGGCTAATGAAGGTGCCCTCTTGGAGTTGCTTCACTTGAAATCCTAAGAAGTACTTCAACTCCCCCATCATAGACATCTCGAATTTTTGTGTCATGATCCTACTAAATTCTTCACATGTAGACTCGTTAGTAGACCCAAATATAATATCATCAACATAAATTTGGCATACAAACAAGTCTTTTTCAATAGTTTTAGTAAATAAAGTAGGATCGGCCTTTCCGACTTTGGAGCCATTAGTGATAAGGAAATCTCTAAGGCATTCATACCATGCTCTTGGGGCTTGCTTGAGCCCATAAAGCGCCTTAGAGAGTTTATAGACATGGTTAGGGTACTCACTATCTTCAAAGCCGGGAGGTTGCTCAACATAGACCTCTTCCTTGATTGGTCCATTGAGGAAGGCACTTTTCACGTCCATTTGATAAAGCTTAAAGCCATGGTAAGTAGCATAGGCCAATAATATGCGAATTGACTCAAGCCTAGCTACGGGTGCATAGGTTTCACCGAAATCCAAACCTTCGACTTGGGAGTATCCCTTGGCCACAAGTCAGGCTTTGTTCCTTGTCACCACACCATACTCATCTTGCTTGTTGCGGAAGACCCATTTGGTTCCTACAACATTTTGGTTAGGACGTGGAACTAAATGCCATACCTCATTCCTAGTGAAGTTGTTGAGCTCCTCTTGCATCGCCACCACCCAATCCGAATCTTGAAGTGCTTCCTCTACCCTGTGTGGCTCAATAGAGGAAACAAAAGAGTAATGTTCACAAAAATGTGCAATACGAGATCTAGTGGTTACCCCCTTATGAATGTCGCCGAGGATGGTGTCGACGGGGTGATCTCGTTGGATTGCTTGGTGGACTCTTGGGTGTGGCGGCCTTTGTTCCTCATCCTCCTTGTCTTCCTCATTTGCATCTCCCCCTTGATTATTGCCGTCATCTTGAGGTGGCTCATTTGCTTGATCTTCTATTTCATCAACTTGAGCTTCATCCTCATTTTGAGTTGGTGGAGATGCTTGCGTGGAGGAGGAAGGTTGATCTTGTGCATTTGAAGGCTCTTCATATTCCTTAGGACACACATCCCCAATGGACATGTTCCTTAGCATGATGCATGGAGCCTCTTCATTACCTATCTCATCAAGATCAACTTGCTCTACTTGAGAGCCGTTAGTCTCATCAAACACAACGTCACAAGAAACTTCAACTTGTCCGGAGGACTTGTTAAAGACTCTATATGCCCTTGTGTTTGAGTCATATCCTAGTAAAAAGCCTTCTACAGTCTTAGGAGCAAATTTAGATTTTCTACCTCTTTTAACAAGAATAAAGCATTTGCTACCAAAGACTCTAAAATATGAAATGTTGGGCTTTTTACCGGTTAGTAGTTCATACGATGTCTTCTTGAGGATTCGGTGAAGATATAACCGGTTGATGGCGTAGCAGGCGGTGTTGACCGCCTCGGCCCAAAACCGATCCGAAGTCTTGTACTCATCAAGCATGGTCCTTGCCATGTCCAATAGAGTTCGATTCTTCCTCTCCACTACACCATTTTGTTGTGGCGTGTAGGGAGAAGAGAACTCATGCTTGATGCCCTCCTCCTCAAGAAAGCCTTCGATTTGAGAGTTCTTGAACTCCGTCCCGTTGTCGCTTCTAATTTTCTTGATCCTTAAGCCGAACTCGTTTTGAGCCCGTCTCAAGAATCCCTTTAAGGTTTCTTGGGTTTGAGATTTTTCCTGTAAAAAGAACACCCAAGTGAAGCGAGAATAATCATCCACAATTACAAGACAATACTTACTCCCGTCGATGCTTATGTAAGCAATCGGGCCGAATAGATCCATGTGGAGTAGCTCAAGCGGCCTGTCGGTCGTCATGATGTTCTTGTGTGGATGATGGACACCAACTTGCTTTCCTGCCTGGCATGCGCTACAAATCCTGTCTTTCTCAAAATGAACATTTGTTAATCCTAAAATGTGTTCTCCCTTTAGAAGCTTGTGAAGATTCTTCATCCCAACATGGGCTAGTCGGCGGTGCCAGAGCCAACCCATGTTAGTCTTAGCAATTAAGCATGTGTCGAGTTCAGCTCGATCAAAATCTACTAAGTATAGCTGACCCTCTAACACACCCTTAAATGCTATTGAATCATCACTTCTTCTAAAGACAGTGACACCTATATCAGTGAATAGGCAGTTGTAGCCCATTTTGCATAATTGAGATACAGAAAGCAAATTGTAGTCTAATGAATCTACAAGAAAAACATTGGAAATAGAATGGTCAGGAGATATAGCAATTTTACCAAGACCTTTGATCAAACCTTGATTTCCATCCCCGAATGTGATAGCTCGTTGGGGATCTTGGTTTTTCTCGTAGGAGGAGAACATCCTTTTCTCCCCTGTCATATGGTTTGTGCACCCGCTATCGAGTATCCAACTTGAGCCCCCGGATGCATAAACCTACAAAACAATTTTAGTTCTTGATTTTAGGTACCCAAACGGTTTTGGGTCCTTTGGCATTAGAGACAAGAACTTTGGGTACCCAAACACAAGTCTTGGAGCCCTTGTGTTTGCCCCCAACAAACTTGGCAACTACCTTGCCGGATTTGTTAGTCAAAACATAAGAAGCATCAAAAGTTTTAAATGAAAGACTATGTTCATTTGATGCATTAGGAATTTTCTTCTTAGGCAACTTAGCACGGGTTGGTTGCCTAGAGCTAGATGTCTCACTCTTATACATAAAAGCATGGTTAGAACCAGAGTGAGACTTCCTAGAATGAATTTTCCTAATTTTGTCCTCAGGATAACCGGCAGGGTACAAAATGTAACCCTCGTTATCCTGAGGCATGGGAGCCTTGCCCTTTACAAAATTAGACAATCTTTTAGGAGGGGCATTAAGTTTGACATTGTCCCCCCTTTGGAAGCCAATGCCATCCTTGATGCCAGGGCGTCTCCCACTATAGAGCATACTTCTAGCAAATTTAAATTTTTCATTTTCTAAGTTATGCTCGGCAATTTTAGCATCTAATTTTGCTATATGATCATTTTGTTGTTTAATTAAAGTCATGTGATCATGTATAGCATCAATGTTAACATCTCTACATCTAGTACAAATGGTAGTGTGCTCAACGGTAGATGTAGAGGGTTTGCAAGATTTTAATTCTACAACCTTAGCATGCAATATATCATTCTTAGTTCTAAGGTTGGAAATAGTAGCATTGCAAACATCAAAATCTTTAACCTTAGCAATTAATTTTTCATTTTCATTCCTAAGGCTAGCAAGAGACAAGTTCAATTCTTCAATCTTAGCAAGCAAATCATCATTATCATTTCTAAGATTGGGAATTGAAACATTACAAGCAATAGAATCAACCTTAGCTAATAAATTAGAATTCTCATTTTTAAGGTTGTCTATAGTCTCATGGCAAGTGCTTAGCTCACTAGATAATTTTTCACATTTTTCTAATTCTAGAGCATAAGCATTTTTAACCTTAACATGTTTTTTATTTTCCTTAATTAGGAAGTCCTCTTGAGAATCCAAAAGGTCATCGTTTTCATGAATAGCACTAATCAATTCATTTAATTTTTATTTTTGTTCCATGTTAAGGTTGGCAAAAAGGGTACGTAAATTATCTTCCTCATCACTAGCATTATCATCACTAGAGGATTCATATCTAGTGGAGGATTTAGATTTAACCTTCTTCTTTTTGCCGTCCTTTGCCATGAGGCATTTGTGGCCGACGTTGGGGAAAAGGAGTCCCTTGGTGACGGCGATGTTGGCGGCGTCCTCGTCGTCGGAGGAGTCGCTAGAGCTTTCGTCGGAGTCCCACTCCCGACAAACATGGGCATCGCCGCCCTTCTTCTTGTAGTACCTCTTCTTCTCCTTTCTTCTCCCCTTCTTGTCGTCGCCCCTGTCACTATCACTTGATAATGGACATTTAGCTATAAAGTGACCGAGCTTACCACATTTGTAGCAAACCTTCTTGGAGCGGGACTTATAGTCTTTCCCCCTCCTTTGCTTGAGGATTTGGCGAAAGCTTTTGATGACAAGCGCCATTTCCTCGTTGTCGAGCTTGGAGGCGTCGATGGGTGTTCTACTTGATGTAGACTCCTTCTTTTCCTCTATCGCCTTGAATGCGACGGGTTGAGCTTCGGATGTGGAGGGATCATCAAGCTCGTTGATCTTCCTCGAGCCTTCGATCATGCACTCAAAACTCACAAAATTCCCGATTACTTCCTCGGGGGTCATTAGTGTATATCTTGGGTTGCCACGAATTAATTGTACTTGAGTAGGGTTGAGAAAAATAAGAGATCTTAGAATAACCTTAACCATTTCGTGGTCATCCCATTTCTTGCTCCCGAGGTTGCGCACTTGATTCACCAAGGTCTTGAGCCGGTTGTACATGTTTTGTGGCTCCTCTCCTTTGCGAAGCCGGAACCGACCGAGCTCCCCCTCGATCGTCTCCCGCTTGGTGATTTTTGTGAGGTCATCTCCTTCGTGTGCGGTTTTGAGCACATCCCAAACCTCCTTGGCGCTCTTCAACCCTTGCACTTTATTATACTCCTCTCTACTTAGAGAGACGAGGAGTATTTTTGTTGCTTGAGAGTTGAAGTGCTCGATTTGGGCCACCTCATCCTCATCATAGTCCTCATCCCCTACAGATGGTACCTGCGCACCAAACTCAACAACATCCCATATACTTTTGTGGAGTGAGGTTAGATGAAATCGCATTAAATCACTCCACCTAGCATAATCTTCACCATCAAATGTTGGTGGTTTGCCTAATGGGACGGAAAGTAAAGGTGTATGTTTGGAAATGCGAGGGTAGCGTAGGGGGATCTTACTATACTTCTTACGCTCTTGGCATTTAGAAGTGACGGACGCCGCGTCGGAGCCGGAGGTGGATGCCGATGAAGAATCGGTCTCGTAGTAGACCACCTTCCTCATCCTCTTTTTCTTGTCCCCACTCCGTTGCGGCTTGTGGGAGGAAGACTTCTCCTTCTTCTCTTTGTGTGAAGAAGATTTCTTCTCCTTCACATTGGAGGAGTCCTTCTTCTTCTTCTTCCCTTTGGAGAAGTCTTTCTTCTCTTTCCTCTTGGTGCGGGACTCTTCCGATGAAGTGCTCCCGTGGCTTGTAGTGGGCTTTTCGCCGGTCTCCATCTCCTTCTTGGCGTGATCTCCCGACATCACTTCGAGCGGTTAGGCTCTAATGAAGCACCGGGCTCTGATACCAATTGATAGTCGCCTGGAGGGGGGGTTGAATAGGGCGAAACTGAAATTTACAAATATAAACACAACTACAAGCCGGGTTAGCGTTAGAAATAAAAACGAGTCCGCGAGAGAGGGTGCAAAACAAATCGCAAGCAAATAAAGAGTGTGACACGCGGATTTGTTTTACCGAGGTTCGGTTCTCACAAACCTACTCCCCGTTGAGGAGGCCACAAAGGCCGGGTCTCTTTCAACCCTTCCCTCTCTCAAACGGTCCCTCGGACCGAGTGAGCTTCTCTTCTCAAATCACTTGGGAATCAAACTTCCCGCAAGGGCCACCACACAATTGGTGTCTCTTGCCTTGATTACAATGGAGTGTTTGATCACAAGAAAGAATGTCAAAGAAAAGAAGCGATCCAAGCGCAAGAGCTCAAATGAACACTACAAATCACTCTCTCTAGTCACTAAGGCTTTGTGAGGAGTTGGGAGAGGATTTGATCTCTTTTGGTGTGCTTTGCAATGAATGCTAGCTCTTGTATAGTGGTTGGAAGCTTGGAAAACTTGGATGCTTTGAATGTGGGGGTGGTTGGGGTATTTATAGCCCCAACCACCAAACTTGACCGTTGGTGGAGGCTGTCTGTCGAATGGTGCACCGGACATGTCCGGTGCACCAGCCACGTCACCAAAGCCGTTGCAATTTGACCGTTGGAGTTCTGACTTCTGGGCCCGCCTGGATGTCCGGTGCACACCGGACATGTACTGTTCAATGTCCGGTGCGCCAGTATGGGCGTGTCTGACTTCTGCGCGCTTCTGGCGCGCATTGAATGCGCCTACAGGTGACCGTTGGCGTGAAGTAGCCGTTACTCCGCAGTCGCACCGTCCGGTGAATTATAGCGGAGCAGCCTTCGTGATTTCCCGAGGCGGCCGAGTTCCAGAGCCGCGTCCTCTTGGAGCACCGGACACTGTCCGGTGTACACCGGACAGTCCGGTGAATTATAGCGCGCCGGCTTCTAGAAATTCCTGAGGCAGAGGAGTTCTGCGCGAGGTCCCCTGGTGCACCGGACACTGTCCGGTGCGCCACCGGATAGTCCGGTGCGCCAGACCAGGGAGCCTTTCGGGATGCCTTTGGCTCTTTAATTTGAACCCAACTTTGGTCTTTTTAATTGGCTTGTTGTGAACCTTTGACACCTGTGTAACTTATATACTAGAGCAAACTAGTTAGTCCAATTGTTTGTGTTGGGCATTTCAACCACCAAAATTACTTAGGAACTAGGTGTAAGCCTAATTCCCTTTCAGAAGTCTCTAGCGACGTTGTATTTGATGAGACTAATGGCTCTTCAAGAGAGCAAGTTGTTGATCTTGATGATGTAGATGAAGAAAATGTTCCGACGGCCGTAATGCGCACCATGGCGATTGGAGATGTGAGGCCAATGGAACAAAAGGAGCAAGATCAACCTTCTTCCTCAACAATGGTGCATCCCCCAACTCAAGAAGATGAACAGGTTCATCAAGAGGAGGCGTGTGATCAAGGGGGAGCACAAGATGAACATGTAATGGAGGAAGAAGCACAACCGACACCTCCAACTCAAGTCCGAGCAATGATTCAAAAGGATCATCCCGTCGACCAGATTTTGGGTGACATTAGCAAGGGAGTAACTACTCGGTCTCGATTAGTTAATTTTTGTGAGCATTACTCCTTTGTCTCTTCTATTGAGCCTTTCAGGGTAGAGGAGGCCTTGCTAGATCCGGACTGGGTGTTGGCCATGCAAGAGGAGCTCAACAACTTCAAAAGAAATGAAGTTTGGACACTGATGCCTCGTCCCAAGCAAAATGTTGTGGGAACCAAGTGGGTGTTCCGCAACAAACAAGACGAGCACGGAGTGGTGACAAGGAACAAGGCACGACTTGTGGCAAAAGGTTATGCCCAAGTCGCAGGTTTGGACTTTGAGGAGACTTTTGCTCCTGTGGCTAGGCTAGAGTCCATTCGTATTTTGCTAGCATATGCCGCTCACCATTCTTTCAGGCTGTTCCAAATGGATGTGAAGAGCGCTTTCCTCAATGGGCCAATCAAGGAGGAGGTGTACGTGGAGCAACCCCCTGGCTTCGAGGATGAACGGTACCCCGACCACGTGTGTAAGCTCTCTAAGGCGCTCTATGGACTTAAGCAAGCCCCAAGAGCATGGTATGAATGCCTTAGAGACTTTTTAATTGCTAACGCTTTCAAGGTTGGGAAAGCCGATCCAACTCTTTTTACTAAGACTTGTGATGGTGATCTTTTTGTGTGCCAAATTTATGTCGATGACATAATTTTTGGTTCTACTAATCAAAAGTATTGTGAAGAGTTTAGCAGGGTGATGACTCAAAAGTTTGAGATGTCGATGATGGGCGAGTTAAGCTATTTCCTTGGGTTCCAAGTGAGGCAACTCAAGGACGGGACCTTCATCTCCCAAACGAAGTACACGCAAGACTTGATCAAGTGGTTTGGGATGAAGGACGCCAAGCCCGCAAAGACTCCAATGGGAACCGACGGACACACCAACCTCAACAAAGGAGGTAAGTCCGTTGATCAAAAGGCATACCGGTCAATGATAGGGTCTTTACTTTATTTATGTGCTAGTAGACCGGACATTATGCTTAGTGTATGCATGTGTGCTAGATTTCAATCCGATCCAAGGGAATATCACTTAGTGGCTGTGAAGCGAATTCTTAGATATTTAGTCGCTACGCCTTGCTTTGGGATCTGGTATCCAAAGGGGTCTACCTTTGACTTCATTGGATATTCAGACTCCGACTATGCTGGATGTAAGGTCGATAGGAAGAGTACATCGGGGACGTGCCAATTCTTAGGAAGGTCCCTGGTGTCTTGGAGTTCTAAGAAACAAACTTCTGTTGCCCTATCCACCGCTGAGGCCGAGTACGTTGCCGCAAGACAGTGTTGCGCGCAACTACTTTGGATGAGGCAAACCCTCAGGGACTTTGGCTACAATCTAAGCAAAGTCCCACTCCTATGTGATAATGAGAGTGCTATCCGCATGGCGGATAATCCTGTTGAACACAGCCGCACAAAGCACATAGACATCCGACATCACTTCTTGAGAGACCACCAGCAAAAGGGAGATATCGAAGTGTTTCATGTTAGCTCCGAGAACCAGCTAGCCGATATCTTTACCAAGCCTTTAGATGAGCAGACCTTTTGCAAGTTGCGTAGTGAGCTAAATGTCTTAGATTTACGGAACTTGGATTGATTTATAGCATACATGTGTTTATGCCTTTGATCATGTTCCTTATGGATTCTGTTGTTTACTTATGGTGCTCAAGTTGTACAAGCACTCCCCGGACCTTACAAGTCCATTTGCAAGTGATGCACAAATTTAGGGGGAGATGTGCTACAACTTGACCTTTTGAGACTAACTGTGTGCTTGAGTTTGCTTAATTTAGTCTCAAAGGTGGTTTGAAAGGGAAAAGGTGGACTTGGACCATGCAAGACTTCCACTGCACTCCGATGAAAGAGTAACTTCTTCCAAGTTCATCTTAATACTCTTATTGCCTTTTTCCTCTTAGTTGAAGATTTTGGTGAGGCAATGGGGTTAAAGGGCCAAAATTGATCCCGTTTTGGTGCTTGATGCCAAAGGGGGAGAAAATAAGGCCAAAGCAATAAATGGATCAGCTACCACTTATGAATTTTGAAGATAGTAGAGTTAGAGTTTTTGTTTGTCAAAATACTCTTGTTTGCCTCTTATTGTCAAAAGTTGGTCTCTTGTGGGAAGGCTTAATTATGGGAAAAAGGGGGAGTTTTTGAATCCTTGATCAATTTCTCGTGAAATATCTCTCTTTATGTTTCAACATGTGTGTTTGACTTAGAGATAGGAAATTGAGTTTGATTTGCAAAAACAAACCAAGTGGTGACAAAGAATGATCCATATATGTCAAATTTGAATCAAAACAATTTTGAGTTCTTATTTGAAGTGATTTTGCACTTGTTCTATTTGCTTTATGTTGTGTTGGCATAAATCACCAAAAAAGGGGAGATTGAAAGGGAAATGTGCCCTTGGGCCATTTCTAAGTATTTTGGTGATTTAGTGACCAACACAAGTGCCTAAGTGTTGATCTATGCAAAGTGGTGGACAAAGTGAAAATCAAGTCAAAAGGTATGTTTCTCAGACTTAGTACATTGTTTTAGAGACTAATGTATTGTGTCTAAGTGCTGGAAACAGGAGAAATCGAATTGAAGAAGAGATGCCAAAGCCAGCTCTGTCTGGGTGCACCGGACTGTTCGGTTGTGCACCGGACAGTGTCCGGTGCGCCATACTGGCTCAGACGAACTTGCTGCTCTCGGGAAGAAATTAACGGCGTACGACTATAATTCACCGGACTGTCCGGTGTGCACCGGACAGTGTCCGGTGAGCCAACGGTCGCCGGGCCAACGGTCGGCCGCTTAATCCGGGCACGACGCGTGGCCGAGCCAACGGCTAGAAGGGGGCACCAGACTGTCCGGTGTGCACCGGACAGTGTCCGGTGCGCCAACGGCTCCAAGGCGCCAACGGTCGCTTCGCCAAAGAAGGAAAGAAATCCGCACCGGACAGTGTCCGGTGGTGCACCGGACTGTCCGGTGCGCCAGGCGACAGAAGGCAAGAATTGCCTTCCTGGAATGCTCCCAACGGCTCCTAGCTGCCTTGGGGCTATAAAAGGGACCCCTAGGCGCATGGAGGAGCACACCAAGCATTCTCTAAGCATTCCTAAGCACTAAGACATCGATTTCGCGCTTTTGATTCCTTGCAATAGCAATTAGAGCTCTAGTTGAGTTGTGAACTCATTAAGTTGTGTTGTGAGCTCTTGTTGCGACTTGTGTGCGTGGTGTTGCTGTGATTTCTTGTCTTGAGTGTGTTGCTCATCCCTCCCTTACTCCGTGCTTCTTTGTGAACTTCAAGTGTAAGGGCGAGAGGCTCCAAAGTGTGGAGATTCCTCGCAAACGGGATATAGTAAAGCAAGCAAAACACCATGGTATTCAAGTGGGTCTTTGGACCGCTTGAGAGGGGTTGATTGCAACCCTCGTCCGTTGGGACGCCACAACGTGGAGTAGACAAGCGTTGGTCTTGGCCGAACCACGGGATAAACCACTGTGCCATCTCTGTGATTGATCTCGTGTGGTTATTGTGTTTTGTTGAGACTCCTCTCTAAGCCACTTGACATTATTGTGCTAACGCCTAATCAAGTTTTTGTGGATTAAGTTTCAAGTTTCACAGGATCACCTATTCACCCCCCTCTAGGTGCTCTCAGGTATTTATAACCCCAACCACCAAACTAGCCGTTTGGTGGAGGATGTCTGTCGCATGGTGCACCGGACAGTCCGATGCACACCGGACAGTGTCCGGTGCGCCAGCCACGTCACCAGGCCGTTGGGTTCCGACCGTTGGAGCTCTGACTGCTGGACCCGCTTGGATGTCCGGTGGCGCACCGGACATGTACTGTAGAGTGTCCGATGCGTCACTTCGCGCGTGCCTGACTTCTGCGCGCTCTGGCGCGCATTAATTGCTTTTGCAGGTGACCGTTGGCGTGAAGTAGTCGTTGCTCCGCTGGCTCACCGGACAGTCCGGTGTACACCGGACATGTCCGGTGAATTATAGCGGAGCGGATTCCCGAAGCTGGCGAGTTCAGAGTCGCTCTTCCTTGGAGCACCGGACACTGTCCGGAGTACACCGAACAGTCCGATGAATTATAGCGGAGCGCCTCTGAGTTTTCCCGAAGGTGAGGAGTTCAGCGTGAAGTCCCCTGGTGCACCGGACATTGTCCGGTGCGCCAGACCAGGGCACACTTCGGTTGTCCCTTGGTCCCTTTGTTGAACCCAATTCTTGGTCTTTTTATTGGCTAAGTGTGAACCTTTGGCACCTGTATAACTTATACACTAGAGCAAACTAGTTAGTCCAATTTATTTATGTTGGGCAATTCAACCACCAAAATCATTTAGGAAATAGGTGTAAGCCTAATTCCCTTTCACTTATGCTAACCTGCAAAATGTTGACAAGGCGCTTGACACGACAAGGTGCTTGGTCTGGATGGGGGAACTTGTCGATATGGAGAAGTTTAATAACGATTTTGGTGAGAACCTATATCTTCGGCGTCCCAGCTCACATGGTATATACTTTTCCTTGTGCACTTATTCATTTTATAGTCTCGTCATTGTTCGTGATGGGTTGCCAATTCACATATGGACTACTAAATCATGCTGCAGGGACACTTGCCTGTAATTGATGCCTCAATCGGTCTCAATTCAAGGCAAGACCATTTGGGCATCCAATGTGTGGTGATAGATTTTTGGCAGTGTTATTCTCTTTGTGGACTACATTTGTGCAGTTAGTAAGAAGAGTACTGTATTGAAGATAGTATTCCCGGTTATGGCTAGTTTGCTTCTTCTAATAACATACACATGGCTTGTATTCAAGCCAAAAGGTAGGACACTACTTCATTTTTCAGAGTGCAGTGTTAATGAGGTACTCATAAAAAATGATACTGATATCAATGTGTTCATTCCTGCCAGGCAAACACACAAGCAAGAAAAGTCAGTTTAGAGTGAAATAGTTGGATGCTTCCAACAGGTTTGAGAACGAAAACTTGGAATTTCCATCAATTGCCTTAGAAGACATCATCGTTGCGACAAACAACTTCTCTGATTTTAACATGCTTGGAAAAGTGGATTCGGAAAAGTTTACAAGGTAATTAGAAGTTTTAGCTTGATAATTTCAGTAGAAGAAATATTGTAGCAGTTATCTGGCTAAATTGACAAATGGTTACGTCATCTAGGCGATGTTGGAGAGTTGTCCAGCAGTACGATGTATTCACTTGGGTCTTTTATGCGTGCAAGACAGTCCATATGCGAGGCCACTCATGCCATCGTTGTGTTCATGCTAGCAAATGAAACAGCCCCACTTCCTACCCCAAAGAACCTGTATATTTTACTACTAGGAATTATGAAACTGATCAGTCAAGTCAGTACACGCGCGAAGATCGCTGAATAACATGAGCACCACAATTCTACAGGGCCGTTAAATGTTTAGTTTCATTGTTCGTTATTTTGGCAAACTTCTTTAATGTGTGTTGTTGTACAATTACGCTAGCCGTTTAGGTTTGTACATATAAAATGTTCCATTGAATATGTTGTACACCATCGGTGGATTGTATTAATATATTCTCGAGACTGTAAAGTTCACTAGTTTTTACATGTTTCCGCATGTCAAATGGAACGACTATCTGCTTCTTGGATTTAATTATCTGCAATCAATGAGAGCTAGATTTAGGTAGAAATAAACTAATTTCTCCCTCGATTCCTTTAATCCCGAAGGGGCAAACTAGCCTAAGTGTGGAACCCTAAATTGATGGCTCCTATCACAAGAAAAGCTGGTGAAAAATTATTCATTCTCTCTGAATTTGCAAGCAGCCATTATCGTTTTTACCGCTACACATCTTATTAGGAAGAAATGACCATTGACGTACAATTCTTTTATCATAATATTGATTACACCATTTTCAATAAAAAAATAACAAAACAAAGGTACTAAACAATAATACCTAAAAAGCTATCTGTTGAATGCCTGATTCAACTTCATAAGATTGGGTGTTATCCAAGTGGGACAGGGCCAGTTGGACCAAATTTGAGAGACAATTTCCTTGTTGACACTATTTTCCAAGTCCATAACCCCCATATCACGTATGCAATTTTTAAATAAAACAGTCACTTCTTTAAAATCGTCAGTGAAGTATGCATGATTTGACTTGAGTTCTGGATGTACTTGAGCACTAAGGCAAAGTGAATCGTTGTGGCCAAGAAATAAAACACTATCACACTGCAACCTGTTTATTTCCACCCGTTGCTTTGCTTCCAAGTCCACTTTATGCACTTGTATTTTTAAGGTTTCGAACAAGCATTTTCCAGGGACCCACGGCGGAGCATTGGGTGGAACGCCAAGAGTCCTCCAAACATGCAACAGATCACCCCATGGAGCCTGAATAATGTACATGTTTTCACATACAGGATACTTCAGCTCTTTCATAATTACTGTCATTTTAACAGGGGACGCGGTAAAATCAAACGCATCAATTTCTCCAGAGTAATTCACTGTATACAAAAGACCATCCACATATGTGCAGTCTTTATATTGGCTACCTTGTCCAACCCAGGTCCACTTGTCATCTCCCGGTCGTGCAAACGAAAGCCGTGAATATGGCTCGTGAATAAGAACCACGATGTAGCTTCCAGTGGTGGATGGATCGGGAAACACAAATGCCTTGAAGTAGAGCTCATCGCGCAGATCGCCGAGATCAAACAGGTCTGGTGGTGTCTCATATGACAACTCGTACATATGGATAGTACCTGATGCATCAAAGATTGGCTTCACATGCTCTATGGTAATCACAGAGGGAAGTGCAACCTGTTCTCCAGTTATGGGATTCATAAGGTGCAGCTCAGACCTCTCATCTGCAGTAATCAACCAACCGTTGGAGGACCCGATCAGTAACCTACTGCGGATGGGTGGCTCCGGTAGAGTTAACTTGTAGGACCTATTTTCCTTGAGGCTATATAGAAACCCTACATTGCTACCGGCAGATTCACAAGTGTAGAACAAGCATGGTGTCTGGGGTTGCTTGTATTGCCTGAGGTCGAGCAGGCATTTGTAGGTAGCATGCCATGACGAGCAAACCGAGCCTGCACGGATGAGGTCAGGGACCTCAAGTGTACCAAAGATGTCCATCAACACATCCTGTGGCAGCTCTGGCAATGCAGCAGCATCCAATTCCATCACACCTTCCTTTCGGAATTTCTTCAGCAAAATACCAGGAAAACCGAGCAGCTTAGGCAAGATTCTCGAGAGTAGTAGACTCCACAACTGTTTTGATTGCATAGTCACTGCACCACACAACCTGCTAGCCTTGCTAAAGGTCGTCATTGGAGGAGCAGATCTACAAAATTCACTCTTGGAACGTGAACAAGAATAGTACTGACGCAAAGCTACAAATCTGGATGGAGGATAATACTTACAAAATTCACGTTCCTAATTCCAGGAAGTTGAGATCGATCAAAAAGGTTCTGCAAACACCAAACGGAAAATTAGCATTCACCGGCGGGGTTTCGTGGTTGATTGCAGAGGAAAGTATAGTGAAGGGGATATAGAGGAGCCTAAGTTTCGATCGTCCGTTCCTCTTTATAGATTGGAGGTTCTTTTATTTTCTCAACTAACTAACAAGGGATAAAACCTTCCTGATTTTCTCAACAACCAAGCAAATAACTGAATCAATCTATTAAACTGAGCAACTAACTTAATCAATTCTGCTAAACGGACTAACCTTCAGCGGTTCAGCCCTATCCCTACGGTTTACATCATCCAAGATTCTAATCCTAGCCACTAGTTCCAGCGACCTTGTCCCACCTCCACGACGGCCAGCAATGCGCGGCCGCCCTTAGCCCACAGCGGCGCCCACCAGCGATTTGCGACCCGACGCTCTCGCGCTCTAAATCTTAGCCCGAAAGGTGATACAATGTAAATGTAGGAACAGAGACGAACATGTACTCACCGTGAATCCTGTGGCGCCGCGACCTGACCACGTAAATTAGCAGATCGGCGGCTGTTTCTAACTCCGGTCTGCAATTCGTCGCACACCGGCTATGCTCTGGGAACGTGCAGCACGCTACGAAGATCGCACTCCCCCGCTTTTCGTGGACTAAGTGCCGATGAACAGCGATGCCGACGATGGCGAGTTCTGCGCTGCGATCCAATCGTTCCTGGGCAGCTTATATACCCATGGAGGGCAGAGTCCGTGTGGGAGGCGCTAGGGTCAGGCCCTGCATGAACAGAGTCCGCGGTGAACTCGTGTGGACGAAGCTATCAATTTGGTTTGGTGAGCCACGTCCCCGGCCGGATCCGCGGGGGGACGGCGCTTTCGTCCCCAGCCTCACGAGATCGGGAAGGGATTCCCGCACCCACGCTTGTGAACCTCGCCGCCGTCTCCTCTGCCTTCATGACCCCGCCGCCGCCCGTCCCCTGCTCTTCCTCGCGCACCCACCGTCGCCTGTCCCCTCCTCTTCCTTGCGCACCCGCCGTCGCCGCCTCCTACTCGCCCTCGCGCATTTGAGGCCAGCTGCGGAACGAGGTCGGACGGCGGAGACGAGGTCGAGGTCTGCGGCCTCCTCAGCTTGCGCAAGGCGGCCTCCTCGGCGACTCGTGCACGGCGGGGCAGCTGCGGACGAGGTCGGACTGCAGGGACAAGCTCGCTGTTGCCTCCTCAGCTGCTTCTCGTGAGTACTTCTTTTTCTTTCATTCTTGCCTTCGCATCCACCACCCGCGCCTCGCTGCAGGTTAGTCGTGCGCCATGGTTTGTTGCATGAACCCCCAGAAGAAGAAGGCCGTGAACAGCAACACGTACACCTTCACGGCCAATATTCTTACCTTTGGTTTGAAACATTTTAGATTTTTCTATAGGAAGTTATCGAAACATTTTAGATTTTTCTGTAGCTAATATTCTTACCTTTGGTTCAGACTTTTTTTTTTCTAACACACATCTCTGACATTCTAGATTTTTCTATAGGAAGTAATTGGACATAAATGTTACTGAACAGAGCTAATGGACAGAGTTTCTGAAACATTGTGAACAGAGCTACTGCAGTTGGTGTAGTTTACGTTTAGCATATCTAGGATAGATTACAACAATTTTATTTCTTCTTTGTCCTCCTCATCAGATTTTCTTCCATGAACAAGCATTTTATCAGTTGGTAGCATCTTTCTATTCATTTATCAATCGTATCTATCTTATCACTAGCCGTGCAGAGTACAAGGCTGAGCACACCACAGCTCATGATCTAATCATTTCATGTGAAGATTAAACTACATCATAGCTATATTATTCTATTTAGAACATAGTTACCTGGATGTGTCGCTAGGTTGACCACCCAGTGTTGTGTTATTTGTAACTAGTGTATCTAGCTAACATATTTTCTTGCTATGGTTTATATGTTATTATTACCAGATCCTAAGTAATTCGCCAGATCCGTCACATGGCGACTGTATGTTTTGGATCTGGCAAATTATCTAGGATCTGGTAATAATAGCATATAAGCCTAGCATTATTGTCGGTTTTAAGAAAAGCCCAGCATCATCAACATATATACTAGTACTAACCACTTGCATGACAAATTTTGTAGAAGGACAACTAATATCACTTCCCGACACCTCATCGTTCCGACAACCTTCGGTTCTCAAGAAGTGAATCTTGCATTCTTGTATCACCGATCCGACAACCCCCGACGCCTCACTGGTCTGATACTGCCTCCTCAGCTTGCCTTTTATTCTTTCATTCTTGCCTTGCTGATTTTTGTTCTCTTTTGTGCGCGTCATTTCCTATATATTAAAGCAGGTGCAAAACGGCAACGACGAGCCTATCCACGTTGTCAAAAAAACACATCGTCCGATCGGCAATCATCGCTTGATCTCTCCTGTCTCGCTCTACCCTTCCCTCCGTCTCAGGATACTTCACCCTGTCTCTGGATCAATGTTCAAAAAAGCGTGCTTAAGCGCCGGCCTAATCGTGATTAGGCGCTAAGCGATGCCTTAGCGCGGCGCTTATGCCATAGGTGTTGTTTTCCGCAGTGGGCGCGCGTAGGCGACGCTTAATTTGCGCTCTACGCGCTAAAACGGAAAAACGTGCGTGGAAGCGGGATTGGGCGCATGGAAAAGCGCATAAAAGTTTAAAAGGCACGCGGGAGGTGGGAGCTGCTACTGCACGTGAGAGAAGGGAAACTGGGCGAGAGCTGTTGCGTAGGAGAGGAGGGAAACGACGGGAAAGAAAGAGCTCGTGGAAGCTGCGGCTGCCCTCTTCCCCAGTCGACCAGTTCTGCCGTCGCCGCCTGTCCGTTTGTCCTCTTTGGCTCTTCCTGTCTTCCCCGGTCGCCGCCCACCAGGGTCAGTGACGTTATAGTTCTGTTGCTCTTCCAGTCTTCTAGTCTCCCCCTTTTCTATTTATCTGTTGCTCCTCCATCTCCTCTGTTCTATTCTATGTTTAAGACGGATGCTTTGACTTGAAAGCTTAATTAGTACATGCACATGCTTTGTATAAGATGCCTTCATCTGAGCCTAGCTAAAACTCCTGATTCCTAGCTAAAACTGTTTTTCTGTTGCAACTATATATATATATATATTATATTTTATATTCCTATAAACGCTTAAGCACGATTAATCTACGTTTAAGCTCTCTAGTCGCTAAGCAGTAGCTTAACGCCTGCCTAACGCCTAGCGCTTAATATAAGCTTGCTCTGGATACTTCCGTTTGATACGACGCTTGGCGAGTGGACGTCTCCCCTCGCTTCTTTACCCTTCTGCCTCATCTTTCTTCCTACTCGCTCCCTCCGCGTCGTCCTTCTCCCGGCGCGGGAGCAAAGCCCACCGACGTCCGCTAAGTCATGGCACCATCGCCGTCGGGAGCAGCGACTGTGGTTCCTCAATGTCCCTGCTCCCCTGCGCGCTTTGTCCCAGGGTTGTGTGGTGGGGAAGGAGAAAAGGTACCAGTGGAAGATGGCGCTGCCGCAACGACGAAGATGGGAGCGGTCAGCCATGGAGTGGGATGTGCAGAGGCGGAGGTGAGATAACCAGAGCAGAAGATGTTGAACGGCTTCTTCTCCATCCCATTTCCCTTCGTTTGCCTACTCCCTTCCACCGCATACGGATAGGCCCTCAAGGTGATTTTCTTCTCCTCCCCATACCAAATCCTAGGTCCTGAAGCATCTACAGGGGAACGATAGTACGATCAGCTGGGCAAGGTCATAGGTCACGTCTAGCTTCGACGGATTAGATGAGGAAGCCGCAGCAGACCTTGGCCTGAACATGATGTCTGATCCGAAGCTCGCGCTTAGGAATGAAAAACTAAAGCAAGCTGCCAGTTGAATGTAACCCGCAGAACCACAAAATGCGGCAACATTTGTGGATAGACTTCAGATCGAGACTTCAAAGGTTTTTTGTTTCATAGAGCTGGGACAAACATCATAATATTTGATTGGCTACTCAGTTACTAAAAAATATGCATGCTAACTTGACCGTTGAGACAGAAACTTCTGTTTTTGGTAATGAAGGCATTCATCGTGTCGTTCTTTGTGCAGAATTTAATCTTCACCATTCGTATGGGCTGTAGGACACTAGGTCTGTAGCAAAAATATGTATGAAATTAGATACTATATATGCCATGATCTTTCACCGATTGTAGAACCATGAAGGGATACAATATATAAGCTAAAATTTTAGAAAATGCTACATCTACGGTTGCCAAGGAATTCTAGGTACATCAACCTTTTGAATAGTATGGGTCCTTGCACGCTAATGTGGTGATGGTTGTGGTGGCTGTGACTGCAAGCTGAAGGACTTCATGTCGCACATACACATGCGGGGCACGGGACTTTGCTAGGAGTGGGAGTGATTTCATGGCCAGCGACAGTCAACAGAGGTAATGTTTCTGTAACAATTTTTTATAAGACAATTTTTATAGCATTATAAATCAGCGTTAGCGTTGCAGTAACATTATGTGCTTATAACTTGTCATTAGCCATAAAGCTTACGTTTTTCCGGTTCAGTCTATGCTAGCCTTCTGGAAGGGCAACAAGTTTAATGGTTGCATTTCATTCATTCTTTATCAAATAGGTAATGCATGGTGTGGATTGTGACATAATGTGGCTCCAACGGGATTTGTACATCTACACATGCAATCTTTTTTGATACATGACATATATTTTTAAATTAGGGCCAATAATACCAGGCTTCAAGGTTCTTATGGATGGAGAGAAGATACCAAAATATAAACTGGAGGTTGAAGCCACTATCTGATGAAATGATCAAGTGTTGCGCATATAAATCATGTTTTGATTTTTTTTCCATTGTGTTTGGTTTTGGATATTTTTTGTTTGCAATTATTCTTTATTGTCAGACTATAGGTCAAGGCCACTTCCTGATGAAATGATCAAGTGTTTCACATATAAACCATATTCTAAAATTCTTCTCTATTGTGTTTGGTGTTGGATATAGTTTTTTTTGTTTGCTCCTTTTTTATTCCTAACTTGCCATCAACTATATGTAAGTGATTTTACTTCTGCCCATGTACGCTAGAGAACATACACACTGTCTGTTGTACATATTTGACTTAATGAGACAGACTACCGAGGGAGTCAACATTTGAAAATGATCTTCTAGAGGTACAAAAATTTGTAGTTTTATGTGCATATCAAGTTACTGAACTATATTATTACAGGTTGCAGGAACATGAACTGGATGCAAAACAGCTAGCTCTTGTTGCTGTAAGAACATACTTTATGAACTCTCATGAACGTTCTGTATTCAGGGGCTGTTTGGTAGCACGCCTAAGCCGCCACCTCGCGCCACAGTTTTGCCGCCGCAGGTGTGGCGGCCGATTCGGCGCGGCTTAGGCGTGGCGTGGCGCCCGACGTCACACACCAAACTAGCCTTCGATATCTCTAGAATCCAATGTGGCATTTTCTTGGCTTTTAGATACCATACCATACTATTGTTTGTTCATATATATGTTTTTAATCACCGATGGACTTCATAACTTTTTGGACATTTTGACCTTTGTAAAGTTATGTTAAAACATCTTATTGCATTCAATTTCTTATCAAAAGTAAAACAGATGCCTACAGATGTTGGAAATTTGAAAAGGATTGTGAAATCAAAATATCCATATGTCAGCAATCTTTGGTAATCGCTTACACAGTCCGAAGCTTGCTTGAGTATTCTTATGCCTTTAAAGGACTGGCTGGGGAACTAAGAAGGAACGACTAGAACAGGCTTGTTAGGATGAACTTATGTTATTCCACTCTTTGAATTCTTAAGGAATGTGCTGAGTTTACTCTGCAATTTGATTAAGTTTGGCCTTGCACTTATGTGTTTATGTGCTCCATAATGACTGTTTCTCGTGTGCATATGATCACGATACATTATCTAATCCAGGATGCTCATAAAAAATGGTCCACACTGCTCCTTGGCACGGGCCGCGGATGTGCCATGCCGCGGTGGCGGACCCTGGGAAGCAGGAGCACCGGCGGCGGCGGCGCCGTGGCAACAGAGCAGACGTAGGCAGGCGTGGGAGACGTTGGCCATGGTGACTGCGCTCGCCAAGGTGGTTGCCATGACGGCTCCGGCCGGCTAAGGGACCCGGTGGCTCCGGACCACGGCCGGCCCTGAGGGGGTGCGGCGGGTGCGGCCGCACCGGGCCCCCAAAAACAGAGGGCCCCTCTGGCCACTAGACGTTAGCATTTTTTTCCCGATAAGCATATCTACCATATACATAAATACGCAAGAGCGATGCACTATCGATCAGTTTCGTTTAGATTGTTAAACTAATGTCTCAATTACTTATCTAATATTCACTTCGTTCCAAAATAGTATTTGTTTTAACTCTTGATTTTTATGTCTATATTCAACTATATGATGAGGAATCAACTAGAGAAGCAAAATAAATTCTATTTTGATACAGAGAGAGTATTATTTACTATACACATGATGGTTGCATCGACGCAGAGAAGATTTTTAAAATTGAAATATTTTTTGAACTATTTAAGGTCAACAATGACTTAAGAGAGGTTAAATGGTTTGGCGATTATATGTATCTAAAAGAAGGTGTTGGATGTGATTAATCTTAATGGTATAAGCGATGATTTGTATCACAAAATGTTAGAAGATATTTTTAATAACATCGGATAACAAGTATGTGTTTTTGATATATTTTATATTTGTCATCTTATAAACTTGAAAATAGTGCATAATAATTTGTATATGTTGAATATTATATATATTGTGTGTGGATAGGACCTCCATTTCAGATTTCGCACCAGGCCCTAAAAAATCAGGAACGGCCCTGCTCCGGACGTGGTGGCTGTACCTTGAGATGCAGCGGCACGCCAAGCTGTTGTCGTCCCGCTTCATGCTCCACATTAAGACAAAGTCGCCATCGTCGTTACCAGCTGCATGCCATTTTTAGGTACTACGGTAGGCAGCAGCGGCAGCAGCAAAACATAGCATACTCCATTGGTGCATGAATAAATATGCATGCTTTTTTTTGCTCTCTTTTTTTCTCATGTGTGCATTGCTCTGTATTTTGTACGTATTATTTCATACTCTTTCCTTGGTACGTTATTTAGAAGAAATATGTCACATCCCTGCTAATTCCTTGTCACATCCCTACTAACCAACATACACTATTAAATACTGCAAGAACAACACTAAAAAATGATGACTCATATCTTATTACATACTCCCTCCATCCCGAAATATAATTCGTTTTAGACTAATCATACATTCATCAAGTAATATATAAATGTATTTTGCATATATGTCTATATTTATTATCATTAAATGAATGTGGACGGAAAAAATGAGGTAGAAAGAAGTATATTTTGGGACGGGTGGAGTATTTCTTATATTGCATATGTATATATAAAAGGACATATCAACAACCAACATCATGTGATTTTAGTGACCTTTTAAATACATGTATGTACAACTCACCCATTGCTATTTAACGCTTGCAGGAAACTCCCACTGATAAAGATAAAGAGAAAGCTTCCTCTTCAATCTCCTCCAAAGAGCTTCTACATAGGTTCGTCATATCCATCAAGCATGTTAATTTTACGTGCATATATTTTTACACACCGCATATTTGTACTTCACTACATAATGATTGACAAGATTATTAAAATCCTACCTTTCATTTACTAGGTTCAAACAAGGATCATTCATAATCAAAGATTCCACAGACCAAAAAGACCAAGAATGATTTATGCAACAACACGAAGCTAACTGAGATTCAACCATTGTATACATTGCACAACCTTTTGTTATTGATCCTACCCTTTTGTAACTAAATATAATGCTCGCAAGTATAAACAACCCTTCCTATGTGGTACTAAACACCAAGATCAGTTTATGTGATGTAGGACCAGTTTTCCTATGTGGTACTAAACACCAGGATCAGTTTATGTGATGTAGGATCAGTTTTCCTATGTGGTACCAAACACCAATATCAGATTATGTAATGTAGGATCAGTTTATGTGGCGCAGCTCATATCTATTTTGACATGAAAACTATGTACGATATCAGTTTGTAACTAAGTACAATGCAAACCTCCAGATCGTACTAACTACTTATTAAAGACATTTCATACTTACTGTTCCTTTTTAAATTTTGGTAAAGGTCATATAACCCGGCGTGCGCTAGACGCCCGTCAACTACTAGTAGGTTTACATGCACAAAGAGCTTGGAAGTAACAAAGTGAGTATTCTTCTTGTTTCTTCTTTACAACCAGATTATCACAGCAAGAACATAGGACATTTAACAAGTTCTTTTTAGGAATGGTTGCATATTGTTTTAGTAAGATTTAACTGATGCATATTGCATTACCAGCAGCCACTGCTTTGACCAAAACTATGCATGCATATTACCACTCTTCTTGTTTATTCTTGCTTAATTTATCGCTCAAAGTTACTATTGTCTACAATTTCTTGGTGTTCAATTAAGCATTGTATCATGTCTGCTTATGAGCTCTTGGTGTCTTGATGATGACCATGATAAGACACTCCACAAACCCTTATCTCTTTGCATGCTCTAATTTAGTTACCTTGTTTTGTTTCTATATAATCAAGACCAACTAATTTCTGATTTGGTTAGCTATATATGTGTTTCTGTAGCTGTTGCAAGGAGACAAGGGATGGGATGGAGCTCTCCGGTACTAAATAGAAGCTATTCAAAGGAAAGTCAAGATGATCATAGTAATTGTTGTGTTAATGTTTTGGGCAAGCCAAGTACTATTTTTTGTTATGAGTATGTGAAACATATGTTAAATTTGTGAAACATATGTTAACACTAGAAACGTGCTCGTGCGATGCCACGGAACACAAATTGTGACCCTCCAATGGACTTAGGACCCTGGCAACGGGCGGCGTGAGTACAATAGTGACGGCAAAATCTATGATTAAACATCATCTATTGTTGTGAGTATAAATGTAAACTTAGTCTGTTTACCTATCGAAACAATGCTATGTCAGTCCATACCAAAACTCGCAGAAATCGCATGAAAGAATTTATACAACACAAGTTTGCTAGATACCAAAATATATTTTCCTATGACTGATGAAAACTAGAGAACGTTGCCTAAAACCTACAATCTAAAACATTCAGAACCTCGAAGAGCAACCTAAGATTGTGATGAAGAGAAGGAAGCCTCAACTGTCAGGATGAGTTGGAAGAAGCGTGAGCTAGGAGTCCTTCACCGCCCGGCCATGGTCGCCGAGGTCGACGACCCCCTCCACCGCCGATATGATCTTTGGCACCGAAATCCCGCCTGAGAGGATGATTTCTGTAACAAATCCCTCACAATAAATAGAAATGACGTTTAGAAAAGATATGTGGTAAACAATGGGAACTGATGTTTATATACCAATTATAATATTCTAGCAACTGCTCCTTGCATACATGTAAAAAAATGGCATTTGACAACAATAGAATTCTTTGTTCGAGTTAATATTATTCATAAACCAGGGGAGAACATTTAATATTTAGCTTTACACACTTGCACTGATGTTATAATATCTAGCTTTACACACCAACGCATACTTTAAGGCTCGTTCTAGTACAAATGCAACACGAGCCTGGCTCCGGCAACGGCCAACCTCTTCGATCGCCTGGCTCCCCAAGATGTTAACAACGCATACAGCCAAATCGCGTGTCACGGAAACCTATTGGCGCTGGAAAAAATCATGATCATTGGTCGACGAAAGGAAACAGACGAAGAGATTGATCGACGGGAGCAAACAGACGAGCGACGACGTCGGGAGGAAGAAGAGAACACGGGCGCAGCGCCAAAAGCACTTTAAACAGGGACGGTAATGAGAATTGAGAAGCCGTGAATCTCGTTGGGAGCCGTCCGGGCGATCGGATGCTTTCGGTCTTCTGTCGTCCTCTGCAAATTGCACCAGAGCAGAAGCAAAGAAGGCCAAGGTACATTGGATGGCAGAGCGACGCGATTGGAAGAGACAAGCTATTTGAATGGACAGCCGAAAGCAAAAGAGAATGCTTCTCTATACCATTTCGAGATTCAAACACCCCCGAAAAAATAGACAGCCCCAAACCTTTGAAATAAAGGCCTCAAACATATAATCATCAGTGACAAATACGCCCAATTTAAACATGAAAAAGAAATAACTACATAATTTGTTGCTAATGATTTATCAAACAAACACCTTCTATTGTTTCATTCCAGGTGTGTGGAAATAAACACTGAACGAAGACATGCATCTTCTACTGTGTGTATGGTACTTTGCACAATCAATGGAGACAAGCAATTCGACATTATATGTAAGAATAATATGTAATGAACAATTAGGCAGATGAACAATACTGACCCTGCAAGCCGACGAACATGACCAAATTGGGCTTCCCTTTGCTGGGGGTGAAGGATGTGTTGGGGGCCTTCGGCTTACGAAGGTCCTCAAAAACAGGATTTAACAGTATTTCTGGAGTTTAATGTGTGAACAGGTATCTTCGGACTCAAATCGGTATCACAGCAGACCAGAATAATACGAAGGTTGATACAGCGCCGAAGGTGTGAGCAGGAAAGCTTCGGCATGATAGCAACAAAATGAAACCGACTTAAAGATGAAAAGGCTATTCAGACCTCGATAGATTACAATAGAATTATTATCAAATGTAAAGGGCATGAATGTAATTTTGCATAGGCTTTGACCTGTGCCTATAAATAGGTGAACAGTACCCCCGTACTGGGGGGGGCTGATTGGGCATTCGCTTTTGCGTCACGCTTGTACTTTCATCTCCTTCAAGTTGAAGCATTTGAGAACAAGTCCCCAACATTGGCGCCCACCTCCGGTGAACTCACTTCCACTCTTTGAGTTTTTTGAACACCTTCGGCGATCATAAACCTTCGTTATGGCGCCGAAGAAAGCTTCAGCAACTGCGGCCGCAGCTCTGCAACCGTTGGACCACAATCAGGAGACAGTCTCCCTTCGGGAGGCCCGAAGCCAGAAAAGGAAGGCTGTTAGCCCGACACCACCAGAGGACGAGATAGATCAAGAAATCAGAAATATGGATATGCTTCATCAACAAGTACAGAGGAAGAAAGAAAAGATGGCCAGGCTAGCTGAACTGCAGAGGCAGATAGACGAAGCCTCTGAAGAAGTTCGTCATCTTGCTCAGGATGAGCAACACCGAAGGCCTCAGCACCAAGACCTTCATCAGGAGGGTTTTCCCAACGAAGATGACTGGTATGACAATTTCCATCATGGGAATTTTGTTTTTGACGATGCTTCTCCTCTGTTCGCTGAGCTGCAGGCTACACCTTGGCCTCCGTCCTACAAGCCGCCTCAGCTTCCCGTATTCGATGGCCACTCAGACCCGAAGCAGTTTTTGATGAGCTATGAAGCAACAGTATCTTCGTATGGTGGCAATGCTGCAGTCATGGCCAAGTCTTTTGTTATGGCTGTCAGGAGTGTCACTCAAACCTGGTATTCCTCCCTTCGACCAGGAACGATCACTTCATGGCAGAAGCTGAAGGACTTGTTGTTAACTAGCTTCCAAGGGTTTCAGACGAAGCCGGTTACTGCTCAAGCTCTGTTCCAGTGCACCCAGGATCACGAAGAATACCTTCAGGCGTATGTCCGAAGGTTCTTGCGTTTGAGGGCACAGGCACCAACGGTGCCCAATGAAATTGTCATTGAGGCCATGATCAAGGGGCTTCGGCCAGGACCTTCAGCTCAGTACTTCGCTAGGAAGCCTCCTCAAACTTTGGAGAAGCTGCTCCAGAAGATGGACGAGTACATTCGGGCCGATAATGATTTTCGCCAAAGACGGGAGGAGGCTTTCAGGTTTTCTGAAATGACCAGGGGCTTCGGAGGGAGGTTCTACCCGAGGCATGTTAGATCAATTCATAACTCTACACAAAATGATGATAGAGGGAGCCAACAGCAAAGGCCACAATGTTCCTCACAAGCTTCGGGGCAACAGCAAGGCTCCTTCCGACCACCAGCTCCAAGAGGCAGAGGCACCAGGGGCTTCGGAGGAAGATTTGGCGATCAACCGAGAAGAATCTTTTGCTTATTCTGTGGTGAGAACAAAGGTCATACCACCAGGATGTGCCATGTTACCATCCAGAAGCAAAAAGAAATAGCCGAAGCGGCAGCACAACAGGCTCAGCCGAAGCAGGTCATGCACACTGCTTCGTATCATTCGCCTTACATCCCAGAGTATGTAGGCAATCACCCTGCAGTTTCTGTTGCTTCGGCGAGTCAACCTCAGGCTTCCTGGCAACAACCTCCGCCTCCACCACCGCTGCAACAAGGTCAGCAGCCAGAAGGGAGCCAATATGCTCCACATCAAAGGGACTTCAGAGAACAGTCCGAAGCTCGCACAGTCAACAGCACTGTGCCAGAGTCAAAGCACATCTATTGACAAATATCCTACCTTAATAGCAATCTTTTTCATTCAGCTTTATTTTCTGTAATAAAGGACATTGTTCAGATTTCATGTAAATAGTTTTGTTGATTCCCACAAAGAAAATATATTTTCTTCACAGGATTAAATTGTTGAAAGACTTGTGATAACAAAGAGGACCTTCGAACTATCGAAAATTCTTCGAAGCAACAAAAAGTCGTTCTAAAGAACGCAGAGTAAGTTTGCCGAAGTCACAAAAAAGTCGTTCCAAAGGGAGCGCAGTGTAAGTTTTCTGCTCCAAAGTCGTTCCAAAGGGAATGCAGAGCATACAGCGAAAAGTCAACGCTGATACCGCCTAAGTAAAAGGCGAAGCGCGAAAAGTCAACGCGAATACCGCTGAAAGTAAAAGGCGAAGAAGCTCCTAAGGGAGGCTTACAGCGAAAAATAAACGCTGATTCCGCCGAAGTAAAAGGCGAAGAAGCTCCTAAGGGAGGCTTATAGTAAAAAGACAATGCTGGTTCAAAAGATTGTGTTTTTCGCAGGAATGTGTGTATCTTCGGAATAAACACCATCTTACACAGCATAACATCATCGCATCATTTCGCATAGCATAAGCATCATACATCATGTTGCATATGGCACAAGAGGTGGTCATCATGTTAATCTACAGAAGAACGTTTTGAAAAAAGGGAAGAATCATAATGTCACAAGGAGATACATTAATGATCTTCGGACGTATAGCTTCGGAAAGTATCTTCACGAAGCCTGGATATTATTTATTAGAACATTGGATATTGTTGTGACAAAGAAAAATTCCTCTTCACGAAGCATGAAAAGAAGGGAAGGTGTTTTTTCGTCAAAGACTCAAAAGCGGTACGTCTAAAGTTTCATGCATCGTAAAGAGTTGAGCAATAAAAACGGGTATATTACATTCAGGATTACAAAATGTTACAATATATTACATTTCAGAGGTTTAATTTACAATAGTATTTAATCTTCTCTCAGAACAACTTCTGCAGCCTCATTCAGGAGCCGATTGACGACTTCGTCCATAATGGCTTCAGCCATCTTTTTAATTTCGTCGTCTCCTTTCGGCTGGGGGCCCGGAGACGCTTCAGCAGGATCTCAAGAAGGACAGGATACGGCTACATTGCTATTACAAATGGCAAACGAAGCTTAAAACCAAAAATTACAACATAATAAAAACTATTAGTTGCTACCTAATTGACCTTCGGGCTCTGCGCTCTTTTCAGCAGCCTCAGCCACTTCTCTAGCATCGTGAATGCCCTTTTCACTTTTTTGAATAATTTCTCCGGCCATTTCTCGGCCACCATTATCCCAGATATCGGTGAAAAATTTTCCACCGATCATACTAGCTTCGGCCGAAGGATCTCTTGCATCTTCAAAGGACAAAGCAGCTTCGGATTGTGCTAAAATTTTTACATGTCCGCAGCCCTTCTTCTCTAAAATGGTGGCAATTCCTCTGGCACCAGAGAAAGCACATATATCTCCTCGGCTATTTAAAATTTCTTCGAAGGCCTCAGCTTCGTGGTCGATCCATTCGATGGGACCTTCGGGATTGCCTCTCGTAAAGTTTTCTTCGCTTGAGAAGGCGCCGACCCTGGCGAAGCTAGCTTTTAACTTCTTAACACACTCTATAGATTTGTTGTAGCATCTTTTCTTGGACGAACGAAGCTCTTCAACGGTTACTTCTAAGTGATCTGCCCATTGGTCGCTGAGTTCTCGCCTTGTTTCTTCAAGTATGCGTTCTTCCTTGGCTCTGGCCAGTTGTTTCCGAAGATCTTCAATTTCGCGCTTCTGAGCTTCAGCTTGACCCTTAAAAGAAGCTTCGTCTTCCTTTATTTTATTTATCAATGAGTGTAATATTTTATCTTTTTCGAGGCCTTCGTTCCTCAGTTCAATTACTTCGGAACGAAGGTTGCTCAGGGCTATAGCACACCCTTCGTCTTCAGCATCTTTCTGTGCCCTGAGGGCATTGCTAAGTATCAGACCCTGCAAAGCGAAATATGTGTGTGTCAATAAATTTAAACAAACGAAAAATTTTGATCTCAACAAAAAATACAAGGATTCTATTTGTCGCACCTTTAAGCTATTATAGGCCAGGCTGTCGGCCAGATCGTTCTTCGACAGCACCGAGAGCCCGTCTTCTAAAGTTGGGAATCCGAAGCTCTTGCTCATCTCCCGGCAGACAGAAATCTCCTTGCTGTCAGGGAGACAATACAAAAAGTCTTCTTCTCCACTACCATTGAATATTAACGCCCCCTTTGGATACTTCAGTTTTTGGGCGTAGCGCTGGGCCTCTTGCTCTTCTTTTTCTGATAGTTTTTTCCCCAAAGCATGACGAACAATATAATCACGAATTTTGAAGGATGCTTCGGGGGCAACGACACCGACTTCTTCAACAAAATTTGGCTTTGTTATTTTTCTTCCTCAGTTTCCAAGGATTTTATCTTTACGGGCTCTGAGGCCCCAGTTTCGGCTTTAGTTTCTTGCTCTGGAGCTTTTGTATCAGAAATTTCAGCTGTTGTTTCAGGAGTGGCAGCAGCATTCTTCGGAGGTGTGCTTGAAGATTTGATTGTTTCCAGTACATCTAGCACATTAGCCATTCTCTTTCTTTTCGGAGTCACTGCTGGCACTTTTTGATTTTTTACTGTCTCAACATTTGCTGCAGGACTCACAACTTCTGATGCTTTTTCTTCAGATGGTTTTTTCACTTCTTCCATTTTTTCTGTGGATGGCGCTTCGACCATTTTTTCGGTTTCTCGTAGCAAAACCTTCGGTTCTTCCAATTCTATCTTTTTTGGCGTTTCGGCCATTTCTGTAACTACTGGCAGCAAGGTTGGTTCGGTTGGCCTTTCAGCCTCGGCGGCCGAAGGAGTTTTCCCGGTAAACTCAGGCACCGAAGCTGGTTCAATATAGCGCGGCCGATGTGTGAGGACCTTTATCTTCTTTCTTTTCGGTTCTGGCCCGCTAGGAGCAGTTTCAGCTTCTTCTTTTGCAGAGGTTGTGTTTTTTCTCTTCTGCCTTCGAATGGGATAGCAATAGTCAGGGTAGACAAACCCAATTGCATCGAATACCCGATTCAGCCTCTTCTTTTTTCGGCCTCCGAAGGCTGCTGACATCGCAGTATCTTCGGCCTTCGAGTAAGCCCCAAGCAGCTCATCACTTAAATTTTCAATGCTTTTTAACCAGTCATCATCTGGCTCAACAAATTTATCTCCGAACTTGAAGGTGTACTTCAGTCTGACAAGTCCACCTTCGTCGGCCTTTTTTATGATTTCTTGCGGCATTTCCCATTTCTCCGCGAGCGGCCATACCCGGAAGGCAATATGCTCTTGTACTAAATCTCTCGTTCCAATAAAAGAACAGATAACGCCGAAGGCCCTCTGGCATTCTTCGGCAGCTTCATTCATTTCAACCTTCGGCCTCCGAAGGCCGAAGCTTTGCCAAATAGGGCGCATAATTATACCTTTGATATCTTCTCGTTCTGACAGGTCATTCTTCACATAAAACCATTATGTCATCCAGTTGCCGGGCCATCTCTTCCGAAAGGTTGGCACGGGACAGCTTGACCCGGAGCGAGAAACGAAACTGTAGCAGCCAAAATTATTATGATACTGTTCCTTACCCCAAGGTTTTGTTTCGTAGGATAATTCGTGTATATTGTAGAAGCTTTTTGCATCAGGCTTCAGACCTTGGCTTCTCACGGCCCACACGAAGGTATTCAGCCTTATAATTGCCTCGAGGGTAAGTTGGTGAAGATAGACTTCGAAGATTTTCAACACCTCCACGACGAAGTTGCTCAAGGGAAATCGCAGCCCAGCTTTCAAAAAGCTCCGGTACACTACGACTTCATTCTCTTCAGGGTGTGGACAAGTCTTCTCCCCTTCGTCGGCCCTCACAATGGACAAATCCCGGAAATACCTCCCTCTCATGTTGACAAGATGATTCTCTTTGATAGTTGATTTACCATAAACTGAGTGGCTTGGTCGCCAGGGACGATCTTCGGAGTCTTCACCACCGCTGTCCACATCATAACTATCACTATCACCAGTATCCTCAGACAAACCTTCTAGAATCTCCTTGGTGATTTTTTCCGTGTTGGTCTTCGACATCGCTATAAGAAACCCCAAGTTTTTCTCTTCGTCAAGACTCAGCTTCGTCTCAGCAGCAGCCTTCTTATCTCCAGACATCTTCGGAAACACTAAAAAACTGTTTTCAAAGCCGAAGCTTCAAAACTAAAAGCTCACAAATTCTTAGTGCACAAAAGCTAAAAATCGAGTGAGCGAGAGCAGATGACAAGAGAGCGTGCCAAATGAGTTTGCGGTATGACCGTATTTATACGCCCAGTGCGCTGAAAATTGAAAGACCCCGCTTGTCAGTGAATGTTGCTATTCTAGCAAAGGGAAGGTGTTTTTTCGGACCTTCGGCGTAAAGCCTTCGTCCATATCGCAATTTAAATTTATTGTTTTAAACAAATTAATATTGCGAGGGGCTACTGTTGGGGGCCTTCGGCTTACGAAGGTCCTCAAAAACAGGATTTAACAGTATTTCTGGAGTTTAATGTGTGAACAGGTATCTTCGGACTCAAATCGGTATCACAGCAGACCAGAATAATACGAAGGTTGATACAGCGCCGAAGGTGTGAGCAGGAAAGCTTCGGCATGATAGCAACAAAATGAAACCGACTTAAAGATGAAAAGGCTATTCAGACCTCGATAGATTACAATAGAATTATTATCAAATGTAAAGGGCATGAATGTAATTTTGCATAGGCTGTGACCTGTGCCTATAAATAGGTGAACAGTACCCCCGTACTGGGGGGGCTGATTGGGCATTCACTTTTGCGTCACGCTTGTACTTTCATCTCCTTCAAGTTGAAGCATTTGAGAACAAGTCCCCAACAGGATGGCTTCCCGGGATCCAGCATCCTGCGCAACTCATCGACAACGGCCTGCAGACACACAACAGAGAAATCAGCCCTCCATCGGGCTCCATTTCCTGTGGCTCATCCACACCTGACAGGCTGACACTGCTAAAAAGCAGGGTCCCAAAACAATGCTAGAGAGTCCTAGCGATTAGCGTGGACTGTAACGATGGCGGTTAGCGGTCACGGCGGTCGATCAGTGCTCCAGCCAGGTCCCGAGTCGACTCGGCGGCGGCTAGACCTTGTAGATGATGAGGAAGCAAGGGAGCACGCCGCGGCTGTCGAGGACCACCAGCTCGTCGTCGCCCATGTCCATGGAGTCGTACGCAGAAGGCGGAGAGCATTGCGTAGAGGCCGGCAATGGCGTAGGACACGACGAGGCCAGGCCCCGCGTAGAGGCGGGCGGCGCGGCCTGTGGTCACGAACATGCTGGCGCCCACCATGTCGCCGAGCCCGAGCCCCACCAGGTCCCACCAGGCTGCGCGCATGGCGGCGGGGGTTGGGGCGGGACGCGGGTGGTTGTTGGGGGGCATGGCTGCGCGCATGGCCGGGTGCCCGTGGCGGCGGGTGCGGCTGCGAGAGCGAGAGCGAGAGCGAGGCAATCGGACGGTCGAGATGGAGGCGGGGGTATGGTTGTGCCTAGTCTACACTATTGCCTTAAGGATTAGTAGAGATTTTGGACATGCCAAATACTTGCTATAAACAAGTGTTTGATTTTGCTATTCACAATTATTACCGCATCTGCTAAAAGGCATGCCTGTACGGGGGCTCATCATTGGCTGCCAAAAGGCAGCAGGGTAGGGCAGCCCCGTCGGTAGGGAACTTCTAGGAATCTGGTTGGCAGGGATCCCTGGGCCCTGTCTACCAAAGGAGGCCCGCCTTAGGCTCTGTTTGTTTTGTGTCAATTCATAGGGATTGAGGGGGATTAAATCCCCTATAAGTCAAAATCCTCTCCAATCCCTTCCAATCCCCTTCAATCCCTATGATTTTGGGATCAAACGAACATGGCCTTAGGGTTCGTTTGGGAGCCTTAAATCCGGCGAGGTTTCTGGCCAAAACACGGGTTGCCCAGCTCCTCGGTGTGGAAACACCGGTGTGGCTACGCCTGCATTTGGAAGCCCGGGGAATGTCTAACCTGGTTCGGGCTAGTTTTGGCGGGGAGAAAAAATACGCCTATGAAGGCCGGGCACGCCCGTCTCCCGAGTCCCGACTCAAACTCTTCAGTCTTTGCATCTGCTTACCTCTCTTTCTCCATTCAGAAAATATATTTTCCATTCTAAGAATAATAAATAATTGCAGTATGAAACTAGTTGTAATACTGTGAAGTAGCTGCTAAAATCACCGGTTCGTTTGCAGGTTTGGAGCTTTATCTTTGATGTGTTTTCAAAGCTCTGCTCGTCCTCTACCAAAACATTGAGATGTGTGTTGTTCACGATTGACTAATTGATTTCTCTGATGCCCAATTTGATCAGAAATTCTTGTGGTGCCGTGCAAGTCCAGAGTTTCCTATTCATTTGATTCCCGTGCATTTCCAGCTAGCCGGAAGTATCTTTGTAGATTGATGTGGTACTAGTACTAGACTAGTAGCACGATCTGTCGTAATGCTGAATAATCCATAAGCCAATGCTTTTCTTGGTGTGCTGAATAATCCACTGATGGCAGCCTGTGCTAGAATGACAGGTTTGACCTATGGGGCAGCGAGTGTCAGCATCAGCTACTTGTCCACACACACACATCTTGGATTTGTTTGGTGCATCGAATCTCCAAATTTGATGGTCATGCTATTAGCCTATGTTTCTACATACGACAGCTTCATCAGTGGTCCAGATTATTCCTCCTTTCCCATCTAATAAATTTGACAACTGACAAGAGCAGCATCTGAGTTGGAGGGATAGAAAAATCTCAGCATCTGCGCCATTTTCTACTACTTATCCTTGGGGTTGAACTGTCTAACGGTTCTACCATTGTGCTATCTCCTTTGTTTGTCTTCTCCACAACCATATATACACCAACTTGCCAAGGAAGGCTTCATGGCCATGGCTTACCTCCCCGTTTTCGTCTTCCTGTTCATGGTTGTCTTATGCCAATCCGATGACAGGCTAACACCTGCAAAGCCACTCTTGCCCAACGAGGTGCTCATCTCAGGCGGTGGTGTCTTTGCTCTTGGCTTCTTCTCCCTGAAGAACTCTTCAAGGTCTTATGTCGGCATATGGTACAACAACATTCCCGAGCGCACATACGTGTGGATTGCCAACCGCGACAACCCAATTACCACCAATGTGCCTGGGAAGCTAGTTTTTACCAACAGTTCTGACCTTGTCTTGTTAGACTCCACAGGCCGCACCATCTGGACGACGACAAACAACTATACCGCAGGAGGAGGCGGTGAAACTGCTTCCATCCTGCTCGACTCGGGGAACTTGGTTATCCGGTTGCCAAATGGCACCGACATATGGGAGAGCTTCAGTTACCCGACTGACACAATTGTCCCCAATGTAAATTTTTCACTGAACGTAGCTTCCAGCGCTACGCTCCTTGTTGCCTGGAAGGGACCTGATGACCCATCCAGTAGTGATTTCTCCATGGGTGGCGACCCTAGCTCAGGTCTCCAGATTATCGTTTGGAATGGGACACAGCCATACTGGAGAAGAGCCGCATGGGGTGGTGAACTGGTGCACGGCATATTCCAAAACAACACAAGCTTCATGATGTACCAGACAGTTGTCGATACAGGAGACGGGTATTACATGCAATTGACTGTGCCTGATGGCTCACCTAGCATACGCTTAACTTTGGATTACACAGGCATGTCCACTTTCCGAAGATGGAACAACAACACGTCTTCGTGGAAAATCTTTAGCCAATTCCCCTATCCATCATGTGACAGGTATGCCTCTTGTGGCCCATTTGGCTACTGCGATGACACAGTACCTGTTCCTGCATGCAAGTGCCTTGATGGTTTTGAGCCCAATGGTCTTGATTCTTCCAAAGGATGTCGGAGAAAGGATGAGCTGAAATGTGGTGACGGAGATAGTTTCTTCACCTTGCCCAGCATGAAGACTCCTGACAAGTTCTTATACATCAAGAACAGAAGCCTTGACCAATGCGCTGCAGAGTGCAGGGACAACTGCTCATGCACAGCGTATGCTTATGCTAACCTGCAAAATGTTGACACCACGATTGACACGACAAGGTGCTTGGTCTCAATCATGCACAGCGTAATTGATGCTGCAGTGACACTTGCCTGTAATTGATGCTGCCTCAATCGGTCTCAATTCTAGGCAAAGACCATCCAATGTGTGGTGATAGATTTTTGACAGTGTTATTCTCTTTGTGGACTACATTTGTGCAGTTAGTAAGAATAAGAAGAGTACCACATTGAAGATTGTACTCCCGATTATGGCTGGTTTGATTCTTCTAATAACATGCACATGGCTTGTATTCAAGCCAAAAGGTAGGACACTACTTCATTTTTCAGAGTGCAGTGTTAATGAGGTACTCATAAAAACGAGACTGATATCAATGTGTCCGTTCCTGCCAGACAAACACAAAAGCAAGAAAAGTCAGTACACACTGCAACACTCGGATGCTTCCAACAGGTTTGAGAACGAAAATTTGGAATTTCCATCAATTGCCTTAGAAGACATCATCGTTGCGACAAACGACTTCTCTGATTTTAACATGCTTGGAAAAGGTGGATTCGGAAAAGTTTACAAGGTAAATAAAAGTTTTAGCTTGATAGTTTCAGTAGAAGAAATATTGTAGCACTTATCTGGATAAATCGACAAACGGTTTCCTCATCTAGGCAATGTTGGAAGGTGGCAAGGAAGTAGCTGTCAAAAGGCTCAGTAAAGGCTCTACACAGGGGGTCGAGGAATTTAGAAATGAAGTAGTTCTGATTGCTAAACTGCAGCACAGAAACTTAGTTAGACTTCTTGATTGCTGCATTCATAAAGATGAGAAGTTACTGATATATGAATACTTACCAAACAAAAGCTTGGACGCCTTCCTTTTTGGTACGTTCTGACTTCATTTCACATATTACGAAACAATTTTAGACTAACTGAAATTGTGACTCACAATACATTCATGAAGATGCTACAAGGAAATCTTTGCTTGATTGGCCATCCCGTTTCAAAATAATTAAAGGTGTAGCACGAGGACTTCTTTATCTCCACCAGGATTCAAGATTAACGATAATTCATAGAGATCTCAAAGCAAGCAACATCTTGTTAGACACAGAAATGAGTCCCAAGATATCGGATTTCGGTATGGCGAGGATTTTTGGTGGAAATGAGCAACATGCAAACACTACTCGAGTTGTTGGAACATAGTAAGTAATTCGTCCACAAGCCAAAGTTTAACATGGTAAATATGTATGTGTAGTTTAACTAATTCAAACTGTACATTCCATTTCTTTTCTTCTTGGAAATGGTTCAAACAGTGGTTACATGTCTCCTGAATATGCTATGGAAGGCTCATTCTCTGTCAAGTCTGACACCTATAGCTTTGGTGTTCTACTACTGGAGATTGTAAGCGGCTTAAAGATTGGCTCACCCCATCTGATAATGGACTATCCAAATCTCATTGCTTATGTAAGTACAAAGGAATTCCGGACTATTGAACAGCTCAAAAACACTTTTGGTGACTTGACCAGAACTTAGTTTCATTGGTTCAGGCATGGAGCTTATGGGAAGGTGGAAATGCAAGGGAATTGGTGGACTCGTCGGTTCTGGTGAGTTGTCCACTTCAGGAAGCTGTACGATGCATCCACTTGGGTCTTTTATGTGTCCAAGACAGTCCAAATGCGAGGCCGCTCATGTCATCCATTGTGTTCATGCTAGAAAATGAAACAGCCCCGGTTCCTACCCCAAAAAGACCTGTATATTTTACTACTAGGAATTATGAAACTAATCAGTCAGATCAATACATGCGAAGATCGCTGAATAACATGAGTATCACAACTCTAGAGGGGCGTTAAATGTTTAGTTTCATTGTTCGCTATTTTGGTAAACTTTTGTTTAATGTGTGCCATTAAACAATTACATTAGGTTTGTATTAATACAATTACGCTAGCCGTTCAGGTTTGTACATAGAAAATGTTCCATTAAATCTGTTGTACACCATCGGTTCGGTGGGTTGTATTGATATATTCTCGAGACTGTAAAGTTCACTAGTTTTTACAACTGGTTCCGCATGTCAAATGTCGGTTATCTATCTGATCATGTGTGCATAACTCAGTAGTCCTCTGATGTTGCTTTACATGTAAGAATTTCCTGCTTCTTGGATTTATCTGGCAGTCAATGAGTGTGAAACCTTGAACCGATGGCTCCTATCACAAGAAAAGCTGGTGAAAATTTATTCGTTCTCTCTGAATCTGCAAGCAACCATCATCGTTTTTACTGCTACACAGCTTATTACGAAGAAATGACCATTGTATGTTCTTTTATCATAATATTGATTACACAGTTTCCATAAAAAACAACAAAACAAAGGTACTCAATAATACCTAAAAGGCTATTTGCTGAATGCCAGATTGAGCTTCATAAGATTGGGTGTTATCCAAGTAGGACAGGGCCAGTTGAACCAAATTTGAGACACAATTTCCTTCTTGACACTATTTTCCAAGTCTATAACTCCCATATCATGTGTGTGTGGTTTAACTAATTCAAGCTGTACATTCTATTTCTTTTCTTATCTGAAATGGTTCACCGTGCATACATGTCTCCTGAATATGCTATGGAAGGCTCATTCTCTGTCAAGTCTGACACCTATAGCTTTGGTGTTCTACTACTGGAGATTGTAATCAGCTTAAAGATTGGCTCACCCCATCTGATAATGGACCATCTAAACCTCATTACTTATGTAAGTACAGAGGAATTCCTGACTATTGAACAACTCAAAAACACTCTTTTGGTGACTTGACTAGAACTTTTTTTTTTGAAACAAACTTGACTAGAACTTAGTTTCATTGGTTCAGACGAGTTTATGGGAAGATGGAAATGCAAGGGAATTGGTGCACTCGTCGGTTTTGGAGAGTTGTCCAGCTGTACGATGTATTCACTTGGGTCTTTTATGCGTCCAAGACAGTCCAAATGCGAGGCCGCTCATGCCATCCGTTGTGTTCATGCTAGCAAATGAAACAGCCCCACTTCCTACCCCAAATAAACCTATATATTTTACTACTAGGAATTATGAAACTGGTCAGTCAAGTCAATACACGCGCGAAGATCGCTGAATAACATGAGCATCACAATTCTAGAGGGGCGTTAAATGTTTAGTTTCATTGTCCGTTATTTTGGTAAACTTCTTTAATGTGTGCCGTTGTACAATTACACTAGCTGTTTAGGTTTGTACATAGAAAACGTTCCATTGAATATGTTGTACACCATCGGTGGATTGTATTAATATATTCTCGAGACGGTAAAGTTCACTAGTTTTTACCTGTTTCCGCATGTCAAATGGAACGACTATCTACTCCTTGGATTTAATTATCTGGCAGTCAATGAGAGCTAGTTTAGAAACTCAAATCTCCTCCTGGATTGGAGGAGATTTAGGTAGAAATAAACTAATGTCTCCCTCGTTCCCTTCAATCCCGAAGGGGCAAACTAGCCTAAGTGTGGAACCCTAAATCGTTCTCTCTGAATCTGCAAGCAATCATTATCGTTTTTACTGCTACACATCTTATTAGGAAGAAATGACCATTATATGGCATACAATTCTTTTATCATAATATCGATTACACCGTTTTCGATAAAAAAATAACAAAACAAATGTACTCAATAATAATACCTAAAAAGCTATCTGTTGAATGCCTGATTCAGCTTCATAAGATTGAGTGTTATCCAAGTGGGACAGGGTCAGTTGGACCAAATTTGAGAGACAATTTCCTTCTTGACACTATTTTCCAAGTCCATAACTCCCATATCACGCATGTCGTTTTTAATAAAACAGTCAATTCTTTATGATCGTCAGTGAAGTATGCATGATTTGACTTGTCCTGGATGTGCTTGAGCACTAAGGCAAAGTGAATCGTTGTGGCCAAGAAATAAAACACTATGACAATGCAACCTGTTTATTTCCACTCGTTGCTTTGCTTCCAAGTCCACTTTATGCACTTGTATTTTTAAGTTTTCTGCCACTAATTTTTCAGGGACCCACGGCGGAGCATTGGGTGAACGTCAATAGTCCTCCAAACATGCAGCAAATCACCCCATGGAGCCTGAATAATGTACATGGTTTCACATACAGGATACTTGAGCCGGTACATAATTACTATCATTTTAACAAGGGATGCGGTAAGATCAAACACATCAATTTCTCCAAAGTAATTCACTGCATACAAAAGACCATCCACATATGTGTAGTCTTTATATTCGCGACCTTGTCCAACCCAGGTCCACTTGTCATCTCCCGGTCGTGCAAACGAAAGCTGTGAATATGGCTTGTGAATAAGAACCACGATGTAGCTTCCAGTGGTGGATGGATCAGGAAACACAAATGCCTTGAAGTAGAGCTCATCGCACAGATCGCTGAGATCAAACAGCTCGGGTGGTGTCTCATATGGCAACTCGTACATATGGATCGTACCTGATGCATCAAAGACGGGCTTCACATGCTCTATGGTAATCACAAAGGGAAGTGCAACCTATTCTCCAGTTATGGGATTCACAAGGTGCAGCTCAGACCTCTCATCTGCAGTAATCAACCAACCATTGGAGGACCCGATCAGTAACCTACTGCGGATGGGTGGCTCCGGTAGAGTTAACTTGTAGGACCTATTTTCCTTGAGCCTGTATAGATACCCTACGTTGCTACCGGCAGATTCACAAGTGTAGAACAGGCATGGTGTCTGGGGTTGCTTGTATTGCCCTAGGTCGAGCAAGCATTTGTAGGTAGCATGCCATGACGAGCAAACCGAGCCTGCTCGAATGAGGTCAGGGACCTCAAGTGTACCAAAGATGTCCATCAACACATCCTGTGGCAGCTCAGGCAATGCAGCAGCATCCAATTCCATCACACCTTCCTTTCGAAATTTCTTTAGCAAAATACCAGGAAGACCGAGCAGCTTAGGCAAGATTCTCGAGAGTAGTAGACTCCACAGCTGTTTTGGTTGCATAGTCACCGCACCACACGACCTGCTAGCCTTGCTAAAGGTCGCCATTGGAGGAGCAGATCTGCAAAATTCACGCTTGGAACGTGAACAGGAATAGTACTGACGCAAAGCTGCAAATCTGGATGGAGGATAATACTTACAAAATTCACGTTCCTAATTCCAGGAAGTTGAGATCGATCAAAAAGTTTCTGCAAACACCAAACAGAAAATTAGCATTCACCGGCGAGGTTTCCTGGTTGATCGCAGATGAGAGTACAGCGAAGGGGATATAGGGGAGCCTAAGTTTTGGTCGTCCGTTCCTCTTTATAGATTAGAGCCTCCTTTATTTTCTCAACGAACTAATAAAGGATAAAACCTTCCTGATTTTCTCAACAACCAAGCAAATAACTGAATCAATCTAATAAACCGAGCAACTAACTTAATCAATTCTGCCAAACGGACTAACCTTCAGCAGTTCAGCCTTATTCCTACGGTTTACATCATCCAAGTCATCTGGTATAATAGGTGTTAGACTACCCGTCTAGGGTTTGTGTTATTCCCTGTGTAATGACCGTTATACCCCTGTGTAATGGGCCTTGGCCCAGTTACTCTCTCTATTTAATATCACTCCCAACCCCTGATTAGGGTATGGGTTCCTATTCTAACATGGTATCTTCAGTCTAGGTTAGGTCTCTGTTTTCCTCCCAGCCGCCAGGGGGTCTTCCACCCTACAGCCGCCGCCAGGGGGTTTCCCCTCCCTGCAGCCACCGCCGGCCAGCCCCCAACCTCCTCCCGCCGCCGGCCCCCCCCCACCCCTCAGCCGCCGGCCCCTCCCCCCCTCCCACCTCCTCCCCTTCTCCCCACCGCCGGATCCGAGCCGCCCCCGGCACTGCTGCCCCCATGGACGCCGGCCGCCTCTCCTACACGGCCGCCGCCGCTGCGCCGGCCCCTGGCGCGGGCCCCGCCGCCGCTGTCGCTCCCGGCACGGACCCGGCCGCCGCTGCTGCTCCTGGCGCGAGCCGGGCCGCCGCCACGCCTGGAGCGGGCCTGGCCGCAGGAGCCGCTCGCCTGGCCTTCACCACCGCCCCCCTGAGCGCGGCCTCCACCCTGCACGCCGGCCTCGCCTCTCCCACAGCCGTCGGACCTCCCCTGCCCAGTCTCACTGCCCCCCGCAGCGAGCACACTGGTGGCAGTGCCCCGTACATCGACGGCCTCGGGCCCCTCCGTGATGCCACTCCCATGGCCCTGCGCCGTGGCTCTCCGCCGGGGTTTCCCACCATACCGGCACCCGCCGAGCACAACCCCTCACTCGTCGCCGCCCTCGCTACGATCCAGGCCGCTGTGGCTGCCTCACGGGAGCGTGAGCGCGCCACGTCCCTCGCCCTGGAGCACGAACGTGCCCTGGGCGCCGCTCTGACCACCCAGATGGCCACCGCGCAGCGCCTCCTCCTCGGCCGCCCGCCGGTCGCTCGTGAGGACCCCCCGGCGATTCCTGAGGCCATCCCCGCCACTGGCCTCGACGTCGACCACATTGGTGCTCTCCACGCTCAAGCCGCCGGACTTCACAATATCCGGGCCCTCGTGTCTGTGGTGTTGGACCCGGCGTCCTCCCACTACCCCCGTTGGCGAGGACAGGTCCTCCTCACACTGCGGCGGTATGCCCTCGCCGATCACGTCCTCGACGACCTCGACGCTCCGCCGACTCCCTCCTGGTGCCTCATGGACAGTGTCGTCCTCTCGTGGCTCCACGGCACCATCACCGTTGAGCTACAGGACATCATCCGCGACCAGGCGGACACGGCTCGTCAGGCGTGGCTCGCTCTCGAGGACCAGTTCCTCGGGAACCGGGACGCGCGGGCACTCCACCTCGACGCCCAGTTTCACCTGTTCTCTCAGGGGGACCTCTCCGTGGGAGAGTACTGCCGCCAGATGAAGGGCCTGGCTGACTCTCTCCGCGATCTCGGCGAGCCCGTTGCCGATCGTACCCTGGTGCTGAACCTCCTGCGTGGCCTCAGCCCCCGCTACGGCCACCTGAAGGCTCTCATCAAGAGGAGCGTGCCCTTCCCCACCTTCCACGCCGTGCGTAACGAGCTTCTCCTCGAGGAGCTCACCATGGCGAATGAGGCACCCACTCCTGCCTCGGCCCTCTACAGCGCTCCCACCAGTGGTCAGCCGCCTTCAGGGGGCCAGGCCACCCGTCCTCCGTCGACTGGGGCTCCCACCCGCCCTACTCCTGCCGTCCCGGCGGCCCCTCGTCCGACTTCCACGACCGACGGGGGTCGTCGCTCCCGCAAGGGCGGCCGTGGGAGCGGTGGCTCCTCTCGTGGTGGTCCCTCCGGCTGGGGTGGCGGCCACGCGTGGCCGTCATTCTACAACCCCTGGACCGGGACCATCGCCATGTGGCCGGGCCAGGCACCGAGTACCCCCCGTCCTCCGGCACCAGCCCTCCTGACTACACCTCACTACGGCGCACCTCCTTATGGTGTTCCCGTCGTGCCCCAGGCTCCGCCCGCGCTCCTGCCCCCGGGGACCCCCACCTCGACGCCTTGGTCCCCGCCGGCCGGTGGTTGGGACAGCGCCTCCCTCGCTGCTGCCTTCAGCACCATGGCGATGACCCCACCCCCCTCCGACTGGGTGATCGACTCCGGTGCCTCGTACCACACCACTTCCACGGCAGGCACGCTCTCTCGCTCTCATCCCCCCTCCCCTCTCACCCATCCTCGATCGTCGTTGGAAACGGTTCCACTCTGCCAGTCACCTCAGTAGGTGCCTCGGTTCTCCCTGGGCCGTTTTACCTCAACGATGTTCTCGTAGCTCCCCACATCACCCACAATCTTCTTTCTGTTCGTCGATTCACCACTGACAACTCCTGTTCCATTGAGTTTGACCCCTCTGGTTTTTCTGTGAAGGATCTGGCCACCAGGACCCTTCTCGCCCGCTGTGACAGCTCGGGGCCTCTCTACACGCTCCAGCCCTCCACCGCCCGCGTGTCTCCACCTCCTGCCCTGGTCTCCACCACCTCCTCCACCACATGGCATCGACGTCTCGGACATCCTGGACCCGACGTCATGACCAAGATTACCAGTAGTCTCGATCTTTTATGTAGTAGGGGACATTTTGAGGGTCTCTGTCATGCTTGTCAGTTAGGCCGACATACTCGTCTCCTATTTACTACTTCTTCTTCTCGGGCTGAGCAGGCTTTTGATCTGGTTCATTGTGACCTTTGGACCTCCCCTGTACTCAGTCTTTCTGGTTATAAATATTATCTGGTGATTTTGGATGATTTTTCCCATTTTCTCTGGACCTTCCCGCTTCGGTTGAAGTCGGACACATTCACCACCCTCACACACTTCTTCACCTGGGTATCCACTCAGTTTCGTCGCCCGGTCCGTGCTCTGCAGTGTGACAATGGCCGCGAGTTCGATAACAACGCCTCTCGCTCCTTCCTCACTCATGGCGTTCAGCTGCGTCTCTCGTGCCCCTACACTTCTGCCCAGAACGGCCGAGCCGAACGCATGATCCGCACCACCACTAATATGCTCCGCTGTCTCCTCTTCCAGGCGTCTCTCCCTGCCAGCTACTGGGCAGAGGCCCTGCATACTGCCACCCACCTCCTCAACCGTCTTCCCTCGAAGGCGGTACGCCACCCTACCCCCCACTTCGCCCTTTACGGCACAACCCCTTCCTATGACCACCTTCGCGTGTTCGGCTGTGCCTGCTACCCTAACACTTCCGTTACCGCTCCACATAAGCTTTCTCCTCGCTCCACCCGCTGTCTATTCCTTGGCTACTCCCCTGACCACAAGGGGTACCGGTGTCTGGACCTCACCTCCCACCGCATCATCATCTCTCGTCATGTCGTCTTTGACGAAGATGTGTTTCCCCTTGCTGGCTCCACCCCACCCACCGATCTTGACTCCCTCCTCGAGTCCGATCCGATTCCTCCCCCACCTTCGGCTCCCCGTCTTGCGCCGTTACCTGCTCCTCGTGCGGCCCCCACGACCTCTTCCGCGCCACGCGCGGCCCCGTCGACCCCGCCTGCGCCACGCGCGGCCCCGTCGACCCCGCCTGCGCCACGCGCGGCCCCGTCGGTCCTGCCTGCGCCACGCGCGGCCCCGTCAACCCCACCTGCGCCACGCACGGCCCCGTCGACCCCGCCTGCGCCACGCGCGGCCCCGACGATCATGCCTGCGCCACGCGCGGCCCCGTCGACCCCGCCTGCGCCACGCGCGGCCCCGTCGACTCCGGCTCGATTCGCCAACCCCGCCCTCGTCTACCATCGCCGCGGCCACGCCACTACCTCCGCGCCCCCCGACGCGGGCCCATCGACGAGCGCGGCCCGATTCGCCAACCCCGCCGTCGTCTATCACCGCCGTGAGCCGGCCCCTCCAGCCGCTCCCGACGTTCCGGTGGCTCACTCCGAGTCGTCCGTATACCACCCGGTCGCCATCCATCGCGACCCCGGGCACGTCCACCCGATGGTGACTCGACGCGCTGCTGCCGTTCTCCGCCCCGTCGACCGGCTCATCCTGGCAGCCGCTACGACCAGCACTCCACCCGACGCTTCCCCGGTACCCTCCTCCGTTCGCACTGCCCTCGCCGACCCACACTGGCGTCGCGCTATGGAGGAGGAGTACGCGGCCCTCTTGGCCAACCACACTTGGGACCTGGTGCCGCGTCCACCAGGCACCAACGTGGTCACCGGCAAGTGGCTATTTCGCCACAAGCTGACCTCGGACGGCTCCCTCGACCGCTACAAGGCCCGTTGGGTCCTTCGGGGCTTCACCCAGCGCCCCGGAGTGGACTACGACGAGACCTTCAGCCCTGTCGTCAAGTTCGCCACTGTTCGCGCCGTCCTCTCCCTCGCCCTCTCCCGCGACTGGGCGATCCATCAGCTCGATGTCAAGAATGCCTTCCTCCATGGCACCCTGACGGAGACTGTCTACTGCAGCCAGCCCACCGGCTTCGTCGACGCTGACCGTCCGGACCTGGTTTGCCGGCTGAACCGATCCCTGTACGGCCTCAAGCAGGCGCCACGGGCTTGGTACAGCCGCTTCGCCTCCTACCTGGCCTCCGTCGGCTTCGTCGAGGCCAAGTCGGACACGTCCCTGTTCATCTACCGGCGCGGCGATGACACCGTCTACCTCCTGCTCTACGTCGACGACATTGTGCTCACGGCATCCACCGCCGACCTCCTTCACCGCACGATCGTCGCCCTTCAGCGGGAGTTCGCGATGAAGGACCTGGGGCCCCTCCACCACTTCCTCGGCATCACCGCCGAACGTCGGCCTCAGGGTCTCTTCCTCCACCAGCGCCAGTACGCCATCGACATCCTGGAGCGGGCTGGCATGTCTGACTGCAAGCCCTGCTCCACGCCTGTCGACACTCAGGCGAAGCTCTCTGAGGACGACGGGCCTCCGGTCGCCGACGCGACGTCCTACCGGAGCCTCACCGGCGCGCTCCAGTACCTCACGTTCTCCAGGCCCGACATCGCTTACGCCGTCCAGCAGGTGTGCCTGCATATGCACACTCCGCGGGAGCCCCATCTCACTGCGCTCAAGCGGATTCTACGCTACCTCCGCGCCAACCTCGTCTCTTGGGCCGCCAAGAGGCAGCCCGTCGTCTCTCGCTCCAGCGCTGAGGCCGAGTACCGTGCCGTGGCCAACGGCGTGGCCGAGGCCTCCTGGCTGCGCCAGCTCCTCCACGAGCTTCACAGTCCCCTCCAGCGCGCCACCCTCGTCTACTGCGACAACGTCAGCGCGGTCTACCTCTCCACCAACCCCGTGCAACATCAGCGCACGAAGCATGTGGAGATCGACCTGCACTTCGTCCGCGAGCGTGTCGCTGCCGGTGACGTCCGCGTTCTCAGCGTCCCCACCACGCTTTAGTTCGCCGATATCTTCACCAAGGGGTTACCGTCGAGTGTCTTTTTAGACTTCCGATCCAGTCTCAACATCTGTACAGGATAGAGTTGTGACTGCGGGGGGTGTTAGACTACCCGTCTAGGGTTTGTGTTATTCCCTGTGTAATGACCGTTATACCCCTGTGTAATGGGCCTTGGCCCAGTTACTCTCTCTATTTAATATCACTCCCAACCCCTGATTAGGGTATGGGTTCCTATTCTAACAATAGGTTCTAATCCTAGCCACCGGTTCCAGCGACCCTCTCCCACCTCCGCGACAGCCAGCAACGCGCGGCCGCCCTTAGCTTTCATAATGAAACTGTTGTTGGTTGGTTGAATTTTCAGGTGGTAATATATGTTGGAAGCCTGTTGTATAACTTCAGCCATTGATTCCGTTGAAGCTAATGTCATGGAATAGAATTCTCACCACTTTGTTGTAGCAAAACAGAAATTTGATGAATGGATTCAACTAGTGTCATAGAATGGACCCAAAATCTATATTTTTTGTATCTAGTTAGTAACGTGTATTGTCACGTTGTGTCTCGGTGATCATGGTGTCTGTCTCAGCTCTACAGACGACTTGGGATCTTGATATTTTCCCTTTTTCACCTACTACTATGTTGCAATTTTGTTAACCAGTGCCACCATGCAAGTGCAGTATAGCAGCAGTGTGCTAGTAGTATGTCTCATTGTAATACGGCAGCAGTGTCAAGTGTCAACCCATGGGGCAGTCCACAAGCAGGACAAATTAGCCAAATGATAGCAGGGGCAGCCAGTCCCCACAGCGTGTCAGGGGACTACCCCGCCGGGTGGTAGCTTCCCGCTCCCGGGGTGGACTGCACATGCGGCGGAGCGGTGTCCGGTAGTTGGGCCACGCGGGAGTAAATGCTAGGTGGGCCGGAAGGTGAGCTTTTTTCTCTTTTTCATTCCTATTTCTCTTTCTTTCTATTTCAATTCTCTATTTTAAATTTCAAATTCAAATTCAAACGGGTTTTATATTCTAATTAGGGCTTGTTTGGATCCTTGTGCCAAACAGTTTGCCCACTAATTTTAGCACCTTAATCTACAAACATGTCGGCTAACAAATTGGCTAATTATTAGCCGGAGGGCTAGCAAACTGTTTGCCCGTTAACCATTTGGCTTTGCATAGATCGTATAAAGAGAAAAATACATCTATTAGCCAAGTCTCCAAACGGGCTATCGTTCAGTCTATCCCTACGGCTTAGATCATCCAAGTTGAAACGACATAATAGGTTCTAATCCTAGCCACTGGTTCCACGACAGACTGTCCAGCGACCCTCTCCCACCTCACGACAGCCAGCAACAGTGGTCGCCCTTAGCCCACAGCGGTGCCTACTGGCGATTTGCGACCCAACGCCCCCACGCTCTAAATCTTCGCTCAAAGGTGATACACCATGTGGGAACAGAGACGAACCTGTGGAGAGGGTTCTCACCGCGAATCCTGTCGCGCCATGGCCTAACCACGTCAATTAGAGGATCGGGTGGCAGTCTCCAACTCCAGCTTGCAATTCGTCGCGCACCGGCCACCCTTCTCGCTTAGCTATGCTCTGCGAACGTGCAACACGCTCCGAAGATCGGACTCCCCCACTTTTTGTGGACTAAGTGCCTGTCGGGGAGGAAATCTCCCCGGCCGGGTGGCGGATTGCACCCGCCCTAAATCCTAAAGAGAGGAGGGGCCTAAGCGTTTTGCTTGCTACGAGACTGGTGGATCAACACACGAGAGCACGCGAGGGTTTAGAGTGGTTCGGGCCGCCGGAGCGTAATACCCTACTCCATTGTGTGATGTATTGCTTGGGAGCTTGTATGAACTTGAGAGTGTCTGCCTAGAGTTGGGTCTGAGTCTGTAACGTCGCATGCCTCCCCTTTTATAATTGAAGGGGGGCATGCACAAAGGTACTGAGCCCGACACGTGGGCCTAGGGACATAGAGAATATAACACTTGGGACTATAAATATTTGCTGCCAGGGCAATCCTCTTGTGTCCTGTCGTCCGAGATCTGTGTATCTTCGGCGTGCAGGGGAAGCTTCTTGTAGAAGGGATAACACAGTGCGCTGCTTGACACGGGCGCACTGTTTGCCAGCAGACCCAGCAGGCACGCCGCCTGCTGGATGACCTTGACGCCGCCTGTCAGCGGATGGGACGGGACACATTAAATGCTGAGAGGGCACGTCGCTCGTCGCCCGTCAGCGCAGTGGCAGGCGGCGCGTCCTCTCCTTAATAAATGCATGGGCTACACGGCCTTACGTCAGGCTCGACCCGATGGCTTATGTCATGGGCCACAAGCAGCGTGCCTTCGCCTGCGCGGGGAGCGGAGAGCAAGGCCTGCACACGTGTCAGCACCGGACCCCTGCATACCCTAAGGTCCTTCTCGTTCCGGAACCCTACCGGGGTTCGGACCTACCGGGGGCTCTGGGCCTGTATGTATATAGGGGCCCGATGACCCTCTGTGGGGGTCCGGTCTTACTGAGGCATGGTGCCTTTTCTCTCCATGTGGCGTCCTTTGGCCCGCCCATTCGGTGGAGTTAGGCGCGGTCCTCCGCGCAGCCAGGAGGCGTCGCATGGGTGCGATGCCTTTATACTGTAGGAGAGGGTACCCCTGATTTAGGGTAACGACAGTGCCGATGAACAAATATCAGACCTAGACCCGCGTAGCGACAGTTCCGGGGCCGCCACATGTCCCAGAGGGGGATACGCTCAGGAGATGCGCCCACAAGTCCGGACTCCTTTAACGGGACTAATGACGTCAGATCCGTACCCGCGCAAGAGTAGGTCCAGGACCGCCACATGTCCGAGAGAGGAGACGCTCGAGAGGTGCGTCCATGAGCCTAGAGCCCTATTTGTGCCATTCCCGCGCTTCTTGACTCTCGGACCTCCTGCGAATAGGGCCTAGGTCCTCGATTCCTTTTGAGATTTCAATCCATTGCGTGATGCACCCAATGGGTGTATCCCTCGAGCTTCGAGCCGACTTGAGTAACAAACGACTTGAGGTCTCAGAAAAACTCACTTCACTGGATCATCCTGCTATCTTGACGCGTGGTTGTCCGGCTAATTGAAATCTAGTCGTCCTATTTATGCTTGAGGGAGGATCGACCGTTTGAGACCCGACCGACTGAAGCTTGATTCACTAAATGTGCTCATCAAAAGCTGTTGAGTATTGAGTTTGTCAACTGAAATTCAACCGATAGAGGTCTGGCTAAAATTTTTCGAAAAATCTGTCGTGGCACCCAATGGGTGTGTCCAGTGTCAGGTTTTGTTGTCTCTTCCATAATACAGTTTCTTGAGTGGACATAGAATAATGATGTGTGTTCGCCGCGTTATGCTAGGGATGTGCTGCTTCTTGTAAATCGGAACGACCCTTGGTTACTTGCGACTGCTTATTATATGGGTGGGAAGCGAAAGGGCACCCTCTCGTTTTTTAAATAGTTTGATCAGCTGTTGTGTGCTTCTTCATTAATCTTCACCTCTATCTCCTTGCTCCCTTCCAAACCAGAGAAAACTCCATTCTTCTAGCACCATGGTCGGCAACAGGAAACGCAAGAGGGCGCCCACACCTTCCTCTGAGTCCTTTGGTGACTTGGAGTACTTCGAGGAGGAGTACTTAGGCTCCGATGGTGGGACCTCCTTGACGCCTCCGCACTCGCCATCGAGCCCATCGTCGAAGAATACGACAACTCGATGGACCTCACCCCGAGCGAACGCGCCTTTATCAAGGCCATGGAGCGCCTAGGCCTCACCGGCTCTAACTAGGCGGAGGAGGAGGCATGTGTGGACAACGGTAAGGGGAGGGTGAAAGTTTCCTTTGCCCAGGAACAAGATTTGGATGTCGCCTAGAGGGGTGTGAATAGTCGAATGAAAAACTTAATCCAAAAAAACTAGAAATTCTTACTCTACTCGAAATAGGGTTGCAGCAGAAAGTAGTCTAGTAGATCAGAACGCAGCGGAGTACCAGTGTTTGTCTCTAAATTAAATCTGCACTTCAAGAACAACTTATACCAAAGATAAGCATAGAAATGCAAATCAAATCAACCAAAACAGAGAGACAGAGAACAACATAGAGCAAAGCACATAGGAGACACAAGGATTTATCTCGTGGTTCAACTAAGCCTAAAATTCTTGCCTACCTCCACGTTGTGGTGTCCCAACGAACAAGGGTTGCAGTCAACCCCTCTCAAGTGATCTAAATATCAAACTTGAGTGTCACGGTCTTCCTTATATCAAGCTCTATATCCCCGCAAGGATCTCCACAAGTTGGAGTCTCTTGCACACGTACAAATGAATGGGAGTATCAACTCCAAATCAGCACCAAGAGAAAGAGGATAGAAACACAACACAAAAGCTCAAGAACACAACACAAATTCACTTTGAAGAATCGACACAAAAACTCATAGATCTAGCGCTCGAATTGCTTTAGGATGTCTCACGGATGCGTAGAATTGAAGCGGTAGCTCTTTGGTGCTCTAGGGTTTCAGTTGTATGCCCTAAAAGGCCAGGGGTGCCTCCTTTATATAGCCCCAATCACTAGAGAGAAATTAGGGATATAATCTTGAAACCAATCTGCCCAGAGCTGGTTGAACTACCCCGAAGACCAGTTGAACCTCTTTTGACCAAAGCCAGATCCAGTTCAACTTGCCGGATCCCGGTTGAACCTTGGTACAATGCTGGTTGAACATGCCCCAAAGACCGATTGAACCTCTCTTGACTAGAGTCGAATCTAGTTCAAGTGACCAGTTCAACTTGCCTAACCCTGATTGAACCTGGGTACAAGGCCAGTTGAACCAAGGTTTTCTTCGTTTTGACTTGGACTTTTTCGAGAGCTTCCCTATGACTTAGATAAACATTGTTAGCACATAATAAAATGAACCAAGTGTTGGAAACTCACCTCCTTCTCAACTTTTAACAGCCTTTTGCTTCACCTCAAAATGAGCCCCAAATGACACTTTCTCTACAAACATGGTTAGAGAGCAAAACTAAAGTGCCATATGCATAGTAGAAGGTGTATGCAACTTAGGTAAATGCTCAAACCTTGCGTACTTAACTTTCTTCATCGTTTTGCCCTTTTTGACCTGTTTGAGGTCTGGGTTGGACCCCAAAACTCCAAGTCTCCACGACATGACCATTATAGATATCTATGAGCTCCAAGCTTCCAACACCCTGCAATGGTCACATAGAACATATCCAAACATAGGAACAACCCAAACTAAAGGTAAGAGTGAACTTAGCTCTTTTTGGGTTGCTTCCAGGTTCTGGCTTTGACACCTCTCCTCCTTCTAGTGACCTTGTCCCACTTCTTGAGCTTGATCTTGAGCCTTATGACTTACACCACGTAATCATAGGTATTACCTTATTAATTATAAGTCATGTCCTTAGGTAGTGATCCTTGATGCACCATAGCTCTTTTCAACTCAATCAACCTTGACTTTGCAAGCCTTTTTCTTCACCCTGGCTTTAGGTGCCTCGGTCTGCTTAACCTTCTCCCATGCACTCAGTACCTCAAAGTTCTTCTTGCCTCCATCCTTGGTTCGACCAATTGTCTCCAAACTATGTACATCGAGTTCCACTTAGTCAATGTCCATCATTCACTTAGCTTGTGATGTCCATTATCCATAGTCATCTCAGCCTTTGGACCATTACATTTGATCTAATATGTTGAACCATATAAGCTTTGCACTAAACACCTGTTCAACACTTAACACACATATCAGTCCTTTAATTGTATTGTCATCCAAACCACCAAAACACACAAGGGAGCTTTCAATATCCCCCTTTTTGGTGATTGATGACAACACAATTAAAGCTTACACAGACTTTAAAATTGAAGCACAATTTTGAATTCTAAGCTATAAAGTGTTCTCCCTAAATATGTGCTTACATGAAAAATCTCAACTTTGACCTCAAATGCCAAATTGCACATAATTAGGCTAAGTGTGAAGCATTACTAGATCTTAGCATCCGCGGGGGTGCACAATGTTAAGAATCAAACCGTAATGTGTATGGCACTTAAATGCACACAATCAGAGTTAAACACCACATAGATACCAATTAAACAGATATAACATCAGGATATTAGTCTATCACTATTCACCATAGAGATATCAATCAAAACACCATATAAACAATCAACACATGAATATCTATCAACAAGATAAACAATGAACACCATAGATACCAATTGATCTTCAAATCAATATTAGCTAAAGGCGATGCTACACTAAGATGATACCAAAAGATCAAGCATCGACATTAGCATAAATAACACAATTATTGCATTATCATCAAATAATCAATAATAAGACCATGATAAACAATAAGCACATGTTAAGCATTATCAACACTACTAAAGCATTCTCCCCCTTAAGTTAAAAAGGAACTAAAGGAAACCCCACCTTAACCAAGGTGAGCTCATCCTCATCACAAGGTTGAGCTTTGAGCCCTTTAGCACACAAAACACCTTCACCCTTAAGTTAAGCTTTTCTCTTAGGTCGAGGTAATCTTTAATGCACATATCTTCCCCTTTGACATCAAACACCAAAACCACATTACACACAAGAACATAGGATGACGTCAAGGGACAACAGGGTATGAAGTAGGAAAATGCAGCACACTAACATAACTCCTCCTTACATCTTAAAAATATACAATACAAGCACCAGAGGGGATCAAGGTACAAATACTCAAAATAAGTGACAATACCTCCTTTTGTACCTTTGTATCATTTAGCAAGTGACAGTGCCCGTTTATTGTACTGATGGGTCCCTTTTCATTCGTTGAAAGGTTCCCACTTGAAGATTCCATTTCCAGGGAGCTTCCCCGTAGTTGTGCCTGTTCCTTTATCCTGATCTTTCCTTGTTGTTAAGACACTAAACTTAGAACAAGTTCTAGCATTGTGGCACATGATAAACTCCTATTCTAGTGATCACCAAAAGTTTCCAATTGGAAAGCACTACCAAGACTTCCAATTGAAAGATGCCAATTGAAAAGGGATTACCAATTGAGAGATCACTACTATAGAGGAATACCCATGAAAGATACCAATTGAAAGATTGCTACGTAGGTGAAACACTACTAGACACCTCACAATCTAGTCAATCAAAAAATAAAACCATGATATTAATTGAAAATCATCTAGAATCACCAAATATCAAAGAAAAACATCAAATCCCAATGAGCAAGAACAATCTTTAAATATACAATAACTCATAACTTAGATACCAATTACATGAATCTGTAGAGGTACCCAAGTCCAAATTGCTCCACAGCTTGCTCAGCTTCCTTCTTCCACCTTGAGACTATATAAGATCACTCAAGAACCAGTTAGTCTCAAAATACACAAGTTATGTGTGCTCCCCCTAAAAATGTGCATCAAGTATTTGAATGACTTGCACCTTGCACATTCTAGCATTTACAGAACTAGAGGGGTGCACCACATAACTTGGTCTAGGCATAATAATATCAATTGTATCACAATAAGATACTAATTGAAAAACGACAGAATTCTCCCTATGCCTAGTGGAATCATAGAAAACATGCCTCAAGATATAAAGCACACCAGATAATCATCAAAATCATATACCAATTGAAATTATGGATTACACAAGCAAGAACACCATCTAAGCATGAGATTTCAATTGTAGGCATATCATGAAAAAATTACTTAGGCTACTAATTGAAAGGATCACCAATTCAAGACACAACACAACTAAGCCATGATCACTAGCAATTGAAAGGCAAGAACACAATTATGATCACAATAGATGGAACTTCAAGGTATTTAATGAGTTTGTACAGTTCCATACTCCATACCTTTGCCTTTTATGTGAATACTATGAGATCCACTCTTCTAGGCAATATGAAATGAGAGCACCACCTATTGATACCAACTGAGGGCTTCTTTTTGCTTGTTCATGCAACTCCTCCCTTAATATCTATCTTAGGGCTGGTATGATTCAAACACTTATTCTTCTTCATATTTTAGACCACATAACATTAATAGCTGTCGGTACCCTGAATCAGGGGTACCCCTTACTACAGTATGAAGGCACGGTGCCCGTGCGGCAATCTCTAGCCGCACGGTGAACAGCACCTGACCCCACCACGTGGACGGCTCCAAGGGCGCCGCGTGGCCAGAAAAGATAATATATCCCAGGATGCAATCAATTGGACCAGACCTCCACGAGGAAGCACTGGACCCCTGTACGCACAGCTCGAACCCCCGAATACGGTCCAGGACTCCCAAGTAAGCGTGCCGGGTCCCTTGGATGGGGGCCGGATCCCTCCGAGTAAGGTCCGGGCCACCCATAACGAGGTCCCGGGACAGGGGATACCCTGGCCTAAGCAAGGGTCCGGTACTGACATGTGTCCAGGCTTTATCCTGTGCGCTTGCGCTCCCCGCTTAGGCGGAGACCCGATGCTGCCACGTGGCTTGTTGCCCGTGACGTAAGCCAACGGGTGGAGCCTGACGTAAGGCCTCTAGGCCGCGCGGTCCCTGCATTTATTGCGGAGAGGACGCGCCACCTGTCCACCCTGCTGACAGGCGATGTGCCACCTCAGCATTTATTGTGACCTGTCCATGAAAGGGAAATAGGGTCAAACCTTTTCCTAAATGATTTTGGTGGTTGAATTGCCCAACACAAATAATTAAACTAACTAGTTTGCTCTAGATTATAAGTCCTACAGGTGCCAAAGGTTCACAACAAACCAATACAAAGATAAAAGAAAGGGTACAAATCAAAGGAGCAAAGAAAACCGAAGGCTACCCTGGTCTAGCGCACCGGACTGTCCGGTGTGCCACCGGACAGTGTCCGGTGTACCAGGGTGGATCAACTCCAACTTGCTAGCTTCGGGTTTTCGGGGAGCCTCTCCGCTATAATTCACCGGACTGTCCGGTGTGCCATGCGGAGCAACGGCTACTGCGCCAACGGTCGAGTTCAACTGTCGGCTGACAACGCTACAGTGCGGACTGCGCGCGCAGAAGTCAGAGCAGGCGCCAGAAGGCACACCGGACAGTGAACAGTGACTGTCCGGTGCACCACCGGACTGTCCGGTGGCCCCACATGTCAGAGCTCCAACGGTCAAACCCTAACGGTTGGGTGACGTGGCTAGTGCACCGGACAGTGTCCGGTGGTGCACTGGACTGTCCGGTGCGCCCATCGACAGCAGCCCCTCCCAACGACCACTTTGGTGGTTGGGGCTATAAATACCCCCAACCACCATACTTCAAGGCATCCAAGTTTTCAGCCAACACATTCAATACAAGAGCTAGTGCATTCAATACAAGACACAATTAGAGTGAATCAAAAACTCTCCAAGTCCCAATTCCACTCAAAGCAATAGTGACTAGAAGAGAGAGTTTTGTCGTGTTCTTTTGAGCTCTTGCGCTTGGATCGCTTTTCTTCTTCCCCATTTCTTGTTCCCAAGACACTTGTAATCAAAGCAAGAGACACCAATTGTGTGGTGGTCCTTGTGGGGACTAAGTGTCCCAATTGATTGAGAAGAGAAGCTCACTCGGTCTAAGTGACCGTTTGAGAGAGGGAAAGGGTTGAAAGAGACCCGATCTTTGTGACCACCTCAACGGGGAGTAGGTTTGCAAGAACCGAACTTCGGTAAAACAAATCATCGTGTCACTCTTGCTATTTGCTTGTGATTTGTTTTTTGCCCTCTCTTTCGGACTCAATTATATTTCTAACGCTAACCTCGGCTTGTAGTTGTGCTTAAACGTTATAAATTTTAAATTTGCCTATTCATCCCCCTCTAGGCGACTTTCAATTGGTATCAGAGCCCGATACTTCATTTGAGCCTAACCGCTCGAAGTGATGTTGGGAGCTCACGCCAAGAAGGAGATGGTGACCGGCGAGAAGCCCGCCACAAGCCACGGGAAAGCTCCATCGGGAGAGTCTGGCAACAAAAGGGAGGAATCACCTCCCCGCGTCAAGTCGCACCGGAGTGGCGACAAGAAGAAGAAAATGAAGAAAGTGGTCTACTACGAGACCGACTCTTCGTCTCCTTCCACCTCCGGCTCTGACACGCCGTCCGTCACTTCTAAGCGCCATAAGCGCAAGAAGTTTAGTAAGATCCCCTTACGCTATCCTCGCATTTCCAAACGCACTCCTTTACTTTCCGTCCCACTAGGCAAACCACCAGTTTTTAACGGTGAAGATTATTGTATGTGGAGTGATAAAATGAGGCACCATCTAACCTCACTCCATGCTAGTATTTGGGACATTGTTGAGTTTGGAGCGCAGGAACCATCCATGGGGGATGAAGGCTATGATTCGGACGAGGTAGCCCAAATCCGGCACTTCAACTCCCAAGCCACTACTATACTCCTCGCCTCTCTAAGTCGAGAGGAGTATAATAAGGTACAAGGGTTGAAGAGTGTCAAAGAAATTTGGGACGTGCTCAAGACCGCGCACGAAGGAGATGCGGTGACCAAGATCACCAAGCGGGAAACGATCGAGGGGGAGCTCGGTCAATTTATGCTCAACCAAGGAGAGGAGCCACAAGCCATGTACAACTGACTCAAGACCTTGTTCAACCAAGTGCGCAACCTCGGGAGCACAAGATGGGATGACCATGAAATGGTCAAGGTTATTCTTAGATCACTCGTTTTTCTTAACCCTACACAAGTTCAATTAATTCGTGGTGATCCTAGATATAAACTAATGTCTCCTGAGGAAGTGATAGGAAAGTTTGTGAGCTTTGAGTTAATGATCAAAGCCTCCAAACAAATTATCGAGCGAGGCACCACCTCCACACCCGAGGTGCAACCCGTCGCCTTCAAAGCGACGAAGGAGAAGAAGGAAGAGTCTACATCGAGTAGGCTTCCCATCGACGCCTCCAAGCTCGACAATGAGGAGATGGCTTTAATCATCAAAAGCTTTCGCCAAATCCTCAAGCAAAGGAAGGGGATAGATTACAAGCCCCGTTCCAAAAAGGTTTGCTACAAGTGTGGTAATTCCGGTCACTTTTTAGCAAAATGTCCTATTTCTAGTGACAGTGACAGGGGCGACGACAAGAAGGGAAGAAGGAAGGAGAAAAAGAAGTATTACAAGAAGAAGGGCAGTGATGCCCATGTTTGTCGGGAGTGGGACTCCGACGAGAGCTCCACCGACTCCTCCGACGACGAGGACGACGCCAACATCGCCATCAACAAGGGTCTCCTCTTCCCCAACGTCGGCACAAGTGCCTCATGGCAAAGGATGGCAAAAAGAAGGTAAAATCTAGAGCCTCCACTAAATATGCAACATCTAGTGATGAGGAGAACTCTAGTGATGATGAGGATAATTTACTTGCCCTTTTTGCCAACCTAAACATGCAACAAAAGGAAAAATTAAATGAGTTAATAGGTGATATTCATGAGAATGATGAACTCTTGGATAGCCAAGAGGACTTCCTTATTAAAGAAAACAAGAAGCATGTTAAGGTTAAAAATGCTTATGCTCAGGAAGTAGAAAAATGTGAAAAATTAACTAGTGAGCTAAGCACTTGCCATGACACTATTTCCAACCTTAGATTTGAGAATGCTAAATTGATTGCTAAGGTTGAAAAGTTAAATGTTTGTGATGAGTCTTTTGCCAATCTTAAAAATGATAATGCTAGTTTACTTGCTAAGATTGACAAATTAAATGAATCAATTTCTAGCCTTAAAACTGAGAATGACAAATTAATTGCTAAGGCTAAGAATTTAAATGTTTGCAATGATATTGTTTCCAATCTTAGAAATGAAAATGTCATGTTACATGCTAAGATTGATGAATTAAATGTTTGCAAATCCTCTACATCTACCATTGAGCATGTTACTATTTGTACTAGATGTAGAGACATTAATGTTGATGCTATTCATGATCACCTAGCTTTAATTAAAAAACAAAATGATCACATAGCTCAACTTAGTGCTAAGATTAATGAGCATGACTTAATAAATGAAAATTTTAAATTTGCTAGAAGCATGCTCTATAGTCGGAGACGCCCTGGCATTAAGGATGGCATTGGCTTCCAAAAGGGAGACAATGTCAAGCTCAATGCCCCTAAAAGATTGTCTAACTTTGTTAAGGGCAAGGCTCCCATGGCTCAAGATAACGAGGGTTACATTTTATATCCTGCCGGTTATCCCGAGCACAAAATTAGGAGAATTCACTCTAGGAAGTCTCACTCTGGCTCTCATCATGCTTTTATGTATAAGAGTGAGGCATCTAGCTCTAGGCAATCAACCCATGTTAAATTGTCTAAAAAGAAATCTCCTATAGCATCAAATGAACCTAATATTTCATTTAAGACTTTTGATGCTTCTTATGTGCTCACTAACAAATCAGGCAAAGTAGTTGCCAAATATGTTGGGGGCAAACACAAGGGGTCAAAGACTTGTGTTTGGGTACCCAAGGTGCTTGTTTCTAATGTCAAAGGACCTAAGACCGTTTGGGTACCTAAGAACAAGGCCTAAATTTGTTTTGTAGGTTTATGCATCTGGGAGCTCAAGTTGGATAATTGATAGCGGGTGCACAAACCACATGACTGGGGAGAAAAGGATGTTCTCCTCCTATGAGAAAAACCATGATCCCCAAAGAGCTATCACATTCAGGGATGGAAATCAAGGTTTGGTCAAAGGACTTGGTAAAATTGATATATCACCTGACCATTCTATTTCCAATGTTTTTCTTGTAGATTCTTTAGATTACAACTTGCTTTCAGTTTCTCAATTATGCAAAATGGGCTACAATTGTCTTTTTACGGATATAGGTGTTACTGTCTTTAGAAGAAGTGATGATTCAGTAGCATTTAAGGGAGTATTAAAGGGTCAGCTATACTTAGTTGATTTTAATAGAGCTGAACTCGACACTTGCTTAATTGCTAAGACTAACATGGGTTGGCTCTGGCATCGCCGACTAGCCCACGTTGGGATGAAGAATCTTCATAAGCTTCTAAAGGGAGAGCACATTTTGGGACTAACAAATGTTCATTTTGAGAAAGATAGGATTTGTAGCGCATGTCAAGTAGGGAAGCAAGTTGGTGTTCATCATCCACACAAGAACATCATGACGACAAATAGGCCACTTGAGCTACTCCACATGGATCTATTTGGCCCGATTGCTTACATAAGCATCGGCGGGAGTAAGTACTGTCTAGTTATTGTGGATGATTATTCTTGCTTCACTTGGGTGTTCTTTTTGCAGGATAAATCACAAACCCAAGAGATCTTAAAGGGATTCTTGAGACGGGCTCAAAATGAGTTCGGCTTAAGGATAAAAAAGATTAGAAGCGACAACAGGACGGAGTTCAAGAACTCACAAATAGAAGGCTTCCTTGAGGATGAGGGCATCAAGCATGAGTTCTCTTCTCCCTACACACCACAACAAAATGGTGTAGTGGAGAGGAAGAATAGAACTCTACTTGACATGGCGAGGACCATGCTTGATGAGTACAAGACTTCGGACCAGTTTTGGGCGGAAGCAGTCAAACATCGCTTGCTACGCCATCAACCGTCTCTACCTTCACCGAATCCTCAAGAAGACATCGTATGAACTCCTCACCGGTAAAAAGCCCAATGTTTCATATTTTAGAGTCTTTGGTAGCAAATGCTTTATTCTTGTTAAAAGAGGTAGAAAATCTAAATTTGCTCCTAAGGCTGTAGAAGGCTTTTTACTTGGTTATGATTCAAACACAAGGGCATATAGAGTCTTTAACAAGTCCACTGGACTAGTTGAAGTTTCTTGTGACCTTGTGTTTGATGAGACTAACGGCTCTCAAGTAGAGCAAGTTGATCTTGATGAGCTAGATGATGAAGAGGCTCCGTGCATCGCGCTAAAGAACATGTCCATTGGGGATGTGTGTCCTAAGGAATCCAAAGAGCCTCCACATACACAAGATCAAACATCATCTTCAAATCAAGCATCTCCACCAACCCAATATGAGGATCAAGCTCAAGATGATGAAAATGAAGATCAAGAAGAGCCACCTCAAGAGGAGGATAATGATCAAGGGGGAGATGCCCATGATCAAGACAAGGAAGATGATGAGGGTCCAAGACCGCCACACCCAAGAGTCCACCAAGCGATACAACGAGATCACCCCATGAACTCCATCCTCGGCGATATTCATAAGGGGGTAACCACTCGATCTCGTGTCACTCATTTTTGTGAACATTACTCCTTTGTGTCTTATATTGAGCCATACAAGGTGGAAGACGCATTAAGGGATTCAGATTGGGTGTTGGCTATGCAAGAAAAGCTCAACAACTTCACGAAATGAGGTATGACATCTTGTTCCACGTCCTAATCAAAATGTTGTAGGGACCAAGTGGGTCTTCCGCAACAAGCAAGATGAGCATGGTGTGGTGACAAGGAACAAAGCCCGACTTGTGGCCAAGGGATATTCACAAGTCGAAGGTTTGGATTTCGGTGAAACCTATGCACCCGTAGCTAGGCTTGAGTCAATTCGTATATTACTTGCCTATGCTACTTACCATGGCTTTAAGCTTTACCAAATGGACATGAAAAGTGCCTTCCTCAATGGACCAATCAAGGAGGAGGTCTATGTTGAGCAACCTCCCGACTTTGAAGATAGTGAGTATCCTAACCATGCGTATAAACTCTCTAAGGCGCTTTATGGGCTCAAGCAAGCCCCAAGAGCATGGTATGAATGCCTAAGAGATTTTCTTATCGCTAATGGCTTCAAAGTCGGAAAAGCCGATCATACTCTCTTTACTAAAACTATTGCAAATGATTTGTTTGTATGCCAAATTTATGTTGATGATATCATATTTGGGTCTACTAACAAATCTAATTGTGAAGAATTTAGTAGGATTATGGTTCAAAAATTCGAGATGTCTATGATGGGGGAGTTGAAGTATTTCCTAGGATTTCAAGTCAAGCAACTCCAAGAGGGCACCTTCATCAGCCAAACGAAGTACATTCAAGACATACTCACCAAGTTTAGGATGAAGGATGCCAAGCCCATCAAGACACCCATGGGAACCAATGGGCATCTCGACCTTGACACGGGAGATAAAACCATAGATCAAAAGGTATACCGGTCGATGATAGGATCTTTACTCTATTTATGTGCATCTCGATCGGATATTATTCTTTCTGTATGCATGTGTGCAAGATTCCAAGCCGATCCTAAGGAAGTTCACCTTAGGGCCGTAAAACGAATCTTGAGATATTTAGTTCATACTCCTAAGTTTGGTCTTTGGTACCCCAAGGGATCCACTTTTGATTTAATTGGATATTCAGATGCTGATTGGGCAGGGTGTAAAATTGATAGAAAAAGCACATCAGGGACTTGTTAGTTCTTGGGAAGATCCCTGGTGTCTTGGGCTTCCAAGAAACAAAATTTTGTAGCTCTTTCTACCGCCGAAGCCGAGTATATTGCCGTCGGCCATTGTTGCGCGCAATTGCTTTGGACGAGGCAAACTCTTAGGGACTATGGTTACAAATTAACCAAAGTTCCTCTCCTATGTGACAATGAGAGTGCAATTCGCATGGCGGATAATCCCGTTGAACACAGCCGCACTAAGCACATAGCCATTCAGTATCACTTTTTGAGGGATCACCAACAAAAGGGGGATATCGAGATTGCATATGTTAGCACCAAAGACCAATTAGCCGATATCTTTACCAAGCCATTAGATGAGAAAACCTTTACCAAACTTAGGCATGAGCTAAACATTCTTGATTCTAGGAATTTTGATTGATACCTTGCACACATAGCTCATTTATATACCTTTGATCATATCTCTTTCACTTGCTATGACTAATGTGTTTGTCAAGTATATTTCATGCTAAGTCATAGATTGAAAGGGAAATGGAGTCTTCGGCGAAGACAAGGCTTCACTCCACTCCATCAAGTTATTAACCCTTCACCGACACTCCGCCTCGCTCTCCACTTTGGTATAATCCTTCACTTACATATTGTTTGCCAAAGGGGGAGAGAAAGTAAAAAGGGCTTATATTTCACTCACAAGTATCCGTTTTTGGCGATTCATGCCAAAGGGGGAGAAAGTATTAGCCCAAAGCAAAAGGACCGTACCACCACCAATTTCAAAAAATGTTTAAATAAAGTCTTTCAATTTGTATTAAAGAAGTTTTTCAATTGGTATCTTATTTCTGATATAATTTCAAATTGATATGACCTCCTTCATAATTAATATCTAAAACCCTCTTGAACACTAAGAGGAGAATTTCATTGAGGGGGAGTTTTGTTTAGTCAAAGGAAAAGCATTAGAAACAAGGGGAGAAAACTTCAAATCTTGAAAATGCTTCTCAAAATCTTATTTATATACCTTTGACTATTTGCAAAAAGACTTTGAAAAAGAATTTCCAAAACATTTGCAAAAACAAAACAAGTGGTGCATGCGTGGTCCAAAATGTTAAAATAAAGCAATCCATGCATATCCTATGAATGTATAAATTGGTTCAATTCCAAGTAACCTTTGCACTTACCCTATACAAACTAGTTCAATTCTGCACTTATATATTTGCTTTGGTTTGTGTTGGCATCAATCACCAAAAAGGGGGAGATTGAAAGGGAAATAGGGTCAAACCTTTTCCTAAATGATTTTGGTGGTTGAATTGCCCAACACAAATAATTGAACTAACTAGTTTGCTCTAGATTATAAGTCCTATAGGTGCCAAAGGTTCACAACAAACCAATACAAAGATAAAAGAAAGGGTACAAATCAAAGGAGCAAAGAAAACCGAAGGCTGCCCTGGTCTGGCGCACCGGACTGTCCGGTGCACCAGGGTGGATCAACTCCAACTTGCTAGCTTCGGGTTTTCGGGGAGCCTCTCAGCTATAATTCACTGGACTGTCCGGTGTAGCACCGGACTGTCCGGTGTGCCATGCGGAGCAATGGCTACTGTGCCAACGGTCGAGTTCAACGGTCGGCTGACAACGCTACAGTGCGGACCACACGCGCAGAAGTCAGAGCAGGCACCAGAAGGCACACCGGACAGTGAACAGTGACTGTCTGGTGCACCACCGGACTGTCCGGTGGCCCCACATGTCAGAGCTCCAACGGTCGAACCCTAACGGTTGGGTGACGTGGCTGGCGCACTAGACAGTGTCCGGTGGTGCACCGGACTATCCGGTGCGCCCATCGACACCAGCCCCTCCCAACGACCACTTCGGTGGTTGGGGCTATAAATACCCCCCAACCACCACACTTCAAGGCATCCAAGTTTTCAGCCAACACATTCAATACAAGAGCTAGTGCATTCAATACAAGACACAATTAGAGTGAATCAAAATATCTCCAAGTCCCAATTCCACTCAAAGCAATAGTGACTAGAAGAGAGAGTTTTGTCGTGTTCTTTTGAGCTCTTGCGCTTGGATTGCTTTTCTTCTTCCCCATTTCTTGTTCCCAAGACACTTGTAATCAAAGCAAGAGACACCAATTGTGTGGTGGTCCTTGTGGGGACTAAGTGTCCCAATTGATTGAGAAGAGAAGCTCACTCGGTCTATGTGACCGTTTGAGAGAGGGAAAGGGTTGAAAGAGACCCGGTCTTTGTGACCACCTCAACGAGGAGTAGGTTTGCAAGAACCAAACCTCAGTAAAACAAATCATCGTGTCACTCTCGCTATTTGCTTGTGATTTGTTTTTCGCCCTCTCTTTCGGACTCGATTATATTTCTAACGCTAACCCCGGCTTGTAGTTGTGCTTAAACGTTATAAATTTCAGATTTCCCTATTCACCCCCCTCTAGGCGACTTTCAGTCCACTCAGCTGGCAGGCGGCGTCCAAGCCATCCTGCAGGCGGTGTGCCTGTCCAGTCCATTGTCAAACAGTACGCCCGTGCTGCAAGGTGCACTGTGTCCATCATCACTTATGCGTTCCCAGGGAAGCTTCCCCTGCACGCCAATACCACGCAGATCGCAGATGTCAGGGTGCAAGAAGATTGCTCCAGCAACTCCATGTATTACATCCATTATATTCCTGAGCCCACATGTCGGGGCTCGGCACCCTTGTACGCGCCCCCCTTGAGCTATAAAAGGGGAGGCATGCAACGTTACAAAGGGAGACACACGCACTCAAGCACACTTAGACCTAGCTCAGGCTCTCAAGTTTATACAAGCTCAATACATTACACAGTGGAGTAGGGTGTTACGCTCCGGCGACCCGTACCAACTCTAAACTCTTGTGTGTTGTGTTCTTCCCATTTTCCAACTAACAAGCAAAACGCTTAGGCCCCTCCTCATCTTAGGATTAGGGCGGGTGCATTCCGCCACCCGGTCGGAGATTTCCTCTCCGACATTTAGCGCGCCAGGTAGGGGCTAGGCATTAGGTTTTTGCTTGTTTTCTTGCTCAGCATGATGGTGCAAATCGTTGAGCACCGCACCGACACTTCGGAGGATTTCGTGGTGGAGGAAGAAGTTGCGTCCTCCGTGCCACGAGTATCCAACCTCCCTGTGTCTAGGGCTGCTGTTGTGCACGTTGTGCGGTAGCACAGGCCTGCACAGGCATCCCGGACTCCGTCAAGGGCGGCGCCCGGTGCGTTGTCCGCGATTAGAGAGTTGTTGCGCCACCCTCCAAGCTCCATGGCCTCGTTAGGGGCCATGAAGTAGTGGCGCGACGACGTCGACCGGCTGCTCGGCATGGCGCATTCCACCTCGACCAGGTCCAAGCCTCGGTCATCCCGGCGCCAACGTGAGGCGACGACGTCTGTACGCTCACCCTTAGTAAGGGGCGTGCAGACCGATGACCTCCGGGCAGATCTCAACCGTAGGCGTGTGGGAGAGGACGCCCGAATCTCTTTAGAGAGGGCGCGCGAGTGCCGGCAAAACATCGAGGGTCGCAACCTCGATCAAGACTTCGCTGTGGTAGCACCGCAGGCCCCAATCGGCACCCGGTCCCAAGGGGGTGTCCCCTTGGCCGGCGTGGGTTGCGCCGCTCTCGCGGATCATCTCCGTGCGGTGTCATGGCCATCCAAGTTCCGGCCGCACCTACCGGAAAAGTACGACGGTACGTCAAACCCGTCGAAATTCCTGCAGGTGTACATCACCGCTATCACAGCAGCAGGTGGAAACACCGCTGTGATGACGACATATTTTCATGTCGCCTTGTCTGGGCCTGCCCGGACTTGGCTCATGAACCTCGCCCCAGGGTCAATCTACTCCTAGGAAGAGCTCTGCGCGCGGTTTGTTGCGAACTTCGCCAGCGCTTACCAGCAACATGGTGTGGAGGCCCACCTCCACGCAGTGAGGCAGGAGCCCGGGGAGACTCTCCGGACATTCATCTCCCGCTTCACCAAGGTGCGAGGTACTATACCTCGCATTTCCGATGCTTCCATCATCACGGCCTTCCGCCAGGGAGTACGTGATGAGAAAATGTTGGAGAAGTTGGCCACGCATGACGTGGAGACTGTCTCCACACTCTTCGCTCTGGCCGACAAGTGCGCTAGAGCCGCCGAGGGCCGTGCATGGCACTCAGCCCCGCAGACCGGGGTTACCCAGATGGGTGGCTCGGGTACCGTCCCCTGGGACGGTAAAAAGAAAAGGAAGAAGGATCACGACCACCAGAAGTCGCGGTCCACCGCTCTAGTCATCGCAGCCGCGACTAGGGGCACTAGTACAATTTGGCTCTATACAAGCGGTAGGCTTTTTACATCACAGGCGGTTCGGTTAGAAAACCGCCTGTGATGTCCCAGGTGGTTCAGTACGCCTGTGATGTAATAGTATCACAAGCGGTTTTTGTTTAGGACCGCCTGTGGTGCTCTATCCTTTTCACAAGCGGACCCTAAGACAAAACCGCCTGTGATTGTAAAAATATGAAAATACAATTTAAATATGAAAATAATTTTAATTTTTAACAGAAATATGCAAATACAATTTAAATGAATTATTATTTAATTTTTAACAATAATATGCAAATACAATTTAAATGAATTATAATAGCACACATAGATAACTAGAGAGATTTTAAATTAATTGGCAACCACAATTCATAGTCGATCATACATGATAACAAATACAATTTGATTCATACAATTTTTCATGAACTACCATTTTTCCGCATGTATGGCTTTAAGTTCTTATCAATTTTCTTTTCCACACGCTTGATTCTCTCTGGACCGTTAAAGACGAACATCTCTTCATACTTATTGTATTCCTCATCTTGGTCTCCCACATTCTCAACTCCAACAATTTTTTGCTTTCCAGAAATAACTACATGCATCTTCTCATCTGCTGGATCGAGTACATAGAACACTTGTGCAACACATTCGGCGAGAACCCACGGGTCATCTTTATATCCTACTTTCTTTAAGTCTACCAGTGTGAGTCCGTAGTTATCCACTATCACCCCCACGGGATGTTGTACCCATTGGCACTTAAATAAGGGTATTTTCATGCTTGGGCCATAATCAAGTTCCCATATTTCCTCTATGAATCCAAAATATGTGGTCTTCTGTCCATGTAGGTCAAAAGCATCGATACGAACACCGCTATTTTGTGCAACACTTTTCATGTCTTTTGATTTAGTGTAGAATGTGTACCCATTGATGTCATATGCTTGCCATGATGTCACAAAACACGATGGCCCAGAAGCCAAATTCTTCATTGTTTTCTCTTCCAAAGAGTCTCCGAATGGGATGTTTTTGTCCATTAACCATTCGCTGAAACGATGTTTGTGCTCCCTCATGATCCAGTCCTCTGTGCGGTTCTGATTTTCTTTACGAAGCTCATCCAGGTGTTCCTCTATGTAAGGCTCGGCTATCGTGAGATGTTGTAGTACACTACCATGAGCACAATGTACTAGCTTGTAATCCTCAACGCGAAAAGTTTTCTTGCCCATTCTCCCTCTCCCACATAGTTTACCCTCATGTTTAGGTACAGGCACACCTATCATTGTTCCGTCACTGATGTAATCTATACAACTCTCAATCACTTCTTCTGTAGTGTATCCCTCCATGATTGAACCCTCTGGGTGAGCGCGATTTCGCACATAACCTTTTAATACTCCCAGGTATCGCTCCAACTGAAACATATGATGTAAATATAGTGGCCCTAATATTTTTATCTGATCCACGAGATGTATGATTAGGTGTACTTGCATATCAAAAAATGATGGAGGAAAACACATTTCAAGCTTGCACATAGTCTCGATGATGTATGCCTTTAGATAGTCCAAGTCTTCTAAAGCTATTACTTTTTGTGAAACCGCATTGAAAAAGTAACACAAGCGTGTGATGACAACTTTGACATGCTCTGTTTCGAGGGCTCTTACCGCAATTGGGAGGAACACCGTCATCATCACATGGCAGTCATGAGAGTTGTAGCCAAATAGAGACAAGTCCTTCATCCTGACTAGTCTGCTGATATTGGATGAGAAACCTGTGGGCACTTTGACCCCACGCAAACATTTGCAAATCTTTGTTCTCTCCTCAACTGACAAGTTGTAGCTAGCTGGGGGGAGGTAAGGCTTCCATTTGCCACTATCCACTGGATGAAGTTCCGGTCTGATTTGAAGATCTACTAGATCATTGCGTGATTTGAGTCCGTCTTTTGTCTTACTCGGCATGCCCAGCAAGGTTCCAATGATGCTGTCAAAAACATTTTTTGTTACATGCATCAAATCAATGCTGTGGCAAATTTCCATATCCTTCCAGTACGGGAGGTACTTGAAAAAAATTGATTGCTTCTTGAAAGTTGTGTAAGTTGAAGGGTCAGTTCTCTTTCTCTTTTCTCCTTTGTTTTTTCCCTTTCCGAATACAACATGAATGTTCTTTACAATTTCAAAAACAAGTTTCCCACTATAAGGCTTTGGTGCACCTTCACTTTCCAGTTGATTGTTAAATTCCGCTTTCATCTTTCGATACTTATGTTGCTTCATCAAGAACCGTCTGTGTCCCATGAACACCAACTTCTTGGATGATTTAAGGTACATGGAAGCAGTTCCATCGACGCACACTACACAACCATTCTTTCCTTTAGTCTTTTGCCCTGATAGTGTGGCGCCACCGGGAGAATCATGGATGGTAACAAATATAATTGCTCTTAAGTTGAAATACTCATGGCAATACTCATCCCATATTCTAACTCCTTCATTCCAGAGCTTTGTCATATCTTCCATAAGAGGTTCTAGGAACACATCAATATCAACACCAGCTGATTTCGGACCTTGAATAAGAATAGTCAACATAATGTACTTTCTTTTGTGACACAGCCATGATGGAAGGTTGTACATCGTTAAAGTCACGGGCCAGGTGCTATGTACACTTCTTTTTTCACCAAATGGATTCATTCCGTCTGTACCCAAAGCAAATCTTATATTTCTGGTTTCTTTGGCAAACTCAGGATACATAAGATCGAAATTTTTCCATTGTGATGCATCAGCAGTGTGTCGAATCTGTTTGTTATTCTGCTTGCGATTTTCAGCATGCCAACGCATAAGCTCAGCCTCCCTAGGATTTGAGAACAAACGTTTTAAGCGATCAATTACTGGAAGATACCACATCACCAAAGCTGGGTTCTTTGACTTCTTTTTCCCATCCATGTCATCAAAAGTGTCATCGTCACTTTCAGGTCCAATAGTGGATTTCTTGTTTTTATTTTTCTTCGGGAATTTTTTTACACAGTCTTGATTGTAGCTCTTCTTGTATCGACTGACATTGCAAACTGGGCATCTTGATGCGTTCTCAAAATCGCCACGATACAGAATACAATGGTTCGGACATGCATGAATTTTTTGCACACCTAGAGCTATGGGAGATATAAGCTTCTTCGCTTTATAAGTGCTTGTTGGTAGTTTGTTGGGTTTTGGTAGTAATTGAGACAGAAATTCAAAAGATCTGTGAAGCTAGTATCAGACCATCCGGCGCTAGCCTTCAACTTCAGAAGTTCTAGAACTGTACGCAGTGTACTAAACTCTTTGTCACAACCCTTTGATTCATCATATAAAGGTTATTTTGAAGCACTTTCCAGTCCCTCCATTTTAGATAGCCCTTTCTGCGATCCCACAGAACTCAACATTTCTGGTTCCATATGGCGCAACATCTCTTCGCAATCAAATTCTTCAAAATCTTGATTAGCATCCACATTATCCACTTTACCATCAACTTTAAGATCTAAAATTCCGACAACTCTCTCGTCATTACCAGGCACTTCACACGGATCCAACTCACCATGTTCTGACCATATCGTGTAATTGTTTGTAAACCCTCTTTTTAGCAGATGTGATTGGATTACTCCTGTATCTCTCCAAGCTATCTTATTATCACAGTCGATGCACGGACATAATATCTCCTTGCTCTTTCGCAAATTCGCGTGCTTTTTGGCCGCTTCAATAAAGCTTCTCAATTTTCGAATATATGACGGATGTGGTCTTGGCACATTGTACATCCAACCTCGGTCCATTACCTATCCTTATATTGATTAACATCAATAAAATCATTAATTAATTGAATTCATCCATAAAACATGAAACGAATTGATATGTATGAAAATAAAACAAACATTGCAATAATAGATACCTTGAGGTGAGACAATTGTGTTTTTAAACAATCTTTAAACTAGATCAACTATTATAAGTCCAAATCTTGAATTCCAAAGCTTTTCTTCAAATCCGTTCTATATTACAAAATTAAGGCAAAAAATCGCATCAAAATGAGAAAGAAAACAAATGGAGATCATATATATGCATAAACTATTGAAATCAATCAATAAACTCAAAAACAAAACCTTCTCCCTGTAGATCTCAAAAAAAACCCGCCGCCACTATTGAAATTAGGGTTCTGCGAGTTAGGGTTCTGGAACCCGTCGGGGGGCTAGCCCTTTTATAGTGTACACACATCACAGGCGGTTATTTAGCCAAACCGCCTGTGATAGACAACATCACAGGCGGTTTTTGTTGTCGACCGCCTGTGAAGTTAATTTATCACAGGCGGTCGGAATTAACAACCGCCTGTGATGTTGTCTATCACAGGCGGTTTGGCTAAATATCCGCCTGTGATGCTTTACAATATAAAAAGCTGAGCGCCGCCAGGAACCCTAACTCTTCCCGCCCGAGCAAGAACCCGAGCGCCGCCAGGCTGCCGCCGTGTCCCCGTCCCCGAGCACGAACCCGAGCGCCGCCGTCCTAGTCCCCGAGCTCGAGCGCTCCGTCCCCGTCCCCGAGCCCGAGCGCCGCCGTCCCCGAGCGCCCGAGCAACGTCGTCCCCTTCACCGAGTCCGAGCGCTGCCATCCCCTTCACCGAGCTCGAGCCCCGCCGTCCTCGTCCCCGAGCCCGAGCGCCGCCGTCCCCGAGCGCCCGAGCAACGCCGTCCCCGAGACCGAGCCCGAGCGCCCGCCGTCCCCGAGCCCGAGCTCGAGCCCCGCCGTCCTCGTCCCCGAGCCCAAGGGCCGCCGTCACGGTCCCCGAGCCCGAAGCGCCGCCGTCCCCAAGCTCTTAAACTTCTTCCTCTCGTAGTAAGGTCAAAGTTCAGGTTCATTTCTTCTAAGTTCATAGCTCGAATTTCCTATATGTGTTTGAATCATATATGTGTTTGAATCATATATGTTAATTGATGGCAGATTACTTGTGTTTGAATCATATATGTGTTTGAATACATAGCTGGATATATATGTGTTTGAATCATAGCTTAGGTTAATCAAATGGTTAGGTTAATCGAATGCTCAGGTTAATCAATGGTTCAAACACATTAAGGTGTTAATCAATGGCTATCCCTGATTATCAGTTCTTAGATTAATTATTGTTGTTGTTTTCACTTACATATTTTGTTTGGTTGTCAATATGCTTATTGCTTATTGCTTGGTTGTCAATTACTTGTTTGGCTATCCCTGAATTTTGTGTCCCTCCATCGATTGGGATCTATTTTTTTCCCTTCTGATTAAATGTTTTTTCACTTACATATTCAGTTATAAGAAAATCATGGAAGTACATAGCCATGACAATGTTATTATCTCCCTATGTTATAAGACTTGTTCTTATCTCCCTTCTTAGTTTTTTGACTACCTATCTTTGCTTCCCAACCCTATGTTATAAGACTTGTTCTTATCTCCCATCTTTGACTTGTTCATAGCCATGACAATGTTATTTGGACCCCTCTTTTTGCCCTATAAGCCACATCCTTGTTTTCCCTTTGATCCCTGCCTTTGTTGCGATCTCAATTTTGATTGTGAGACTTGGCCATTTTCAGTTTTAGAGATGGAAAAGAGCCACTTGACATGGTTGAGAGCTCAGTTCGAGTCATCAAGACACATGTTGACATCATTCGCAGTCTAGTGACTGATGGGGTTGTGGATACTAGTGAACCGGAATCAGTGTACACACTTAAGACCACTTTGTTTCAAATTGGAGATATATGCGACATGCTTGAGAAGTGTGCTTTGTCCATCAAAAAGTATGCTGACTCCAAGAGGGCTAAAATTATTCAAGATGAAGCCCTGCAATATGCTGAAGATGATGAAGCTGCAGATGATTTGGAGGAACTCCCAAGCCCAGATCTCCTTACTCAAGCCGACATATTGGAAAAATATTTTGGAATTGAGTATGATAGCGACCAGTCAAGGGGTTGTTGATGTTTAGTCCTAAACAACACGATATGAGTATCGTAGGTTTCACTCTTAGAGATAATGTATTTTGTATGAACCTCTTAGAGAGTGTCAAGTCAATGAACTATCTTCGAGTACTATTGGGAAGTGGATCTCTTTGATGTATTTTTTTCTAGTGATATCGATGGTGCCGAGTAGCACCAAATTTGGACTTGTGTCCATATCTATAGATGCTAGTAGTTGAGCACTAGCGCCTACAATCTTGACTACCTCATCCCTATTCTCTGTTTGGGACTTATATGGAGAATGGCATCGGCGGAATGCCTGAATCGGGTCGGGAAGCAAGCTCGCAGATAGAAGTGCACTTTCCAATGCAGTTAGACAGAGAAGGCATGGTTGTGATGTTATAATGCTGAAGGACCCCAAGAAGAGATTAAGTCCTGTAGTCTACCACCTCCCGTTATTTGTGGGCTTCACCGATGGCTGGAAACATTTGGTGATAGCAAACGACCTTCGGGCTGAAGACGTCTGCGAGCTTGTTAAGGGGCCAGACGATGGTGAGCCGGTGTACTATGTCCGGATGTGTGGTCACAAAATTTAAAGTTGCCCCGGCTGCATGTGTGTGCTTCTCTTCTCTTAGGTGGGGTGCTAAGTGATCTTAGTAGCCGACATAAGAGAAGAGAAGCGCACAGATGAAGCCGGGGCGGCTTTAAATTTTGTGACCACACATCCGGACAGAGTACACCGGCTCACCATCGTCTGGCCCCTTAACAAGCTCGCAGACGTCCCCAGCCCGAAGGTCGTTTGATGTCACCAAATGTTTCCCGCCCTCGGTGAAGCCCACAAATAACGGGAGGTGGTAGACTACAGGGCTTAATCTCTTCTTGGGGTCCTTCAGCATTATAACATCACAGCCATGCCTTCTCTGTCTAACTGCATTGGAAAGTGCACTTCTATCTACGAGCTTGCTTCCCGACCCGATCCTGCCCCGGAGGCGGGTTTGGGCTCGATTTCTTTTGAATCACCTTTTCTCCAAGTTCCCTTATTGATGGAACCTACAATCTTGACTACCTCATCCCTATTCTCTGTTTGGGACTTATATGGAGAATGGCATCGGCGGAATGCCTGAATCGGGTCGGGAAACAAGCTCGCAGATAGAAGTGCACTTTCCAATGCAGTTAGACAGAGAAGGCATGGCTGTGATGTTATAATGCTGAAGGACCCCAAGAAGAGATTAAGCCCTGTAGTCTACCACCTCCCGTTATTTGTGGGCTTCACCGATGGCTGGAAACATTTGGTGATAGCAAACGACCTTCGGGCTGAAGACGTCTGCGAGCTTGTTAAGGGGCCAGACGATGTTGAGCCGGTGTACTATGTCCGGATGTGTGGTCACAAAATTAAAAGCCGCCCCGGCTGCATGTGTGTGCTTCTCTTCTCTTAGGTGGGGTGCTAAGTGATCTTTGTAGCCGACATAAGAGAAGAGAAGCGCACAGATGAAGCCGGGGCGGCTTTAAATTTTGTGACCACACATCCGGACAGAGTACACCGGCTCACCATCGTCTGGCCCCTTAACAAGCTCGCAGACGTCCCCAGCCCGAAGGTCGTTTGATGTCACCAAATGTTTCCCGCCCTCGGTGAAGCCCACAAATAACGAGAGGTGGTAGACTATAGGAACTCGACGAGGGGGACGTAGACAAAATTGTTCCTCAGAATGTCGACGTCAACATCAAAAAGGAACCAAAGGTTGGCACCAATGTTGAAGGGCCAACTATTTCAAAGAAAATTCATAAGCGAATCGCCACTGACGATGTCAAGAAACCGTCAGAATCAGTGGCACGCTACCTGTATAAATTGCAGAGAGTTATGACAAATCAATCAAAAGCGGAATCAGCATCTCATGGAGTAGGCACACGGTCGACCCAAATAGACAATTTCGAAGTATGGGAAGAAGATGGAATGATTCATACTCGAGAATCATTACGTCTTAAAACCAATATCTCGGTATACAAGAAGGAGGATGTTCCTCCTAAATTTGTGAATGGGAGGCCGTTCTTAACAACGGTGCAACTTTCTAAGTTGTCGACTCCGGAGATTAGAATGCATGAGTGGTACATGGTGGCTAGCTGTAACACTCCAGGTTCCACAAACAACCCGGTATGCTACTGTACTACACTTCCGACGTCCATATATAAAATTTCGGCAGCATCCCCTTTGCAAGATTGCATAAAAGAGGGAGCAACGGAGTATAAACATATATCATGACTAAAACATACTAAGTATTATTACTCGGCTAGCAAGGAAAGATAAACATACGACCTGAACTGAATTAACCAGTGCGCACGACCATATAAAAAAAATAAACAAACTTCCATTGACAATAAGTTTCTAATTAAATCATGGTTGCGCCTGGGCAGCGTTATTGTGAGAGTGAAAGTGGACGTGCTGCTACTCCCCTCATTCCCAACATGTATCAAGTACCTGCATTGAGTAATGCAAGAGTGAGATGACACATCTCAGCAAGTAAAATAATATCAAACAGTTTAACCACATAAGAACATTGTTTTACCACCACTTAATTCCACAACCTTCTTATTACGAAGGTGCAGCACGTATACAACGTACAACGCACCTAGTTACCACACCTCGCAGGTAGAAACCACAATAGTAACATAGTAATGTCACACTTCATATATTCCTCATGAGTGCAAATGTCTGCAAATGCAAGGATGACTTCTGCCTTCATACCTCTAAGGATATGAAGCCGCATCGTACCCCTCCTCGGGCAACGTACGATGCTAAAAATGTACCGGTACGGTCGGACCATAAGATCACGACATAACTTCAAAATGCAAGATGGATGATGCGATGTGCATGTCATGCCTACAACACTTCATATAACATGATTCAAAAAGACACTTCAACTTCATCCAGATGGGAATCAACCACATATATCATTACCAAATTATGATCATCCACAATATTAGACAATTGAGAATCAATACTTCCAAACAAATAAACTTCATCATAGAATTCAATGATTAACATAATTAAAACTTATGCATACTCAATGACAGGGAATAGGATGCAAACCAAACGGTAGCAACCACCACTGTATTTACTTGCCTTTACCGGAAGTTCGGGCAAATCCCTAAGTACGATCCGGAAGTCCACCACCTGTTTTTGACACCCAACTTAGTACACCAATTTCACATAATCAGGCTCATAAGCGATGTCGCACCTACGCACAAACTCAAACCCCGCCGCGGGTTACATCTCTCCCTACACCCACCAAACTGCAGCAGCGCTGCTTAATAATTTCATAACTTTAAAAGTATGACAGCAGTGGTAACAAACAAAAACTTCAGAGGCATCTACATAAAATTCCCCACAAGTTTTGTATACAATTTATAATTAAATTCCAATATCTAATTAGTCCACAAGATGAACCCTGTAATCTGTTTTTCTTTGTCTTTTGGACAGCGACATATCCAGATTCAAACAGCGATATCTTTTAAAATATAATTCCAAATCAAGCGCATAAGTACTCATTGGAAAGATAAGACAAATACCTACATGATTACCACACTGGTTAACACTAATTACCCACGAAAAATTCCCAGAAACTGCTAATACCACTGCTGTTCACCCACCTAAAAAATCTGTTTTTTTGGACAGCAACATAACCGGATTCAAACAACGATATCTCCTGAATTATAACTCCGAATCGAGCGCATAAGTACTTGTTGGAAAGATAACATAAAGCCCTACATGATTCTCATACTGATTAACACTAATTACCCACGAAAAATTCCCAGAAACTGCTAATACTGCTGCTGTTCATCCCCCTGAAAAATCTGTTTTTTTGGACAGCCACATACCCGGATTCAAACGGTGATAACTTTCAATTTATAACTCCAAATTGAGCGCATAAATACTCGTTGGAAAGGTAAGGTAAAGTTCTACATGATCCCCAAACTGATTTCCCTTAATTCCTCACGAAAAAAACACAGAAACTGCTAGACTACTGCTGTTCACCCACCACCTAAAATTCTGGACAGCCCCCCTCTACCCCAATCGCAAACGCAACCTCTAATCAATTAAATTGCAGCGCAAATGAACAAGGGATGAACACAAAAATCACCTTGGATTCTCCCCCTTTCCTTCCTCCCTTCTTCCCTCCACCAAAACGATTGAAGACTCGCACCACGACGACGATGATCCGAGCGGCAAGGATTGGCACCTTGGGAGGAGGGGATTGAGAGGGGGGGCGGCTAGGGTTTGGTGGCTGCAAGAATTGAGAGAGGAGGAGATGGGCAGGGGGGCGGCGGCCAAGGGGGAAGAGAAGTGGGGGGGGCGGCTGCACATGGGGGGGAGGGGGTTAGGAGGGAGGCGGCTAGGGTTTGAGAGGGTTAATGGGCCGAAACTCCAATTGCGGCCCAACTAACCCACGCGACAGCTCCCGACCGCAACGCAAGCGTCAAACCTAATAAATTCTACTGCCCTAGTTGTGAATGTTTTCCACAAAATCCCAAATCCCCAAAACAACAACCGGATGAGGAAAAAAACAAAAAGAACAACCCCCAACTTCTCTTCTTTGCAAACCGGGTATCACACTCTACCCCTCTTAAAAAGAATTCGACCTCGAATTCTGACGCTTCTATCGGAACAACAAAAGAAAGGTTAATGAATCAACAAAACTCACACATAAAGAAAAGTTCGAGTACTTCTGCCGTATCAGCTCCTCAAGCTCCTAGGATTCTAAGATACGCAGCAGACGACACTCTAGAGTCTGCTCTTGCTACACAGGAATCGGCTCTAGCTCGATTTGATGGTCTGGATTCCGCACATACTTCCTCAACAAAAAGACATGGAATACTTGGTGTACTCTGATCACAGATTCCGACAATTACATGTGCTAAGCCCAGCTGCCAACTCGGCCAAGATAGCAGACGGTCCTATATACCTCGGATCAAGCTTTCCTGACACCAAATCAATCATTGACATATGCAAGTACTTCAAGGAATGTATATATGAATGCAAGGCATATAATGTTCCTATAGGCTAAACCAAACTTAGCCACACAAGAGCAACTTCAAGAGAGCAACTTAATGCTTGCATATTTTTAGATAGCAGCACAACAGTTAATTGTTTTGCTCCTAACTCACAAAAATATGCATCGAAAATTAGTAAACTAGGACTTTATGGAAAACTTATAAAGTCCACTATACCCTTGGTATTATCATCACATCAAGATTTGACACTTAGAAAGGTCAAACAGTGCTAAACGTAAATTTTGTCCAGACTTGGACATAATTCAACTACTCAATTCAAAAATCCATAATTGGGGTCTCAATCATCCAAATCAGGTGCTCCCAGACTTTTTAGAAAGCTAGTAGAATTGTCTATAATTCATTTATAAACATATCAAGTTAATTCAATGCATATTAAGGTCAAAAGACACGAGAAAGGCTCTGCTGTCCAAATTTGGACAAATTCAGAGATCACACTTAAAACAACTGTAACTTAACTTATAGATCTCCAAAAAAAATTAATCCAAAATTTGTTGTAACGATTAAGAAAAGTACTACAACTTATTTATAATTTATAATAAGTTATTCGAAGTTTAAATTGGGCAAACAAGGTCAGCTTCGAAATCTGTATAGAATCTGCACATATTTCAAGACTGGACTTGAGAAAATCATAACTCCCAAACTACTAGACCTATGGTCATGAAATTTTTACACAAGTAAGATAAATAAGTTGGCTACAACTTTTATATATAACATCTCTACAGAAAAGATGGTTTACTTCACTGAACTAGCTGCATAACTAAAACTGGTCATGCAGTCCCAATAGCAAGCAATAGATTTTATCAGGTTCATTACTCTTCTAAGATTAAGCGTTCATTGAAAGACTAATAACTTTAGGTTCTTCATTACGAGACACCTAGAACAAATATAATTATAGAAGCAATATGATAACTTTTTAAATCCTTTAAGCCTAATCTCACATCATGCAAACAAGAATCAATTTAAGCATGTTATGTCTGCCCACATATTCATCCAAGCACATTCTATACATGATATCATAACTCCCTGCAGCTAACAAAATTTTGCAAATATAAACTCACTGAAAAGATTATAACATTCCCTAGAACTTTTATTATAATGAGTGTCTCGGAATTGGTTTCCAAACCAATAAAACAATGCAACTCTTTTGTTTCAAAACTGATAAGATTGAAACAATGGACAACTAAAATTCAAAAACCTATAACTCCTACTATACTCAACTTAAACTACAACGAACACGCGTTGGAAAAGTTTTGAAAATTGTCCACGACTTTTGCAATAAAGTTGCACCCAAATTTATCCTTATAGCCCACAACTCTGCATGACCTACAACTAAACTCAGCCTGAGATACTGCACATTAGAGATTCGACTTATATCCGGGCAACCACCTCTCCAAATCTATTTAACAGACAGTTACAAGTAAATACCCATTAAAAAGGTACTAAAAATACCTACAAGTTTTGCTTAAAGAGAATTCGCAAATTTGTGCTCTGCAACTATCAAAACGCGGTCGATTCATTGGTGATTATAACGACGCCTAAAGTTTAGACACAACAGTGCAACAACTTCAGAGCAACCTAACTCCAATTATATGCAATGAGAATTAGAAACCCATACTCTTTGAAAAGATCATGAAATTACTAAAACTTTCATAATCCACAAAGACCAAATTATACCGTCTTCAATGTCTACTCTTCCGTACAAAATTAAAGACTCACTCTGCTAGAGACACCAACAAAGATGTTTTAAGAAACCCATATCTCTCAAATGTTTAGACCAAACATGGTGATTAAGCATCCTATGGAAAGATGCAGAAACATACTACAAAACATTCTAGATAAGTGAAGCCTGATTCAGCCTCCAACTAATTTAAAATGCCTCCTGAAACCAAACAACACATTATCAACAATAAAAAAACAATATAAAATGAAACCCAAGTCATTGGCAGGTGCCATCAACACTAGGATTTTCCACTACCAAACTGGGATGCAACTCCACAAAGTCTTTAAATAACACTATACCAAATAGGTTAGAACACTAAGCACAACAATCAATGATTTCAACAACCTCGTTTGTTAATGCCACTAAGGTCAAACATCCATGTACCGACAATGTATGAAACACCTGACATACCCGTCTCTAGCTCTATAAAACATGGTTGTTATTACACTAGAATCCAACTACTAGAAATCTCCAAAACTATTCTATTGACGTGAAGCAAATGGTGCTCATGTCATATAACATCTTTTCCCCCTCTCAAAAGAGATAAAATTTGCAATACTCCTAAAGCAATGGAGGGATAACAACAAGAAAAAACTAATGTACTTCTTGACACAGACTCATGCAAAAGCTTCATAAATATTACTTTCAATACTAAAATAATAACACGATACTATGCTCAACAGGAGTAATTAGACTTCAATAAGATAATCCACCTAACCCAACTACTTTGATTAACCTCACATACAACAATACCTCCTACTATTGCACTTGAACAATTTGTACCTAGTGATGTCATAGGATGAATTCAAAGTAGTAGACATACATGATCTATCAAACCATCATTCATATAATAAAAATCTCCATCTAATGTAACAACCACATCATTATAGAGATAGATGACTAACAAACATAAGCAACTTTCAGTTAAACATTGACTTTGTTTAAGATAAAGCGGTCCAAATAATAATTCCACAAGCATGCATAGAGAACTGATCATATAAAAAAAACTACCATGTATCATCGGCGATTAAAAACAATATAAAATGGGCTGTCCATATCGTCCGCATGACTAGCCTCCAACAAATAGAAATTATGCATAACCTTTTTGGCTATAGAAACAAACCATAGAAGGAAAACATGCATGCCTCTTCAACTATAATATAGACATAAAATCCACTTGAAATCACCCTATTTATTATTAAAGATAAGGTTGCACACAATAAGAAAACCTATCATGCAAACATGGTTGGACTTATCTACCCACGTCATCTTGCAAATTCACTTGAGTTCTTCTAGTCTCAAGATTTCATAGACAGTACAACATTGCCTTTGCTCTATGGAGACAAACCTATTGTACTCTAAGATCAAGTTGGCAAGTAGCCACACTAGCCAAAAAAAAAGGTGAGGTGTAAAGCACTGCACCCATGGAAATATTACATTGATAAGTTGGGTTGTAACCCAACAGTCAATCCAACTCAACAACACCATAAAACTTCATTGTATAGTGTTTTCACACTACACCAAGTCGGATTAGATCCTCTATACACAAGCTCAATAAACAATCGGTCCTACAAGTACTAGAACCCAAGAATCCTTTTGGGAAAAAAACATCCACAGTCAAGCATATAGAAATATATGATGGTAATAGCTCAGAGATTAGTAAACATTGCATCCCAAAAAACATCATGACGATATGTATATAAAACAAGTACATTAGTAGCTTCACTCGCATAATAATTTCAATAACAACCACATCAAGAAACCAATATTAAATAGAAGTAACATTTCATATCAAGCATTACGTCGTTAACGACATACCTCATCAAACCATAAAGGGGTTTGGAGTAAGGAAATTCTAGTCATCTACACAATAAAATACTAATATGAAAGATATATGAACCCATACCCTTCCTATATGTGCAAGTGTGTCAAATTTATCTTCAAATTGCATAGAATCTAAAGCCTATCCTCTGATACCAACTGTAACACTCCAGGTTCCACAAACAACCCGGTATGCTACTGTACTACACTTCCGACGTCCATATATAAAATTTCGGCAGCATCCCCTTTGCAAGATTGCATAAAAGAGGGAGCAACGGAGTATAAACATATATCATGACTAAAACATACTAAGTATTATTACTCGGCTAGCAAGGAAAGATAAACATACGACCTGAACTGAATTAACCAGTGCGCACGACCATATAAAAAAATAAACAAACTTCCATTGACAATAAGTTTCTAATTAAATCATGGTTGCGCCTGGGCAGCGTTATTGTGAGAGTGAAAGTGGACGTGCTGCTACTCCCCTCATTCCCAACATGTATCAAGTACCTGCATTGAGTAATGCAAGAGTGAGATGACACATCTCAGCAAGTAAAATAATATCAAACAGTTTAACCACATAAGAACATTGTTTTACCACCACTTAATTCCACAACCTTCTTATTACGAAGGTGCAGCACGTATACAACGTACAACGCACCTAGTTACCACACCTCGCAGGTAGAAACCACAATAGTAACATAGTAATGTCACACTTCATATATTCCTCATGAGTGCAAATGTCTGCAAATGCAAGGATGACTTCTGCCTTCATACCTCTAAGGATATGAAGCCGCATCGTACCCCTCCTCGGGCAACGTACGATGCTAAAAATGTACCGGTACGGTCGGACCATAAGATCACGACATAACTTCAAAATGCAAGATGGATGATGCGATGTGCATGTCATGCCTACAACACTTCATATAACATGATTCAAAAAGACACTTCAACTTCATCCAGATGGGAATCAACCACATATATCATTACCAAATTATGATCATCCACAATATTAGACAATTGAGAATCAATACTTCCAAACAAATAAACTTCATCATAGAATTCAATGATTAACATAATTAAAACTTATGCATACTCAATGACAGGGAATAGGATGCAAACCAAACGGTAGCAACCACCACTGTATTTACTTGCCTTTACCGGAAGTTCGGGCAAATCCCTAAGTACGATCCGGAAGTCCACCACCTGTTTTTGACACCCAACTTAGTACACCAATTTCACATAATCAGGCTCATAAGCGATGTCGCACCTACGCACAAACTCAAACCCCGCCGCGGGTTACATCTCTCCCTACACCCACCAAACTGCAGCGGCGCTGCTTAATAATTTCATAACTTTAAAAGTATGACAGCAGTGGTAACAAACAAAAACTTCAGAGGCATCTACATAAAATTCCCCACAAGTTTTGTATACAATTTATAATTAAATTCCAATATCTAATTAGTCCACAAGATGAACCATGTAATCTGTTTTTCTTTGTCTTTTGGACAGCGACATATCCAGATTCAAACAGCGATATCTTTTAAAATATAATTCCAAATCAAGCGCATAAGTACTCATTGGAAAGATAAGACAAATACCTACATGATTACCATACTGGTTAACACTAATTACCCACGAAAAATTCCCAGAAACTGCTAATACCACTGCTGTTCACCCACCTGAAAAATCTGTTTTTTTGACAGCAACATAACCGGATTCAAACAACGATATCTCCTGAATTATAACTCTGAATCGAACGCATAAGTACTTGTTGGAAAGATAACATAAAGCCCTACATGATTCTCATACTGATTAACACTAATTACCCACGAAAAATTCCCAGAAACTGCTAATACTGCTGCTGTTCATCCCCCTGAAAAATCTGTTTTTTTGGACAGCCACATACCCGGATTCAAACGGTGATAACTTTCAATTTATAACTCCAAATTGAGCGCATAAATACTCGTTGGAAAGGTAAGTAAAAGTTCTACATGATCCCCAAACTGATTTCCCTTAATTCCTCACGAAAAAAACACAGAAACTGCTAGACTACTGCTGTTCACCCACCACCTAAAATTCTGGACAGCCCCCCTCTACCCCAATCGCAAACGTAACCTCTAATCAATTAAATTGCAGCGCAAATGAACAAGGGATGAACACAAAAATCACCTTGGATTCTCCCCCTTTCCTTCCTCCCTTCTTCCCTCCACCAAAACGATTGAAGACTCACACTACGACGACGATGATCCGAGCGGCAAGGATTGGCACCTTGGGAGGAGGGGATTGAGAGGGGGGGGGCGGCTAGGGTTTGGTGGCTGCAAGAATTGAGAGAGGAGGAGATGGGCAGGGGGGGCGGAGGCCAAGGGGGAAGAGAAGTGGGGGGGGGGGGGGCGGCTGCACATGGGGGGAGGGGGTTAGGAGGGAGGCGGCTAGGGTTTGAGAGGGTTAATGGGCCGAAACTCCAATTGCGGCCCAACTAACCCACGTGACAGCTCCCGACCGCAACGCAAGCGTCAAACCAAATAAATTCTACTGCCCTAGTTGTGAATGTTTTCCACAAAATCCCAAATCCCCAAAACAACAACCGGATGAGGAAAAAAAACAAAAAGAACAACCCCCAACTTCTCTTCTTTGCAAACCGGGTATCACACTAGCAACAAATACAAACTCGAGGAATTCACATTTGTTGTGCCAGAAGATGCATTTTGGAGCAATGATAATATAGATCCTGTGCGGCATTTATTCTTTGACGATCTCTGGTCGTTGTACCACCGACAAAGGATGGAAACCAACTACTTAACCCTCTTTTGCTTGTAAGTACCTCTAAACTTTCATATTTGTTAGTTTTGTACACGCACACATAAACGAGAGTCTAACGATTAACACTATTACACGTAGGATGCAATACATGGATGATAAGAAGAAACAACTTAAGACAGGGTTTCTTGACCCGTTGATGATATCCCAAGCTCGCTACAAAGTAGTTGCTCGGAGGCATGGAGAAGAATATAAAGACTTGAACGATGCTGAATTTGAGAAAGCCGTCAAACAGAATCAGAGAAAGAAAATGAAGGTAATGGCGGCATACATTGGACGAGCCATGTATAATCATGTACAACATGGCAAGGACTTAATAATAGCTCTGCACCACTTTAAGTAAGTTATCGACATGGTTTAATTTTGAACTATAAATTATGGCAATCGTGATATTAACATGTGTTTTCGTCTATGTCTATATAGTGACCACTACATTTGTATCATGATCTGGCCAAAGGATGGTAAAGTCGTGGTCTTCGACTCACTGAGAATGGAAAAGACTACGTATAATGACTTCTTGAAGATTTTAGAGAAGTATGATTATTATTGCACACTTGTACTTATTACAACTTAACAAATGTATTCTTAATCTCACAATGCTATTCTTATATGCAGTGCATACCGTTTTTATTGGAAAGATCTTGGCGGCGAACATCCAGAGGACAAGCCTAATTTGTCAATATCATTATTTCCATATGGTGACAAACAACCTCCGGGTACTGTCCTGTGCGGTTATTATGTATGCGAATGGTGTCGTGTCACCTTCCATTACATGGTCAATCGTGAGGATGTAAGTTCGCTATCATTGTCTATGTTGCAATTTTTATGTTATATTGTTGCTCATCACATTACTCTTAGCACCGATTGCTTTTTGCTTTCATTGCAGGTTCCTAAATCCAAGATCAATGTTGAATGGTTAGAAAGAGATGGTTTCCGTCGGCGTTGCTAAGGTTGTAAGAGACTTGCTTTACTTTATGCGCCGTGAAGTTCTTCATCAACAAGGGCTATTCTACAATGTAAATGGAAATTTGCAAAAAATTCCCAGAACTAAGTTTGTACACAATATCACACAGTGTTTAGGTCTTTAGTTAGGAACTTTAGATGTTTAGTTGTCTATGGAACTTTGAGATGTTTAGTTGTATAATTCTGTGTATGACGATGGAACTTGATATGTGGATGAATCTGTGTATTATCCCTGTTATGGAACTTGTAATCTGTGTATTATACCTGTTATGGAACTTGTAATATGTGTAAATCTGTGTATGTGGATGAATCTGTGTACAATCTGTGTATTATGCAATCTGTGTGAATCTGTGTATAATCTGTATATATGAATCTGTTTATACCTGTTTGAAAATTATGTGTATTATACCTGTTTGAAAATTCTGTATATATGAATCTGTATAATGAAAACCGTCTGTGATTTATAGTGTATGCAGTCGGTTCCTTTGAACTGGACCGCCTGTGATGTGTGTCTACCACAGGCGGTTCCGTTGAACTGGACCGCCTGTAATCTGTGTTTTTCACAGACGGTTTTTGATTGACCGCCTGTGATGTTGTTTTACATCACAGGCGGTGCACCACAAGCGGTTCCTGGAACCGCCTGTGTAGTGGCGAACCAGACCGCCTGTACAGAGGTGTGCTGTAGTAGTGGGGCTAGGGCGATCGCAACAAACGCCCACGGCCGCAGAGGGGTAACAGTGGCTCATGCCCTGTGCACCTCAACGGTCGCCACAGCGCCGCGGAGTGTCGCGAGCTCATCAACCTCGCGAAACGCGTCAGCGAGCGGCGCGAGGTCCACCTCGTCGCCGACCTGGCAAGGAAAGGGTTGACGACGGCGAGGTGGCCACGGCTGAACGGGACCTCGGGTATCAGTCACCCGAGGGGGACCTGAAGGATGTCTTCGCCGGAGACTCCTACTCCGGTGGCGACAACTAGATGGACCCCTGGAGGGACCCCGTACTCCCTGGTCTACGGGGCCAAAGCCTGCCTTCCCCCGAAAACCCTTCTGGACTCCCCACGGGTCCAGGCTTCTGACAAGTTCATGCAGAAATGGCTACAGCACGAGGACGAGGACTCCGTCATCAAACGCAGATGGGAACCCTGGGTCGGGACCTAGTCCTACGGCAAGTACCAAACCAAGAAGGGCTCCACAACTCTCCCCCAGCTAGGAAGGACCCTTCAAGGTGACAGGAATACGCCGACCCAGGGGTGACTATCTTGCCACGACTGAAGGAGTACCTCTTCCTGACCACTGGAGCATCTCTGTAAGTTCTATCCATAGGAGCAAGTCTGAGGGGTCGAATTTTTCTCCCTTTTGTAACTAGGTAACGCGTACATGTACGCCAGCCCGGTGAGGTCCGCCCTCATAAGCCCGGCCTGTTGGTCTGCACCCATGCATGACAGGTTATAAAGAAAAGATTTACCTCCTCAGATGTGCCTCTATGATAGTTTTATCCTACTGCTCCATGGTCTTACCTTGCAGTTTTCCGGATGTTATTTTATCTAACCCACCCAAGCAGTTCCCATCCCATCAGACATGATGACATCCGAATTGAACAACCATGCTTGCAGTTTAGGACCTCTCTGCGAAAGCAGGAGGGCCAGACAGCCTGGGGGCGGTTCTAAAGAACGGGAGCATGTTCCATGGGGTGGTCCGGAGCCTGTGTGGCTGCTTAGCCTGGTCCCGTACCCGAAAGCCTGCACACTCCACCACTTCGTGACGGGTACCCTAGTACTTGGAGCTATAAGTCCTGTGGGTCCGGCAACCTGGGGGCCGAAACTAGAGAATGGACACTTGTCTCCTGGGGTGGTCCGGAGCCGTGTAGCAGCTCAGCCTGGTCCCGTACCGTGGGCCTACACGCTCCACCACTCTGTGATGGGTGTCCTAGTATCTAGAACCACCGTTCAGGGGGTCCAGACGCACAATTTGGCTTCCCAGACTAGACCCTGCGGGTCCCGAGCATGTATCAAAGGATGGCTAGTGTCAGATGGCGGGTCCTGCGGGTGTACTACTAATGCTCCCTAGCTGAAGTTGTGTGCAGGCCCAGGTCCCAGTCGAGGCTACCTCCTGGGGGCCATTGCCAACTCTTTCTTAGGTATGCTGGTCTGTAGCCTCGACAAATCAAGCCTACATCCCAGGGGGGCCAGGTACCAAGGAGGAATCGGTTACACCACACACAACAGGGACAAGTGGTACACAGATAAGTGCTAATACTGCTTGATAAATAGTACTCAAAAGTACCTTACAAAAGCAAAAGTATTACATCTGCCTTCAAGCGGAGTCCTAGCTCCATCTCTACTCTACAGGTATGAACTACCTCCACACCAGTAGGGTCGCGTGGGTAGCTAGCTCCGAGCGGCTCACCAGCGGCGGCGACCACCTCTACACCGACGGCTCGCCAGCGGCGGCGACCACCTCTGCTACAAGCGGCTCGCCAGCGGAGGTGACCACCTCTGCACCAACGACTTGCTAGCGGCGGCAACCACCTCTGCGCCGGGCAGCCTCCCCAGCGATGGTGACCACCTCAGTGTGCGTGCCATGGCGAAGAGGCCCCCGCCCTCCTACGGGGGTGAGGACAAGACCATCCAAACCATGGAGCTGGGAGCACGGCAGCAGGCGGTGCTTGAGGTCTGGCCGGGACCGCGTAGCCGAAGTTCGCCTCCTTCGCAAGGCTGGTGATCATCCTTTTCCTTTGAATGTTGGAGGAAGAGGCAGGTCACCAGCCCATGTGGGAGGCGGAGCTGCGGCTCAGCTCGCTCTCCACCACCGCGAGGCTGATGAACATCCTTGAAGCCAAGCACCGGTGGAAGAGCGCCGCTCCCACAAGGCCACGCACCTCCAATAGAGGAAAGACAAGACTGACAGCACCAACCCGCTGAGGAGGACAAAAGGCACGAACTCTCCAGCGGCAAGTTCACAGGGGTGGAGGGTGACGGCGCAAATCCTTCCGCCGAACGCCGGCGCATCCCATCCAAGTAGGCAGCACACCATGTCGAGCACCCACTCAGTCTTGGCATGCTCGAGATGAACTTACAAGGCCATGGTAAACTATGGCGACACAAAGCAGAAACCTTGAAGGCAAAGGGACGTAGAGAGCTCGAAGGCGAAAGGGCACCGCGAGTGGGAGAGAAGTAAGGCATGGCTGCTACTCAAGGGATGAACCCCTCTTTAGAGGCAGACTCCCCCGCTCCCGCCTCGAAACGTCGCAAGAAGTCTCCCCCGATGCACACCGGGGTATCCATCCTATGACACGGGGGCCCGGTCCCACAAGTCATACAGCTGGCGCGCTGGTCTTCGAGTGCGAAGAATACGAACCGTCGCACAAGGAGCATGCCACCGCCCCGCGGTAGTGCACCCCTTCATATTCGCCGCTGTGGCGGAACCGCCCGAATTATTCCCGCTTAAGTGCCCAAGTCACGCCCGTAAGGGCAGCAACACACTTAAACCGGAATAACCCGTCAGTCCCTCGGATCTAGTCCGATAAAGCCACTTACCAGGGTCGAATACCACTAGCTCACTCGAAGGTGAGGCACAGAGAAATACAATAAAGCATAATACCACAAATTTAAGAAGTATTAATAGTGATTACATTATCGGAGTTTCAAAAGCAGTAACAATAGTTTTTTGTGCAGCGGAAATAACTAACGGAGAAAACCGAGTATCATGGCGAAGCCTGGCCACGCTACTCCTCCTGGTCCTCTCCTGCGGAAGCAGTAACCCACTCGACCGTCTATCCCGATGGTAGGGATGGAGGCCAAGTCACACCATCAACCAAATCAAGGAGGTACCTGCAAAAATTATGCCACAAGCAAGGCTGAGTATACTAATACTCAACTAGACTTACCCGGTGTGAGGAGTCTACTCCTCTACCTCTAGACATGCAGTTGTTTGGCTGAGGGGTTTGGTTTGCCAAAAGCACTAGCTGAGTCTAAAATCAAGTTTTAGCTTTTCAAGTTTTAGTATGATCCTTTTAACTAGATGTGTACCTAGCTATTCATACATGGTATCAAACATTTTATCAATCAACATCTTTTTGCCAGTCACCTCATTTCCACTTATTACTCAATGCAGTACAATGAATCAAGCAGTCTCATTAGCTGCGAGAAGCAGATGATTCGAATCGAGTTTTATCCTTGCAAGGTAAACCTAAACACACGACATATCAGCGCACTCCGTCCCCACACACGTCAACCGTCCCCATCGATTCCCCGTTCGCGGCCAGGCCTCACCGCCTTGGCATACAATGCTCCACTGACCCCGACCGCCGCCGTGCAGTGGCCGCACTTGTACCCACCATATCTAGAATGGGAGACCCAGTCTCAGGTCGCGTGAGGGATAAAGTCCGCGCCCGGCTTCACTCAGGTACTAGGTTTACCGGTTACCATTTTTCCCGACATGTGTTTAGTACACTCAAACGCTTGACACAGGTATCCGCACGTTAATCCTTATTCCAATTTTGTCTAGACAACGCATCCCCATGGATCCGTGTCCATAGACCATCATCATTCTGTTATAAAAAATGGATACAACCAATTCCTGACCTCGCGCGAGTGCTAGAAAAATCACTCGACTTCTACCGAGATCCTGATTTAGCATAGCAGCTACTCGACCTAGCATACTAGTATCCATCTCAAAAGGAATCCTGAGTTCATGCAACTAGGGTTTCAGGCAACTCCTACACTTAAGTGCACGGTACAAGCCTACAAACGTTAAGTGTAGTAAAATAGCATATATAAACAGTTATGCATAAAACGGGGGCTTGCCTTTAATTTAACACTTAGGTAGTGTTTGCTGGGTGAGGTGTACTCGCTTGGCGAGCATCCACTGGTTAAGTCCATCCTTCTTTGGGTCGTCCACCGACTGCACCTTGTGGTTGGCACCACATCACTTGCACGATCATCCTCTCTCGGTCCTAAATAAGATGCAAGATGCATATGTATGAATATGATGAAAAATACCACAAGATATACAAAGAAATAGTAGCGAACTAACATTAATTTAGAAGACACCGTAAACCACCACGCGTTAGCATTAGTTATCTACACGTCATCGGGCATACATAGTCGCTACCACTGGAAAGATGACGACACTTACTTTACTTAACCAATACAAACATGATCACACAAGCATGAGCACAAGTGTTTACCACGTTCACTTAATCGTCCATTAGTTACCTAACATTAAATTAGTTAAGTACACAAGTTCGCTACAACTTATATATAGATAGACTTAGTTGAAAAGGAACTAGACACTTAATTGGGCTTTAAAATTATTCACTAGGCAAACACTTATTAGACTCTCACTAATTTGGTTCACTAACTTAGTGAGACGTATACTAGTTACCTATATATTTAGGCTCAATTATATTAGTTATCTTATCATTACTGCGTGTTCAACCAAACTCAAAACGAGGAAACAGTCGACTCAAGAAATACACCACAGAGTAGAGCAATCCACCAAACATAATAAAATTAGGACAGCAGCACAGCAGTTGCTTGTTTCAGTCATAACTCTTCAAATATTTATCCAAAAATAGTGAACAAATACTTTTTGGAAAGCTTAGGAAACGCTCTACAACTTTAGTATTATTGTCTCAATATGACTAGACTCTTAGCAAAGTCGAACTGTGCCAAAAATAAGAGGTATGTCCAGGTTGGACAGATTCAGACTTGCGACTTCAAAAATTCACAACTATAGGTTCAGACATCTAAACAAAGTGATCCTAGACTTTCTGTAAAGGTAATAAAATTGTCTACATATCATTTATAAACATCTCAAGGTGATTCAATAATTAACTAAGGACAAAAGACACTAGAAGGCTTTGCTGTCTAGAATTGGACAGATTCAGTCTTCAGACTTTAAACATCCCTAACTTATTCTTCAGATCACCAAAAAGAGTGATCTAAGACTTTTTGGAAAGCTTGGCAAAAGCACTACATACTTTTATAATCACCAAGAATTGATTCTATGCTGAACAGAATCAAACAATTCAGTTTTCGAAATCTGTTCTATCAGTGGACAGAATACAGTAACCAGTTTGTAAAATTCATAACTCCTAATATGTCAGGCCTATGGTCATAACATTTTAACACAAGCAAGATAAGAAAATCATCTACAACTTTCTTATAACGACCATGAACAGATTGTAACATTAAATTAGGCAAACAATGCAGTTTCTGAAATCTGTATAGAATTTGGGCAGATTCAGTTACTGAATTTGTGAAAAGCATAACTCCTAAACGATCAGACTTATGGCTGTAAAATTTTAACACAAGGAAGATAATAAAGTTATCTACAACTTTCTTTTGACCACCAATAACTTATTTCAATATTAAATTAATCAACCATTGCAATCTCTGAAATCTGTTTAGAAATTGGACAGATTTAGTTACTGAACTTGTGAAAAGTATAGCTTTTAAACCATCAATTCTTAGCTCATGCATTTTTAGGACAAACTAGATACACAAGTGAACTATAACTTTTATATAGCACATATCTACAGAAAACATACTTTACTTAACTAGATTAATCGCACAACTAAAACTGAACACGCAGGAAATTCAGGTTGCGGTCATAATAGCACTTAACTCAAGCACCAAACAAAATCATGGAGGGATAGTGCCATAAATTCTCAAGTTTAAGTCATTGTGACTTAGTTATCAAGTTTCACTTTATATCAAGACACTTAATCATTTCAAGAAACATGTGCGCTTTTGTTTATTTCTAATTTGTCTCTAATTCTCCTTTTAATTATAAAATGTGTGTCATTTTAGCACCATATGAAACTATCTAATTTGGGGCTAGAATTTTTATGAGGTATAGGTAATAACAAATAATGACCAATGTATAAATTTCACATACCCAGGTTTTATATTTTATTTAATACAAAAATAACAAATTGTTAATGCAATAAAGCTTGTGAGAGCAAATTAATTCTAAAATTAATTAGTTTCTGTGGATGCATGACCATATTAAATTTTCTTAGGCTACTATAATATCATACAAGGACAGTGGAACATCATTTTCCATTTTTATATCCATATATTATCTATAAACCATTTAAAACTACTTAAGATGTATTAAACAAGTTAAATCACTAACTTAATCATACATGTACCACAATTCATGAAATTTTTACCAGTCACTAAGCATTACACAGAGGGTCTACTGTAAAAATTTCAATCCATTTGAAGCAATAGAGCTACAGATCCAAAAATAACAATCAAAACAATCATCCTTTTCCTATTTAACATGTTTTAATTAACACACCAAGAAAACAGTGAACAACCTGTAAGTTTTATATTTTTCCTAGATGGAGTATGACAACAGCTGACTAACAAAATAGGTTTCATCATTTTTTATTTCTATAAATAAAATTATGGAGAGAATCAAGTTTATTTATTCTCTATACCAGTTTTTAAATATGAATTTCTACAGAAAAACTTTTCCACTAAAACATGTCAACCTATAGATCTAATAGTTAGATCATTTCATAAGAAAGCCAACAAAACAAATTTCGTGATTTTTGGAGCTACCAAACTCAAGATATGAATTTTAGAACATAACACAAAAATCTGTGATTTTGTGTACTCACATCTCGCCTCGGACCCACTTGTCATAGGCACCAGGGGGTCTTCTTCTTCCTCCTTAAGTAGAGCACAGCAGGGGGTTGGAGGGATGGAGCAGGGGTCGTCGACCACTACTTGGGAGAGGCAGCCGGCTGCGGGTTGGAGAAGGACATGGCGGTACCCATAGCTTAGAGCTGGAAGGAGCAGAGAGGAGGCGAGCTGCCCATCAGAGGAGGAAGAAGGGGACGTCGAGCTCACAGCCATGGAGGAGCAGAGGAGTCCGACTTGTCCTGGCAGGTGGTGAGCTCGGCCATGGGAGAAATGGCGTCCGCGCCTTGGGGAAGAAGGGCTCTGCGCTTGGGAGCTTCCACTGCTAGCGCCCACGGAAGCGAGGCTGAGCAGAGAGATGGCGTGGGGGAGAAAGGGAGAGGGACTGGTGCTGCCATTTATAGAGCCAAACTCTGGACATGGCAGGCTGCACCAGCAGGTGACAGGTGTGATAGTGCCAGCATTGGGCGGCAGTTTTCGTCCTTTTCTGTTTGGAATCGGACCTAGATCACTGCAAAAGATTTGTTCATTGATGTATACTCTACAAATCGTGTACAGAACTTGAGGTGATTCGAGCATTGGTTAGAGAGTTATAGACCCACGAAAACTGGTTTATCAATGAGTTAGAAATCAGTGGAAACTTGTGAAAACTGAATGTCAAAGCATGTCAAACGAAATCGGATGAATGCCATCTTTTAATATGTTGTGCCCTTATTAATTATTAACAACTTTTATATTTAGAAAAACTTAAGTTGTTCAACAAAAATTTGGGAACGCGAGACGTCGACCCGAACGATGCTAATTTCAGACTTAGAAGAATTCGAATCCTGAAATCAGATTTTTATTCTATCTTGATGGCACTGTTTGAGATACTTAGAGATTGAATCAAGACTTGGTTTAAATATAATATTTGTTGTATAACACCTGTTCTCCAACTTTTATTAAAGGTCAAACCCTATATCTTGGCTGGAAATTGAAATTCCACTTTGGTCAATGTATTATCATTATAAAGGTCAAATTATATTTTTAAGGCAATCGGGGTATTTTCTCGACATTTTCTTGGCATGGAGCCTCAATAACTTTTATTGTAGAGTTGATTTAGAGTGTTTTAGGAAAGTTGCCATAACTTGGTTGAATTTCTAAATTTGCTTTTACTTAATCGAGCAGTCTCAAGCAAGCGTAGGATTTATAATTTTATACGAATATTTGGTTCAAGCCTTGAGAAATCTTTAGAATACACTTGATAGATAGAGATGAATGATGACATAAAGATAACAAGCTGATTTGCATAAGAATTAATTAGAGGTTGACACAAAGAGATCCTGCGGGAGAATGTAGATTCGGATTAAGTATTTGGACGTAGACCGACTATCGAGAAAGCGGATTCGGACACCGATTGGATAACATAACAACTATCCAGAGTCTGAATAAATGAGTCTGGACAGAAGTTGCGAGACAAGATTGACTTTCGAATTTGCGTTTGCTTCAAGAAATAAAAATTTTTAACAGGCTCCAAATTTGGCTGTTCTTGAGATCGAATAATTCCAAACTTGGTGAAACATTCATGAGTAACTTGATGAATGGAGATAGATGCGATCGAGAAATAGAAATTTTCACTGAGCATCCGAGATTAGGATAAATCTTCTGATATAACGTGAAATAGACACCTGGGGTGTCACAACCTTCCCCCCTTAAAGGGATCTCGTCCCGAGATTCGAATGAGGATCTTCAAGGGTGGAGAAGCATGTAACTCCCAAGCTGATAGTTGATGCCAATCCATAAGATGCAATCAGACATGATACTGAAGATTGATTTAGATAGAACATCGCGACATCTTGAGACAAAATGCCACGATCACTCTGAGAGAATGTCCACAAAAGATATCACATCAGTATAGTCTCATAATGGATCACGACCATTAACCGCGATACCAGCGCGTGCCGAGCAGCTCAACCATGTGTGCACCATAGTAGGCTCTCGGTTTCGTCGCGGCACCATCAGTTGTTGGTCATAATACCATTATCAAACGCAACCGACGATAAATCCACGTGACATAAATAGATGGAGCCCATGATAGTATGGCTCAGAAAATAAGAATGTGATCGGAGTTGAAGCAGGGATTGTTGGCAAAAGAGCATCACATGAGATTTTTCTTCAACTCAGAGAATTATTTTATGATTAACACAGAGATTATCAGGTTAGAGATTTATACGAGAGTAGATATGAGGGGAACCAACCATGAGATCAAGATTGGCAACTTGTTGAGACATTAGAGAACTAAAGTCAACAACATAATCTATTGAACCAAATGGATACACTGCTTAGAGATAGAATCGATAAAACAGCGTCATGATCCTCAGAGAAGAGTATGAGAACGATCATAATGAGATATTAGACTGATCCATATTTAATACTTGAGAGTGGGTTATAGAAGATAACAATATGACGGGGTAGATCTCGATGAATGATCCAGAGATTCGGATGATAAAGTCACAACATGATTCACAAGTAAAAGATTACCAGATCCAGGTGAAAAGAGAAGTCATCAACCCAGATGGCTTCTAGGTTGAGCAGAAGAGAATTTAATGAGGATTTTGGGACAAGGTTTTCCAAGAAGAATTTGGGACTGGATATTATTCTGCGCAATAGACACCATCCAAAGTTTTATATATTTTTTTTAACATAAACAAGTGCACAAGGAAGCTTTAGGTTCGACTAGCGGTCCAGCTATGGGGTTCTCTAAGCTGTGCAGGTGTAAATTCAAGGGTAAACACACGAGGGCTAGAAAACACCAACACCGTCATGATTTTTTAAGAGGTTTCACTTGCTAAACTCAAGGTTGTTTGGATTGGGGTCTTTTTATGAACAGAACAGACAACATTTTTTTGTAAAAAGGGTTGAACAATTACAATACCTCCTAGATAGCAAGACAAGAGAAACACATAACACGACCTAACAATACTTACCAATCCGACGTGAGGTAAAACATTTCTTATAGTTCCTAACATAGCAGTACATCACATTATTCACAAGTTCTTATTATTGGAATAAAGCTGAGAGAAGCATGTTGATGCACAAGAGACAACTATAATGCGACAGTCATGATGCATGCTCATTCTAGTCGTCTTCGCACACCTAACTAATTTTTCGGGTGCTTGCTACAGCATCCTTCCTAATAGTAGTAGCCTTTATGACCTATATAAATATCCACCTAGCTACCCATCTATTCCTAAGGCTTCACGTCCTAAGTCTATCCTTATCGTCCTGATATCTATCCAACTTTGGTTTCTAAGCAAGTTTTACTTTAGAAAAGGTTGGTAATCATGACTTATTTACTTCTCTGTACTGGTATTCGCTCCGATACCAGCTGTGGCGCAACCGCCCGAATTATTCCCGCTTAAGTGCCCAAGTCACGCCCGTAAGGGCAGCAACACACTTAAACCGGAATAACCCGTCAGTCCCTCGGATCTAGTCCGATAAAGCCACTTACCAGGATCGAATACCACTAGCTCACTCGAAGGTGAGGCATAGAGAAATACAATAAAGCATAATACCATAAATTTAAGAAGTATTAATAGTGATTACATTATCGGAGTTTCAAAAGCAGTAATAATAGTTTTTTGTGCAGCGGAAATAACTAACGGAGAAAACCGAGTATCATGGCGAAGCCTGGCCACGCTACTCCTCCTGGTCCTCTCCTGTGGAAGCAGTAACCCACTCGACCGTCTATCCCGGTGGCAGGGATGGAGGCCAAGTCACACCATCAACCAAATCAAGGAGGTACCTGCAAAAGTTATGCCACAAGCAAGGCTGAGTATACTAATACTCAGCTAAACTTACCCGGTGTGAGGAGTCTACTCCTCTACCTCTAGACATGTAGCTGTTTGGCTGAGGGGTTTGGTTTGCCAAAAGCACTAGCTGAGTCTAAAATCAAGTTTTAGCTTTTCAAGTTTTAGTATGATCCTTTTAACTAGATGTGTACCTAGCTATTCATACATGGTATCAAACATTTTATCAATCAACATCTTTTTGTCAGTCACCTCATTTCCACTTATTACTCAATGCAGTACAATGGATCAAGCAGTCTCATTAGCTGCGAGAAGCAGACGATTCGAATCGAGTTTTATCCTTGCAAGGTAAACCTAAACACACGACATGTCAGGGCACTCCGTCCCCACACACGTCAACCGTCCCCATCGATTCCCCGTTCGCGGCCAGGCCTCACCGCCTTGGCATACAATGCTCCACTGACCCCGACCGCCGCCGTGCAGTGGCCGCACTTGTACCCACCATATCTAGAATGGGAGACCCAGTCTCAGGTCGCGTGAGGGATAAAGTTCGCGCCCGACTTCACTCAGGTACTAGGTTTACCGGTTACCATTTTTTCCGACATGTGTTTAGTACATTCAAACGCTTGACACAGGTATCCGCACGTTAATCCTTATTCCAATTTTGTCTAGACAACGCATCCCCATGGATCCGTGTCCATAGGCCATCATCATTCTGTTATCAAAAATGGATACAACCAATTTCTGACCTCGCGCGAGTGCTAGAAAAATCACTCGACTTCTACCGAGATCCTGATTTAGCATAGCAGCTACTCAACCTAGCATACTAGTATCCATCTCAAAAGGAATCCTGAGTTCATGCAACTAGGGTTTCAGGCAACTCCTACACTTAAGTGCACGGTACAAGCCTACAAACGTTAAGTGTAGTAAAATAGCATATATAAACGGTTATGCATAAAACCGGGGCTTGCCTTTAATTTAACACTTAGGTAGTGTTTGCTGGGTGAGGTGTACTCGCTTGGCGAGCATCCACTGGTTAAGTCCATCCTTCTTTGGGTCGTCCACCGACTGCACCTTGTGGTTGGCACCACATCACTTGCACGATCATCCTCTCTCGGTCCTAAATGAGATGCAAGATGCATATGTATGAATATGATGAAAAATACCACAAGATATACAAAGACATAGTAGCGAACTAACATTAATTTAGAAGACACCGTAAACCACCACGTGTTAGCATTAGTTATCTACACGTCATCGGGCATACGTAGTCGCTACCACTGGAAAGATGACGACGCTTACTTTACTTAACCAATACAAACATGATCACACAAGCATGAGCACAAGTGTTTACCACGTTCACTTAATCGTCCATTAGTTACCTAACATTAAATTAGTTAAGTACACAAGTTCGCTACAACTTATATATAGATAGACTTAGTTGAAAAGGAACTAGACACTTAATTGGGCTTTAAAATTATTCACTAGGCAAACACTTATTAGACTCTCACTAATTTGGTTCACTAACTTAGTGAGACGTATACTAGTTACCTATATACTTAGGCTCAATTATATTAGTTATCTTATCATTACTGCGTGTTCAACCAAACTCAAAACGAGGAAACAGTCGACTCAAGAAATACACCACAGAGTAGAGCAATCCACCAAACATAATAAAATTAGGACAGCAGCACAGCAGTTGCTTGTTTCAGTCATAACTCTTCAAATATTTATCCAAAAATAGTGAACAAATACTTTTTGGAAAGCTTAGGAAACGCTCTACAACTTTGGTATTATTGTCTCAATATGACTAGACTCTTAGCAAAGTCGAACTGTGCCAAAAATAAGAGGTATGTCCAGGTTGGACAGATTCAGACTTGCGACTTCAAAAATTCACAACTATAGGTTCCGACATCTAAACAAAGTGATCCTAGACTTTCTGTAAAGGTAATAAAATTGTCTACATATCATTTATAAATATCTCAAGGTGATTCAATAATTAACTAAGGACAAAATACACTAGAAGGCTTTGCTGTCCAGAATTGGACAGATTCAGTCTTCAGACTTTAAACATCCCTAACTTATTCTTCAGATCACAAAAAGAGTGATCTAAGACTTTTTGGAAAGCTTGGAAAAAGCACTACATACTTTTATAATCACCAAGAATTGATTCTATGCTGAACTGAATCAAACAATTCAGTTTTCGAAATCTGTTCTGTCAGTGGACAGAATACAGCAACCAGTTTGTAAAATTCATAACTCCTAATCTGTCAGGCCTATGGTCATGAAATTTTAACACAAGCAAGATAAGAAAATCATCTACAACTTTCTTATAACGACTATGAACAGATTGTAACATTAAATTAGGCAAACAATGCAGTTTCTGAAATCTGTACAGAATTTGGGCAGATTCAGTTACTGAATTTGTGAAAAGCATAACTCCTAAACGATCAGACTTATGGCTGTCAAATTTTAACACAAGGAAGATAATAAAGTTATCTACAACTTTCTTGTGACCACCAATAACTTATTTCAATATTAAATTAATCAACCATTGCAATCTCTGAAATCTGTTCAGAAATTGGACAGATTCAGTTACTGAACTTGTGAAAAGTATAGCTTTTAAACCATCAATTCTTAGCTCATGCATTTTTAGGACAAACTAGATACACAAGTGAACTATAACTTTTATATAGCACATATCTACAGAAAACATACTTTACTTAACTAGATTAATCGCACAACTAAAACTGAACATGCAGGAAATTCAGCTTGCGGTCATAATAGCACTTAACTCAAGCACCAAACAAAATCATGGAGGGATAGTGCCACAAATACTCAAGTTTAAGTCATTGTGACTTAGTTATCAAGTTTCACTTTATATCAAGACACTTAATCATTTCAAGAAACATGTGCGCTTTTGTTTACTTCTAATTTGTCTATAATTCTCCTTTTAATTATAAAATGTGTGTCATTTTAGGACCATATGAAACTATCTAATTTGGGGCTAGAATTTTTATGAGGTATAGGTAATAACAAATAATGACCAATGTATAAATTTCACATACCCCGGTTTTATATTTTATTTAATACAAAAATAACAAATTGTTAATGCAATAAAGTTTGTGAGAGCAAGTTAATTCTAAAATTAATTAGTTTCTATGGATGCATGACCATATTAAATTTTCTTAGGCTACTATAATATTATACAAGGACAGTGGAACATCATTTTCCATTTTTATATCCATATATTATTTATAAACCATTTAAAACTACTTAAGATGTATTAAACAAGTTAAATCACTAACTTAATCATACATGTACCACAATTCATGAAATTTTTACCAGTCACTAAGCATTACACAGAGGGTCTACTGTAAAACTTTCAATCTATTTGAAGCAATAGAGCTACAGATCCAAAAATAACAATCAAAACAATCATCATTTTCCTATTTAACATGTTTTAATTAACACACCAAGAAAACAGTGAACAACCTGTAAGTTTTATATTTTTCCTAGATGGAGTATGACAACAGCTGACTAACAAAATAGGTTTCATCATTTTTGGATTTTTATAAATAAAATTATGGAGAGAATCAAGTTTATTTATTCTCTATACCAGTTTTTAAATATGAATTTCTACAGAAAAAATTTTCCACTAAAACATGTCAACCTATAGATCTAATAGTTAGATCATTTCATAAAAAAGCCAACAAAACAAATTTCGTGATTTTTGGAGCTACCAAACTCAAGATATGAATTTTAGAACATAACACAAAAATCTGTGATTTTGTGTACTCACATCTCGCCTCGGACCCACTTGTCATAGGCACCATGGGGTCTTCTTCTTCCTCCTTACGTAGAGCACAGCAGGGGGTTGGAGGGATGGAGCAGGGGCCGTCGACCACTACTTGGGAGAGGCAGCCAGCTGCGGGTTGGAGAAGGACATGGCGGTACCCATAGCTTAGAGCTGGAAGGAGCAGAGAGGAGGCGAGCTGCCCATCAGAGGAGGAAGAAGGGGACGTCGAGCTCACAGCCATGGAGGAGCAGAGGAGTCCGACTTGTCCTGGCAGGTGGTGAGCTCGGCCATGGGAGAAATGGCGCCCACGCCTTGGGGAAGAAGGGCTCTGCGCTTGGGAGCTTCCACTGCTAGCGCCCACGGAAGCGAGGCTGAGCAGAGAGATGGCGTGGGGGAGAAAGGGAGAGGGGCTGGTGCTGCCATTTATAGAGCCAAGCTCTGGACATGGCAGGCTGCACCAGCAGGTAGCAGGTGTGATAGTGCCAGCATTGGGCGGCAGTTTTCGTCCTTTTCTGTTTGGAATCGGACCCAGATCACTGCAAAAGATTTGTTCCTTGATGTATACTCTACAAATCGTGTACAGGACTTGAGGTGATTCGAGCATTGGTTAGAGAGTTATAGACCCACGAAAATTGGTTTGTCAGTGAGTTAGAAATCAGTGGAAACTTGTGAAAACTGAATGTCAAAGCATGTCAAACGAAATCGGATGAATGCCATCTTTTAATATGTTGTGCTCTTATTAATTATTAACTTTTATATTTAGAAAAACTTAAGTTGTTTAACAAAAATTTGGGAACGCGAGACGTCGACCCGAACGATGCTAATTTCAGACTTAGAAGAATTCGAATCCTGAAATCAGATTTTTATTCTGTCTTGATGGCACTGTTTGAGATACTTAGAGATTGAATCAAGACTTGGTTTAAATATAATATTTGTTGTATAACACCTGTTCTCCAACTTTTATTAAAGGTCAAACCCTATATCTTGGCTGGAAATTAAAATTCCACTTTGGTCAATGTATTATCATTATAAAGGTCAAATTATATTTTTAAGGCAATCGGGGTATTTTCTCGACATTTTCTTGGCATGGAGCCTCAATAACTTTTATTGTAGAGTTGATTTAGAGTGTTTTGGGAAAGTTGCCATAACTTGGTTGAATTTCTAATATTGCTTTTATTTAATCGAGCAGTCTCAAGCAAGCGTAGGATTTATAATTTTATACGAATATTTGATTCAAGCCTTGAGAAATCTTTAGAATACACTTGATAGATAGAGATGAATGATGACATAAAGATAACAACCTGATTTGCATAAGAATTAATTAGAGGTTGACACAAAGAGATCCTCCGGGAGAATGCAGATTCGGATTAAGTATTTGGACGTAGACCGATTATCGAGAAAGCGGATTCGGACACCGATTGGATAACATAATAACTATCCAGAGTCCGAATAAATAAGTCTGGACAGGATTTGCGTTTGCTTCAAGAAATAAAAAATTTTAACAGGCTCCAAATTTGGCTGTTCTTGAGATCGAATAATTCCAAACTTGGTGAAACATTCATGAGTAACTTGATGAATGGAGATAGATGCGATCGAGAAATAGAAATTTTCACTAAGCATCCGAGATTAGGATAAATCTCCCGATATAACGTGAAATAGACACCTGGGGTGTCACAGCCGCGACCAACGTCAAGAAGGCGAACCGCCGCACAAGGAGCATGCTACCACCCCGCGGTAGTGCGCCCCCTCGTCTTCGCCGCAACCAGTGGTCCAACCTCTGGCATGGGGGCCAGGCCCACATGTCATGCACCTGGAGCGCCGGTTTCTGTGTGCGGAGAAGGCGAACCGACGCGTGAAGAGCGTGCCTCCGCCTACGGTAGTGCATCTCTTCGCGTCCGCCAAAACCAACAGCCCAGTCCCTGGCACAAGGGCCTCGGCCCACGAGTCATCCTCCTTGGGCGCCGGTTCCTGGGTGCAGAGAAGTCGCACCGCCGCTCGCGCCAGTACCGCGCCTCCTCGGGGCCGCCGCAGAAGACTGAGAAGGTGAATTTTCAAAACCAATGCAGCGGTATCGAGGCACCCCGCGCATGGCCCAGCGAAACCATCAAGTACGGAAGTCACAGGTCAGTCAGCCGCGGGGACAGGCGTGACAGTTGGCGTGAACAGGCAGTAATTACGACAGCAACGTGCAGAAGCAGCACGCCAATCGTGGATCACGCTTTGGCCCCACCTGCAGGCTCGTACCCTCCCCTAAGGTGGGCCCGGGGGCCACTGTCGGTACCCTGAATCAGGGGTACCCCCTTACTACAGTATGAAGGCACGGTGCCCGTGAGGCAATCTCTAGCCGCACGATGAACAACACTCGACCCCACCATGTGGACGGCTCCAGGGGCGCCGCGTGGCCAGAAAAGATAATATATCCCATGATGCAATCAGTTGGACCGGACCTCCACGAGGAAGCACCGGACCCCTGTACGCACAGCTCGGACCCCCGAATACGGTTCGGGACTCCCAAGTAAGCGTGTCGAGTCCCTTGGATGGGGTCCGGGTCCCTCCGAGTAAGGTTCGGGCCACCCATAATGAGGTCCCGGGACAGGGGATACCCTGGCCTAAGCAAGGGTCCGGTACTAACACGTGTCCAGGCTTTATCCTATGCGCTTGCGCTCCCCGCTCAGGCGGAGACCCGATGCTGCCACGTGGCTTGTTGCCCGTGACGTAAGCCAGCGGACGGAGCCTGACGTAAGGCCTTTGGGCCGCGCGGTTTCTGCATTTATTGCGGAGAGGACGCGCCGCCTGTCCACCATGCTGACAGGTGATGTGCCACCTCAGCATTTATTGTGACATGTCCACTCAGCTGGCAGGCGGCGTCCAGGCCATCCTACAGGCGGCGTGCCTGTCCAGTCCATTGCCAAACAGTACGCCCGTGCTGCAAGGTGCACTGTGTCCATCATCACTTATGCGTTGCCAGGTAAGCTTCCCCTGCACGCCAATACCACGCAGATCACGGATGTCAGGGTGCAAGAAGATTGCTCCTGGAACTCAAAGTATTACATCCATTATATTCCTGAGCCCACATGTCGGGGCTCAGCACCCTTGTACGCACCCCCTTGAGCTATAAAAGCGGAGGCATGCAACGTTACAAAGGGAGACACACAGACTCAAGCACACTTAGACCTAGCTCAGGCTCTCAAGTCCATACAAGCTCAATACATTACACAGTGGAGTAGGGTGTTACGCTCTGGCGGCCCGAACCACTCTAAACTCTTGTGTGTTCTTGCGTTCTTCCCATTTTCCAACTAACAAGCAAAATGCTTAGGCCCCTCCTCATCTTAGGATTAGGGCGGGTGCATTCCACCACCCGGCCGGAGATTTCCTCTCCGACAATAGCAATTCTAATATTGATAAACAATCATATAACAAAGACCGTTTTATTTCTAAGAATCGGTCTAGAGCTCAAAATAAGAAAACAGTGGTCAAGCAAGTATATATTAAAAGGGAAAATGAACTTGGACAAAGAGAGGGCTTCCACTGCATTTCGGTATCAATGTATCTTGTCCCAAGTTCGTACTTATGTTCTCATTGCCTTTTGCTCTTATTTGACATTTTGGTGAGGCAATGGGGTTAAAGGGCCAAAAGTTCTCTTGTTTTGGTGCTTAATGCCAAAGGGGGAGAAATTAAGGCCAAAGCAAATGGATCAGCAAACCACTTGTGAATTTCAAAAACTGTAGAGTTAGAAAAGCAAATGGATTAGCCAACCACTTGTGAATTTCAAAAATTGTAGAGTTAGAATCTTTGTGTTTGATCAAAACCCTCTTATTGCAAAATTGTTCTCTTATGGGGGAGAATTTTCGTTATGGGAAAAGGGGAGTTTGTGGTATTTGATCAAATTTACTCTTGAAAGATCTCTTGATTTGCCAAAACAAGTGTTTTTGATATAGAGATAGGAAAAAGAATTTGTTTTGTGAAAATAAATCAAGTGGTGGCAAAAGTGATCCAAATATGCCAAATTCCTTGAAAATCTTATTGGTCTTCAATTTGCCTTTTTGAGCTCTTCTAGATATGTTAGTTCGAAACGAGTTGTTTTTTAATGTGTTAGCATAAATCACAAAAAAGGGGGAGATTGAAAGAGAAATGTGCCCTTGGGCTATTTCTATATTGTTTTGGTGATTAGATGCACAACACAGTAGGTGAGAACTAACAAATGTTAAGCAAAGATATATCTAGATGGATCAAAAGTAAAGGTAAGTTCTAGACACTTAGTAAATTGTTTTATGTGCTAAACATGCTTGTCTAAGTGCCAGGAACTCAATTAAGTTAAGTCCAAAGGAGCAAAAGAAGTTCAGCTGAAACAACCGAGTGGAGCACCACCTGCGGTTGCACTGGACACTGTCCGGTGCACAGGCTGCTCGGCGATGAACTCGCTGCTCTCGGGAATCGCCGAGGGCACTGCGACTAAAATTCACTGGACTGTCAGGTGTGCACCGGACTGTCTGGTGAGCCAACAGCGCCACGCCAACGGTCGACATCGCGATCAACGGGTGACACGTGGCCAGAGCCAACGGTCACTAGGCTGCACCGGACTGTCCGGTGGGCCAAGGGGACCGAGGGCTCAACGGTCGGCTTCGCCAAAGAAGGAAAGAAATCGTGCATTGTTCATGTCCGGTGGTACACCGTATTGTCCGGTGCGCCAACCGATAGAAGGCAAGAATTGTCTACCAAATCGAGATCCAACGGCTCCTAGCTGTCTTAGGGCTATAAAAGGGATGAAAGTCGCCTAGAGGGGGGTGAATAGGCAAATCTGAAATTTACAAACTTAAGCACACACTACAAGCCGGGTTAGCGTTAGAATTAAATGTGAGTCCAAAAGGGAGGGTGAAAACAAATCACAAGCGAATAAGAGCGGATGACACGGTGATTTGTTTTACCGAGGTTTGGTTCTTGCAAACTTACTCCCCGTTGAGGTGGTCACAAAGACCGGGTCTCTTTCAACCCTTTCCCTCTCTCAAACGGTCACCTAGACCGAGTGAGCCTTTCTCTTCAATCAAATGGGACACTAAGTCCACTATAAGGACCACCACAACTTGGTGTCTCTTGTTTTGATTACAAGTGAGTTGAACACAAGAATAGAAGGAAGAAGAAAAGCAATCCAAGCGCAAGAGCTCAAATGAACACAAATGTCTCTCTCTCTCTAGTCACTAATTTCTTTGGAGTGATTCCGGACTTGGGAGAGGATTTGATCTCTTTGGTTATGTCTTTGAATGAGGTCTATAGCTCTTGTATGAGGTTTGATGGCTGAAAACTTGGATGCAATGAATGGTGGGTGGTTGGGGGTATTTATAACCCCAACCACCAAAATAGCCGTTGGTGAAGGCTGTTGTCGCATGGCGCACCAGACAGTCCGGTGCGCCAGCCATGTCACCCAACCATTAGGGTTCGACCGTTGGAGCTTCTGACTTCTGGGGCACCGGACAGTCCGGTGGTGCACCGGACAGTCCGGTGGTGCACCGGACAGTCCGGTGGTGCACCGGACAGTCACTATTCACTGTCTGGTGCGCCTTCTAGCGCTGCTCTGACTTCTGCGCGCAGGCGCGCACTGTTCACTTTTACTCTACCGTTGCAGACGACCATTAGCGTTGTGGAGCCGTTACTCCGCTGGCGCACCGGACAGTCCGGTGCTACACCAGACAGTCCGGTGAATTATAGTGGAGCGGCTCTCAGAATTCCCGAAGGTGGCAAGTTTGGAGTCAGCTTCCCTGGTGCACCGGACACTGTCCGGTGGCACACCGGACAGTCCGGTGCGCCAGACTAGGGCACACTTCGGTTGTCTTTTGCTCTTTTTATTTGAACTCTTTCTTGGTCTTTTTATTGGTTTGTTGTGAACCTTTGGTACCTGTAAAACTTATAATCTAGAGCAAACTAGTTAGTCCAATTAATTTGTGTTGGGCAATTCAACCACCAAAATTCATATAGGAAAAGGTGTAAGCCTATTTCCCTTTCAATGTCCCCCTTTTTGGTGATTGATGCCAACACAAACCAAAGAAAATATAAAAGTGCAGAATTGAACTAGTTTGCATACGGTAAGTGCAAAGGTTGCTTGGAATGAAACCAATAATTATTTCTTCTAGATATGCATGGATGGCTTTCTTCTTATTTAAAATTTTGGACCACGCTTGCACCACTTGTTTTGTTTTGCAATGTTTTGGAAATTCTTTTTCAAAATCTTTTGCAAATAGTCAAAGGTATATGAATAAGATTTTGAGAAGCATTTTCAAGACTTGAAATTTTCTCCCCCTGTTTCAAATGTTTTTTCTTTGACTAAACAAAACTCCCCCTTAATGAAATCCTCCTCTTAGTGTTCAAGAGGGTTTTAGATATTAATTTTGAAGAGGGTATGCCAATTTGAAATTATATCAAAAATAAGATACCAATTGAAAAATCTTTTCTTAACCCAAATTTGAAAGACTACATTTTTGAAATTGGTGGTGGTGCGGTCCTTTTGCTTTGGGCTAGTACTTTCTCCCCCTTTGGCATAAATTGCCAAAAAACGGATACTTGTGAGTGAAAGATAAGCCCTTTACTTTCTCCCCCTTGGTAAATACTATAGGAGTGAAGATTATACCAAATTGGAGAGCGTTGCGGAGCGACGGCGAAGGATGAATAATTCGATGGAGTGGAGTGGAAGCCTTTGTTTTCGCCGAAGACACCGATTCCCTTTCAATCTATGACTTAGCATAATATGCACTTGAAAACACATTAGTCATAGCACATGAAAGAAATGTGATCAAAGGTATATAAATGAGCTATGTGTGCAAAATATCAATCAAAATTCCTAGAATCAAGGATATTTAGCTCATGCCTAAGTTTGGTAAATGTTTTCTCATCTAATAGCTTGGTAAAGATATCGGCTAATTGTTCTTTGGTGTTAATGTAAGCAATCTCGATATCTCCCCGTTGTTGGTGATTCCTCAAAAAGTGATACCGAATGGCTATGTGTTTAGTGCGGCTGTGCTCAACGGGATTATCCGCCATGCGGATTGCACTCTCATTATCACATAGGAGAGGAACTTTGGTTAATTTGTAACCATAGTCCCTAAGGGTTTGCCTCATCCAAATTAATTGCGCGCAACAATGGCCTGCGGCAATGTACTCGGCTTCGGCGGTAGAAAGTGCGACATAATTTTGCTTCTTTGAAGCTCAAGACACCAGAGATCTTCCCAAGAACTGGCAAGTCCCTGATGTGCTCTTTCTATCAATCTTACACCCTGCCCAATCAGCATCTGAATATCCAATTAAATCAAATGTGAATCCCTTGGGGTACCAAAGGCCAAACTTAGGAGTGTAAACTAAATATCTCAAGATTCGTTTTACGGCCCTAAGGTGAACTTCCTTAGGATCGGCTTGGAATCTTGCACACATGCATACGGAAAGCATAATATCCGGTCGAGATGCACATAGATAGAGTAAAGAACCCATCATCGACCGGTATACCTTTTGATCTACGGATTTACCTCCCGTGTCGAAGTCGAGATGCCCATTGGTTCCCATGGGTGTCTTGATGGGCTTGGCATCCTTCATCCCAAACTTGGTGAGTATGTCTTGAATGTACTTCGTTTGGCTAATGAAGGTGCCCTCTTGGAGTTGCTTGACTTGAAATCCTAGAAAATACTTCAACTACCCCATCATAGACATCTCGAATTTTTGAATCATGATCCTACTAAATTCTTCACAAGTAGATTTGTTAGTAGACCCAAATATGATATCATCAACATAAATTTGGCATACAAACAAATCATTTGCAATTGTTTTAGTAAAGAGAGTAGGATCAGCTTTTCCTACTTTGAAGCCATTAGCGATAAGAAAATCTCTTAGGCATTCATACCATGCTCTTGGGGCTTGCTTGAGCCCATAAAGCGCCTTAGAGAGTTTATAGACATGGTTAGGGTACTCACTATCTTCAAAGCCGGGAGGTTGCTCAACATAGACCTCCTCCTTGATTGGTCCATTGAGGAAGGTACTCTTTACGTCCATTTGATAAAGCTTGAAGCCATAGTAAGTAGCATAGGCAAGTAAAATGCGAATTGACTCAAGCCTAGCTACGGGTGCATAGGTTTCACCGAAATCCAAACCTTCGACTTGTGAATATCCTTTGGCCACAAGTCGGGCTTTGTTTCTTGTCACCACACCATTCTCATCTTGCTTGTTGCGGAAGACCCACTTGGTTCCTACAACATTTTGGTTAGGACGTGGAACAAGATGCCAAACCTCATTCCTCATGAAGTTGTTGAGTTCCTCTTGCATCGCCAACACCCAATCTGAATCCTTTAATGCATCTTCTACCCTGTATGGCTCAATAGAAGACACAAAGGAGTAATGTTCACAAAAATGAGCAACACGAGATCGAGTAGTTACCCCCTTATGAATATCGCCAAGGATGGAGTTCACGGGTGATCTCGTTGTATTGCTTGGTGGACTCTTGGGTGTGGCGGTCTTGGACCCTCATCATCTTCCTTGTCTTGATCATTAGCATCTCCCCCTTGATCATTGTCCTCCTCTTGAGGTGGCTCCTCTTGATCTTCACCATCATCATCTTGAGCCTGATCCTCATCTTGAGTTGGTGGAGATGCTTGCATGGAGGAAGATGGTTGATCTTGTGCTTGTGGAGGCTCTTTGGATTCCTTAGGACACACATCCCCAATGGACATGTTCCTTAGCGCGACGCACGGAGCCTCTTCATCATCTAGCTCATCTAGATCAACTTGCTCTACTTGAGAGCCGTTAGTCTCATCAAACACAATGTCACAAGAAACTTTAACTAGTCTTGTGGACTTGTTAAAGACTCTATATGCCCTTGTGTTTGAGTCATAACCAAGTAAAAAGCCTTCTACAGCCTTAGGAGCAAATTTAGATTTTCTACGTCTTTTAACAAGAATAAAACATTTGCTACCAAAGACTCTAAAGTATGAAACATTAGGATTTTTACCGGTGAGGAGTTCATATGATGTCTTCTTGAGGATTCGGTGTAGATATAACCGGTTGATGGCGTAGCACGCGGTGTTGACCGCCTCGGCCCAAAACCGATCCGAAGTTTTGTAATCATCAAGCATGGTCCTTGCCATGTCCAATAGAGTTCTATTTTTCCTCTCCACTACACCATTTTGTTGTGGCGTGTAGGGAGAAGAGAACTCATGCTTGATGCCCTCCTCCTCAAGGAAGCCTTCAATTTGAGAGTTCTTGAACTCCATTCCGTTGTCGCTTCTAATCTTCTTGATCCTTAAGCCGAACTCATTTTGAGCCCGTCTCAAGAATCCCTTTAAAGTCTCTTGGGTTTGAAATTTTTCCTATAAAAAGAATACCTAAGTGAAGCGAGAATAATCATCCACAATAACTAGACAGTACTTACTCCCACCGATGCTTATGTAAGCTATCGGACCGAATAGGTCCATGTGGAGTATTTCAAGCGGCCTGTCGGTCGTCATGATGTTCTTGTGTGGATGATGAACACCAACTTGCTTCCCTGCTTGACATGCACTACAAACCCTGTCTTTCTCAAAATGAACATTGGTTAGTCCCAAAATGTGTTCTCCCTTTAGAAGCTTATGAAGATTCTTCATCCCAACATGGGCTAGTCGGCGGTGCCAGAGCCAACCCATGTTAGTCTTAGCAATTAAGCAAGTGTCTTGTTCATCTCTATTAAAATCAACTAAGTATAGTTGACCCTCTAACACTCCCTTAAATGCTACTGAATCATCACTTCTTCTAAAGACAGTAACACCTATATCTGTAAAAAGACAGTTGTAGCCCATTTTACATAATTGAGAAACAGAAAGCAAATTGTAATCTAAAGAATCTACAAGAAAAACATTAGAAATGGAATGGTCAGGAGATATAGCAATTTTACCCAGTCCTTTAACCAAACCATGATTTCCATCCCCGAATGTGATAGCTCGTTGGGGATCTTGTTTTTTCTCGTAGGAGGAGAACATACTTTTCCCCCCTGTCATGTGGTTTGGGCACCCACTATCAATGATCCAACTTGAGCCCCCGGATGCATAAACCTACAAAACAAATTTAGGCCTTGTTCTTAGGTACCCAAACGGTCTTGGGTCATTTGACATTAGAAACAAGCACCTTGGGTACCCAAACACAAGTCTTTGACCCCTTGTGTTTGCCCCCATCATATTTGGCAACTACTTTGCCTGATTTGTTAGTTAAAACATATGATGCATCAAAAGTCTTAAATGAAACATTAGGTTCATTTGATGCAATAGGAGTTTTCTTCTTAGGCAATTTAACATGAGTGGATTTCCTAGAACTAGATGCCTCACTCTTATACATAAAAGCATGATTAGAGCCAGAGTGAGACTTCCTAGAGTGAATTCTCCTAATTTTATGCTCGGGATAACCGGCAGGGTATAAAATATAACCCTCGTTATCCTGAGGCATGGGAGCTTTGCCCTTAACAAAGTTAGACAATCTTTTAGGAGGGGCATTAAGCTTGACATTGTTTCCCTGTTGGAAACTGATGCCATCCTTAATGCCAGGGCGTCTCCCACTATAGAGCATGCTTCTAGCAAATTTAAATTTTTCATTTTCCAAGTCATGCTCATTAATCTTAGCACTAAGTTGAGCTATGTGATCATTTTGTTTCTTAATTAAAGCTAAGTGATCATGAATAGCATCAACATTAATATCTCTACATCTAGTGCAAATAGAGACATGCTCAACGGTAGATGTAGAGGGTTTGCAAGTATTTAATTCAACAATCTTAGCATGTAAAATAGAATTCTCATCTCTAAGATTGGAAATAGCATCATTGCAAACAGTTAAATCTTTGGCCTTAGCAATTAATTTTTCATTTTCAATCTTAAGGCTAGAAAGAGATACATTTAGTTTGTCAATCTTAGCAATTAAACTAGCATTATCATTTCTAAGATTAACAATTGAATTATCACAAATATTTGATTTCTCAACCTTAGCAACTAATTTGGCATTTTCATTTCTAAGGATAGAAATAGTGTCATGGCAAGTGCTTAGCTCACTAGTTAAATTTTCACATTTTTCTACCTCTAGAGCATAAGCATTTTTAACCTTAACATGCTTTTTGTTTTCCTTAATAAGGAAGTCCTCTTGGCTATTCAAGAGTTCATCCTTCTCATGAATAGCACTAATCAATTCATTCAATTTCTCTTTTTGTTGCATGTTAAGATTGGCAAAAAGAGTAAGCAAGTTATCCTCATCATCACTAGAATTATCCTCATCACTAGAGGTTGCATACTTAGTGGAGGATTTTGATTTTACCTTCTTCTTCTTGTCGTCCTTTGCCATGAGGCACTTGTGGCCGATGTTGGGGAAGAGAAGGCCCTTGTTGACGGCGATGTTTGCGGCGTCCTCGTCGGAGGAGGAGTCGGTGGAGCTCTCATCGGAGTCCCACTCCCGGCAAACATGGGCGTCGCCACCCTTCTTCCTGTAATACTTCTTCTTTTCTTTTCTTCTCCCCTTCTTGTCGTCGCCCCTGTCACTATCACTTGATAATGGACATTTAGCAATGAAATGACCGGGCTTACCACACTTGTAGCAAACTTTCTTGGAGCGGGGCTTGTAGTCCTTCCCCCTCCTTTGCTTGAGGATTTGGCGAAAGCTCTTGATGATGAGCGACATCTCCTCGTTGTCGAGCTTGGAGGCGTTGATGGGGAGTCTACTTGATGTAGACTCTTCTTTCTTCTCCTCCGTCGCCTTGAATGCGACGGGTTGCACCTCGGGTGTTGAGGTGGCGCCTTGTTCGATGATTTTCTTGGAGCCTTTGATCATCAATTCAAAGCTCACAAATTTTCCTATCACTTCCTCGGGAGACATTAGTTTATACCTTGGATCACCACGAATTAATTGAACTTGTGTAGGGTTAAGAAAAACGAGTGATCTAAGAATAACCTTGACCATCTCATGGTCATCCCATTTGGTGCTCCTGAGGTTGCGCACTTGGTTCACCAATATCTTGAGCCGGTTGTACATTGCTTGTGGCTCCTCCCCTTGGTGAAGCATGAAGCGACCGAGCTCCCCTCGATCGTTTCCCTCTTGGTGATCTTGGTCACCTCGTCTCCTTCGTGCGCGGTTTTGAGCACATCCCAAATCTCCTTGGCGCTCTTCAACCCTTGCACCTTGTTATACTCCTCTCGACTTAGAGAGGCGAGGAGTATAGTGGTGGCTTGGGAGTTGAAGTGCCGGATTTGGGCAACTTCGTCCGAGTCATAGTCTTCATCCCCCGGCGATGGTACCTGTACTCCAATCTCAACAACATCCCAAATACTAGTGTGGAGTGAGATTATATGGTGCCTCATTTTGTCACTCCACATATTATAATCTTCACTATCAAACATGGGTGGTTTGCCTAATGGGACGGAAAGTAAAGGAGTACATTTGAAAATGCGAGGATAGCGTAGGGGAATCTTACTAAACTTCTTGCGCTCATGTCGCTTAGAAGTAACAGACGGCGTGTCGGAGCCGAAGGTGGATGGCGATGAAGAGTCGGTCTCATAGTAGACCACTTTCTTCATCTTCTTTTTCTTCTCGCCGCTCCAACGCGACTTGTCGTGTGAAGGGGAACCCTTCACCTTGTTGCCGGACTCCCCGGATGGAGCCTTCCCATGGCTTGTGGCGGGCTTCTCGCCGGTCACCACTCTCCTTCTTGGCGTGATCTCCTGACATTACTTTGAGCGGTTAGGCTCTAATGAAGTATCGGGCTCTGATACCAATTGAAAGTCGCATAGAGGAGGGGGTGAATAGGCAAATCTGAAATTTACAAACTTAAGCACACACTACAAGCCGGGTTAGCGTTAGAATTAAATGTGAGTCCGAAAGGGAGGGTGAAAACAAATCACAAGCGAATAAGAGCGGATGACACGGTGATTTGTTTTACCGAGGTTCGGTTCTTGCAAACTTACTCCCCGTTGAGGTGGTCACAAAGACCGGGTCTCTTTCAACCCTTTCCCTCTCTCAAACGGTCACCTAGACCGAGTGAGCCTTTCTCTTCAATCAAATGGGACACTAAGTCCACTACAAGGACCACCACAACTTGGTGTCTCTTGTTTTGATTACAAGTGAGTTGAACACAAGAATAGAAGGAAGAAGAAAAGCAATCCAAGCTCAAGAGCTCAAATGAACACAAATGTCTCTCTCTAGTCACTAATTTCTTTGGAGTGATTCCGGACTTGGGAGTGGATTTGATCTCTTTGATTGTGTCTTTGAATGAGGTCTATAGCTCTTGTATGAGGTTTGATGGCTGAAAACTTGGATGCAATGAATGGTGGGTGGTTGGGGGTATTTATAACCCCAACCACCAAAATATCCGTTGGTGAAGGCTGCTGTCGCATGGCACACCGGACAGTCTGGTGCGCCACCGGACACTGTCCGGTGCACCAGCCACATCACCCGACCGTTAGGGTTCGACCGTTGGAGCTTCTGACTTCTGGTGCACCGGACAGTCACTATTCACTGTTCGGTGCGCCTTCTGGCGCTGCTCTGACTTCTGCGCACGCAGGCGCGCATTGTTCACTTTTACTGTACCGTTGGAGATGACGGTTGGCGCTGTGGAGCCGTTACTCCGCTGGCGCACCGGACAGTCCGGTGAATTATAGCGGAGCGGCTCTCAGAATTCCCGAAGGTGGCAAGTTTGGAGTCAGGTTCCCTGGTGCACCGGACACTGTCCGGTGGCACACCGGACAGTCCGGTGCGCCAGACCAGGGCACACTTCGGTTGTCTTTTGCTCTTTTTATTTGAACCCTTTCTTGGTCTTTTTATTGGTTTGTTGTGAACCTTTGGTACCTGTAAAACTTATAATCTAGAGCAAACTAGTTAGTCCAATTAATTTGTGTTGGGCAATTCAACCACCAAAATTCATATAGGAAAAGGTGTAAGCCTATTTCCCTTTCAAGGGACCCCTAGGTGCATGGAGCAATACACCAAGCCTCCATTGAACATCCTAAGACGCCTAGACCCCGCAAGAACGCATCCAGATCATTGTGATTGAGATTTGAGCACTTATTGAGTTGTGAACTCATTGTGCTGTGTTTGTGTGCTCGTCTCTTGACTTGTGTGTGTCGTTGCTGCGACTCTAGCTTTTGCGTGTGTTTCTTCCCCTCCCTTACTCTTGTGGTTTTCATTGAGATTAATATTGTAAGGGTGAGAGACTCCAACTTGTGGAGATTCCTCACAAAGGGAACATCTACTATAAGGAAGAAATATGTGGTATTTAAGTGGATCATTGGATCGCTTGAAAGGGGTTGAGTGCAACCCTCGTCCATTGGGACGCCACAACGTGGAAGTAGGCAAGTATTCTACTTGGCCGAACCACGAGATAAAAATCATTGAGTCACCTGTTGTTATTATTGTGCGATTCTCTCTGCTTCTACTCACTTGATAATTGCTCTAAGTTTAATACTCACTTTGTGAAGAGCAATTAAGTGAAGAAGTCATCTCTCTCTCTGGTCACAACACCTTGGGTTTGATTTCACTAACATTTCATAAACCAAGTTTGTACCATTTAAAGTTGATTTATTTAGGATCATCTATTCACCCCCCTCTAGGTTCTCTCAGGTACAACCAAGATCGCCTAGTCGTCCTCCTCTAGGGATGTCATGGTGCTTTCTAGTCTGTCTATTCATCACCCGATGTGTTTTCCTACTCAACTGTGGGGTTGTATGAGGATGAATCCATATTACTGGCCAAATATGTTTGATTATTCAGGCTGTGGGCACCACAAGTTTTTGCCTATTGACATGTTGATCAGGCAGACATGGCCGAAGAAGATGCAATCCTAAATGGCCTCTATGCATCAAATATTTATATTATCTGATCCCAAGAGTTGATTACTTGCATCGACCTGAGTCCTTACTTCAAGAACAAAATAACGCATAAGATCTATTGTTTCCGAAGTGTGTTGGTGCTTTTAGTTTGCCAAGCTCCACCAAAAGGCAGGGGCATGTGTTGAGCACCAAAAGTGGCGGACTGTTCGGCCCTTGGGCCCGGACAGTCTGTGCGCCCCGCGATCAGATTAACTCGGACGATTATCCTTATCTCGTGCGTGGTTATCCATCTAATCACGTGGGATCTGTTGGTTATCACTTATCACCTAGGAACATGTCCAAACCTCCCCCTATAAATATAAAGGGGTACGGCCGATTGAGAACCCCTGAACACATTCCAATCGAATCTATCTACTTTATTTACTTTTCCTGCCCTAGGAGTAGATGTAACGTAGCTTTAGTTGTAACCTCTGTATATCCACCTCCACCCCTATTCGACTCTACGACGTCTAGACCGGCCTAGGGTGGCCTGCCGACGCCAAGACGACCCTAGGATCTTACCCCTTCTGAGGAGCAAGATCTACTTCGTCTACTTCACTCAAGATCTCTTCCTCGAATTGATCTCTTAATTCCCAGTCGACTCTACGTCATCTGGTGACGTCTTGGGTGTCCTGCTGACTCATATCACCCTAAGGTCTTTCCCCAGGGGTGGGATCTAGGTCCTATGAGAAGAAGACTAGCCTGCAACATCGTGGACCGTCCAGCCCAGAGCGCGGACCATCCGGACAACGCGCAGGGAAGAAGCCGCTTCTGTCACCAGGTCGCCGCAACGAGCACCGTCAGGTGACCCTGTGACTCGTCATGAACCACCGCCACCATTCACCTCGCGGAACCAAACCGAAGGTATTTCTCATCACAAGGACCTAGAGTTCGTTGCTATTTGGTCCCAAATAGGTGGTAACCATCATAGAGGTGACTCAGCGCTCTAAAGATCTTCAACTTTATTCGATCATATGTCATCTAAATGTGCCAAGTACCGCCAGACAGTTCATTATAGTATTTGGTGAACAAATCAGCGCCAACACTCTTGATATGCTCTGCGAGTTGATGTGGGATTTTATAGGGGGTGCATATTGATGAAAGAATGTAGTTGTTATGCTAACATTATTCAACCACTGTAGGGCCCCTCTAGAGCGCTTGATGTTATAGTAGGACCAGTGGCGGGCCCAGGATTTAGAGGATGGGTATTCGAAATTTTTTATAAGATGATTTTTTTGGAAGATTAAAACATGTCTATCGAGATATATAATTAATTATATATATGTATAACCTATTATTAAGCACACACATTATAGTCATAACTGATTCAATAACTAGTCTATCATACTCAAATTTCATGAAACTTGTCGGCGTTTCGAGACCGGGGGGTCCCTGGACCGACGAGTAATTTGTCGCCGCGTGCCCCAGCCCAGATGGGTCGGCGCGAGACGGAGCGCGAAGGGGGGAAGGCAGCCGCAGGGAGACGGGCGTGAGAGGTGGAAATCTCGCGGCCTTCGTGTTTGTCCCGCGCCCAGGTCGGGTGCGCTTGCAGTAGGGGGTTACAAGCGTCCACGCGGGAGGGAGCGAGCGGCCTCACGCGAGCGCCTGTCCCGTCCTTCCCCGCGCGGCCCACCCTCTGTAAGAGAGCCCTGGTCCTTCCTTTTATAGGCGCAAGGAGAGGATCCAGGTGTACAATGGGGGGTGTAGCAGTGTGCTAACGTGTCTAGCGGAGGAGAGCTAGCGCCCTAAGTACATGCCATCGTGGCAGCCGGAGAGGTTTTGGCACCCGGTTCGTGTGGTGTTGTGGCCGTCGGAGGAGCGCTGGAGCCTGGCGGAAGGACAGCTGTCGGGGCTGTCGAGTCCTTGCTGACGTCCTCTTGCTTCCGTAAGGGGGCTGGGAGCCGCCGTCGTCATAGAGCGTGCGGGGCGCCATCATTACTTGTCTGGCGGAGCGAGCCAGATGGGACGCCGGTCTTGTTCCCCGTAGCCTGAGTCAGCTTGGGGTAGGGTAATGATGGCGCCTCCTGTCGACGTGGTCGGTCTGTGCCCTCGGTTGGGCGATGTGGAGGCTCCTCCGAGGTCGAGTCCGAGCCCCCGGGTCGGGCGAGGCGGAGACCGTCGGCTGAGGCCAGGGCTGAGTCCGAGCCCTGGGGTCGGGCGAAGCGGAGTTCGTCGGCTGAGGCCAGGGCTGAGTCCGAGCCCTGGGGTCGGGCGAAGCGGAGTTCGTCGTCTTCCGGGGCTGAGCCCGAGTCCGAGCCCTGGGGTCGGGCGGAGCGGAGTTCGTCATCTTTCGGGGCTGAGCCCGAGTTCGAGCCCTGGGGTCGGGCGGAGTGGAGTTCGTCGTCTTCCGGGGCTGAGCCCGAGTCCGAGCCCTGGGGTCGGGCGGAGCGGAGTTCTTCGTCTTCCGGGGCTGAGCCCGAGTCCGAGCCCTGGGGTTGGGCGAAGCGGAGTTCGTCGTCTTCCGGGGCTGAGCCCGAGTCCGAGCCCTGGGGTCGGGTGAAGCGGAGTTTCCTATGGTGCCCGAGGCTGGGCCTGGCTGCTATCAGCCTCACTCTGTCGAGTGGCTCAGCAGTCGGTGCGGCGCAGGCGACGCTGTCCTCTTGTCAGACCGGTCAGTGGAGCGGCGAAGTGACTGCGGTCACTTCGGCTCTGTCGACTGGAGGGCGCGCGTCAGGATAAAGGTGTGAGGCCACCTTTGCATTAGATGCCCCTGTGATTTGGTCGGTTGGCGTGGCGATTTGGCCAAGGTTGCTTCTTGGTGAAGACTGGGCCTTGGGCGAGCCGAAGGTGTGTCCGTTGCTGGAGGGGGGCCTCGGGCGAGACGTAGATCCTCCGGGGTCGGCTGCCCTTGCCTGAGGCTGGGCTCGGGCGAGGCGTGATCGCGTCCCTCGAATGGATCGATCCTTGACTTAGTCGCACCCATCAGGCCTTTGCAGCTTTGTGCTGATGGGGGTTACCAGCTGAGATTTAGGAGCCTTGAGGGTACCCCTAATTATGGTCCCCGACAGTAGCCCCCGAGCCTTGAAGGGAGTGTTAATACTCGCTTGGAGGCTTTTGTCGCACTTTTTTGCAAGGGGACCAGCTTTTCTCGGTTGCGTTTTGTTCCAGTAGGTGCGCGCGAGCGCACCCGCCGGGTGTAGCCCCCGAAGCCTCGAAGGAGTGGTTTGACTCCTCCGAGGTCTTAATGCCTCGCGCAATGCTTCGGCTGGTCTGGTTGTTCCCTCATGCGAGCTGGTCGTAGCCCGTGTGCACGGTCGGGTCCCAAGTTCTCGGGCTGGTATGTTGACGCTGTCAACGGTTTGGCCGGAGCCGGGTTTGCGAGAGCAGCCCCCGAGCCTCTGCATAGGGCGAGAGGACGGTCAAGGACAGACTCAACTTTTTTACATACGCCCCTGCGTCGCCTTTCCACAAGGAGGAGGGGGGAAAGCGCCATGTTGCCCTCGGAGGGCGCCAAACATGGTGTCTCCGGTGAGCTGCTGGCGGGTAATCCGAGTGGACGCCCGTGCCCCATTTGTTAGGGGTCGGCTAGAGGCCCGGAGGCGCGCTCAAAAGTACATGCGGGTGATCTGCCGGACCCGGTCCCCTGTCGACGGGGTCTGGGGGCTCGATGCGTCCCTCTGATGGGATTCCGTTACAAGATCGTTCCCGATGGTCTCGGAAATGTCCTAGGGTACCTCGGGAGCGTAGCCCGAGCCTTGGTTATGTATCGAACGTACCTAGGGTCATCCCTCGCTCTATGTCTGAGGCGGCTGTGAACCCTTCGAGGGCCAGCCTACGAACCCCTAATCAGTAGTGGGCGCGGAGCCCGAGTGGCCTGAGGCGGCCGTTGAACCCTTCCGAGGGGCCGGCCTTCGAACCTCTGACCAGTAGTGGGTGCGGGGCCCACGCGCTCTGAGGCGGCTGTTAAACCCCTCTGAGGGGCCAGCCTTTGAACCTCTGATCAGTAGGGAGGCTCGGAGCCTGTTTCCTTCACGGAGAAGGATCCTTTTCGGGGTATCCCCCTTTCCCGGTCCCTGTTGTAAGAGAGAGAAAGAGGAAAAGGAAAAGGATACGAAATCAAATGACGTGGCGTACCTTTTTTTGACGCGGTCATTATGGCGAAGGCGAAGCGTCGCTTGCTTCCCCTGCCAGAGGCGCCGCCTGTCCCGCCGCGGAGTTAATGCGACGGGGCGAGTGGTTCGCGGGGCGGCCGTTGCGCGTGCGCGAGCCGTTCGAGGAACGGAACACGGGCGCGCCGTCTTCACGCCGTGAGAGAGGGTTCTCTCGCTGTCCCACGAGGTGACGTGAGCTTGGCTGACGACATGACCGCTGCTCCTGCCCGCCTGCCACCGCCATTACTGCCGGCCCATTTTTGGCCGTATTGACCGTCGCGCCTGGCTGGCACTGCTAGGTCGTACGCAGGGTTGCCTCGAGTCGCAGTACTGGTTCCGTAGTCGAGGAGGCGTGGTAGTAGTGCGAGTGGCGGTGTAGTTGCTTGCACGTAGCAACCGGCGCGCCGGTTGCATGACGCGTGGGCCCGGGCCTCCATGCTGGGTGCGTTGGTAGTCGGAGGGGCGTGCCCACTTGGCACGGTTGCATGCTGCCTGCACGGCTGTCCGCCCTTTCACCCGCTGATCTGGGCGAAAGTGGAGGAACGCTTGTAACCGCTGGGCGATTGCATGCACCGCGCGCGGCGGTTTGGCTTCTTCTGCCCTGGGCCAGTTTGCATGACGCGTGGGACCCAGCCCCCGCGCCGTAGGGGGGGGACCTTGGAGCGTGTTGGAGAAGACTCAGCCCACGACGGCTGGGGACGCAAGTAGGGAGAGTCGCCTTTAAAAGGAGGGTGACCCCCTTGAAAGGCGACCATGTCTTTGCGCTCCCTTATGCATCGTGTCTTTCCACCTTCCGAGCCCCCAGATGGGGGACACCCGCAATCCTTCCGCCTTGTCGTTGGAGGAACGCAACTTCGCGGAAGTTGGTACCTTTCAGCCATCGTTCGGCTTCAAGGATTTTCATCATTCAGCCCAGCTGCATCCCCTCGCCGGTGGTCACCCAAGACGGTGACCACCAGCCCCTGGGTGGGGAGAAGCAAGCCGGGCTGCGATCTTGGTCCTGCCCTCAGCTTCAAGGATGTTCATCATCCTCGCTGGGGCGGAGGCCGGGCTGAGCCGGAGCTCTACCTCCCGCGCGGGTTCGTGGGTCAGCCTCTCCTTCAGCATTCGAGGGAGAGGGCGCTCACTGGCCCTGCGAGAGGGGCGGACTTCGACAACGCGGGCCTGGTCGACGGCGGGCGTCGTCAGCTTCAGCGCGTTAGGCTCGCTGGCTTGGCTCTTGGTGCCCCCTCCTGCCGCAAGGGCGGTTGTCGCGCCGCACGCACGGGAGGACCGCCCAAGACGTCGCGCGCTGCTAGGGCGGCGTTCGTGTTCTGGGGCGGTCCTGCCTTTGCACCGGTACGGCGCCTCCGCGCGGAGGTCGGTGCTCCACTCATCCGGGAGGATCTGAGTGGGGATCTGCCGGAGGGCTGACGGCTCCTGTCGTCGGTGACGAGGTGGGGGCGGCTCAAGAAGTCCCCGTCGCCGACGGGATCACCGCCACCATCCGCGCTTCGGGCCTCCGGCTCTTTGTACTTGTTCTCGCCCCTCGAGCGTCGGCGTGGGCAAGGGCAAGGTTGCAGCGGCGTTCACCCTGAGGCCATCGCTGCTGCAATTCGGCCACCCGTAGCAGGGGTCGTTGTCGCTGCTGCTGGAGCGGGCGACGGTGAGCTGTCCGTCGGCCTTCTGTTGCTTCGCAGGCCCCCCAATCGTGTGGGGTTGTTCGTACCTGCGGAGGTAGAACCGGGGTTCCGTTTGTAATGGCATCTTGAATGCCGGTGTTTTGTTCATTGCGGCTGTCGGGGCCTGAACATGTATGTATTTTTGGCGTGGAGCCGTGTTTTTTCCTCATTTTCGAGCACTAAGACTCGCCTGTTGGTTATCTAAACCGCTTCACCAAGCGTGAGTCGCCCCGTGCAAAGGTGACGAGTGAGGTATCTGTATCCCGGAGGCGTAGGAGTCCCTCGGCTCGGTCGGCCTTGCTGTCCGAGGCTTCTCTTGCTTAGTTAAAGGAACCCCTCGACCGCTCTTCGATGAGCCGAAGCCAGGGGTAGCGGTGTCAGCACGGACAGAGGCAGAGTTGGCTCGAAAAGAAGACTTGGTCGGCCAGAGCCTGGCCGGGTCGTCCACTGGTGGGACCGTCGCCGGAATTGAGTTGCCGAGGACTCGGGCCGGGCTGATGTCTTCGAAGGACAGCTGGCTGAGGCCTCGGGGTGACCGGCCGAGCCGTCTGCTCGAGCCGGATTCCTGGAGAAGACCCTGGCGACGATGGCCTGGGCGTGGTGATGATGTCGTCATTCAGAGTGGAGATCCTCGGACCGCGTCGCCGTTCGAGGCTAGGTCGGACCTCGCCGAAGGTGTAGTTGACGCCGAGGGTGCTGCTGCTCCCTTCAACAGTCAAGATCCGAGCCTACAGGACCGGGTTATCTTGTAGCGTGTGTTTTCTGCGGCCGCCGAGGCCCAAACACACCATCGTCGTGTTGTAAAGCTGCGCTTCTTTTCCTCTTGTTTCGAGTATCTGGACTTTTTCGTCGGTAACAGAATTGTCTGCGCGAGCGAGAGTTGCTTTTCACGGAAGGTGATGAGTGAGGTATTCGTATCCCGGAGGCATAGGAATCCCTTGGCTCGGTCGGCCTTGCCGCTTACGCGCACTCTTGCCCATCCATAGGGTTCTGTCACCGACGCAGTCGAGAAGGCCCGAAGAATCGCTTCGGCAGGGGAGCTTTTGAGCGTGAAGACTTGTTCGGTCCGCAGAATCACTTATCCGAACGCGAGTTACTTATCGCAGAAGGTGATGAGTGAGGTATCCGTATCCCGGAGGCGTAGGAGTCCCTCGGCTCGGTCAACCTTGGCTGCTTACGTGTACTCCATCGTTTTCAGGATCCACTTTCGAAGTAGTCAAAAAGCACGAAAGACATTCTGGCAGAAAGGATTTTTTTCGAGGAAAATTTCGACGCAGAGGGGGTTCCCCCCCTTTTAGCCCCCGAGGGAGGGTCGGGCTTTGCCAAGGCAAGGCTGACCCTTCCTTGATGACTAAACTTTGCATGGGAACGAGGTATACGAACAACTTGAAAGCATCTTAAGGGTAGAAGCGACGTAGCTGTTGGATGTTCCAAGCGTTGTTGTAGACCTCGCCTTGACTGTTGGCCAGCTTGTACATTCCGGGCTTCAGAACTTTGGCGATGACGAACTGCCCTTCCCAGGGAGGCGTGAGCTTGTGCCGCCCTCGGGCGTCTTGTCGTAGCCGAAGCACCAGGTCGCCCACCTGGAGGTCTCGGGACCGGACCCCTCGGGCGTGGTAGCGTCGCAGGGACTGCTGGTACCGCGCCGAGTGTAGTAAGGCCATGTCCCGAGCCTCTTCCAGCTGGTCCAGCGAGTCTTCTCGATTAGCTTGGTTGCTTTGGTCGGCGTAGGCCCTCGTCCTCGGGGAACCGTATTCTAAGTCTGTGGGCAAGATGGCCTCGGCCCCATAGACTAGAAAGAATGGCGTGAAGCCCGTGGCTCGGCTCGGCGTTGTCCTCAGACTCCAGACCACCGAGGGGAGTTCCTTCATCCATCGCTTGTCGAACTTTTGAGGTCGTTGTAGATCCGAGGCTTGAGTCCTTGTAGAATCATGCTGTTGGCACGCTCTACTTGCCCATTCGTCATGGGGTGAGCCACGGCGGCCTAGTCCACCCGGATGTGGTGATCCTTGCAAAAGTCCAGGAACTTTCTGCTGGTGAACTGGGTGCCGTTGTCGGTGATGATGGAGTTCGGGACCCCAAAGCGATGGATGATGTTGGTGAAGAACGCCACCGCCTGTTCGGACCTGATGCTGTTTAGGGGTCGGACCTCGATCCACTTGGAGAATTTGTCGATGGCGACCAACAGGTGCGTGTAGCCCCCGGGTGCCTTCTTCAAGGGGCCGACGAGGTCCAGACCCCACACAGCAAAAGGCCAGGTGACGGGTATCGTCTACAGGGCCTGAGCGGGCAGGTGGGTCTGCCTTGCATAGAACTGACACCCTTCGCAGGTGCGGACAATTCTAGTGGCGTCGGCCACCGCCGTCGGCCAGTAGAAAATTTGTCGGAAGGCGTTTCCAACAAGGGCTTGAGGTGCTGCGTGATAGCCGCAAGCCCCCGAGTGTACCTCTTGTAGGAGCTCCTGGCCTTCGGCGATGGAAATGCATCGCTGGAGGATGCTTGAGGGGCTGCGGTGGTAGAGCTCTTTCCCGTCCCCCAGCAAGACAAACGACTTGGTGCGCCGCGCCAACCGCTGAGCTTCGGCTTGGTCGAGAGGTAGCTCTCCTCGGTGGAGATATTGCAGGTACGGGGTCTGCCAGTTTCGATTAGGCGTGACCCCGCTTCGCTCCTCCTCGATGCGTACTGCCTCACCCTCGGGGGCCGAGGGTACCTCGGGCTGAGCTGAGGGTGCCTCGGGTTGAGCTGAGGGTGCCTCAGGTTGAGCCGAGGGTGCCTCAGGCCGAGCCGAGGGTACCTCGGACTGTGCCGAGGGTGCCTCGGACTGAGCCGAGGGTGTCTCGGGCTGTGCCGAGGCCTTCTCGGGCTCGGGCGTATCATCGGTCTTGACGGAGGGTTGATGCAGGTCTCGGGAGAAGACGTCCGGGGGAACCGTTGTTCGCCCCGAGGCTATTTTAGCCAGCTCGTCCGCAGTCTCGTTGTAGCGTCGGGCGATGTGGTTGAGCTCGAGCCCGTAGAACTTGTCTTCCAGGCGCCGAACCTCATCGCAGTAGGCTTCCATCTTCGTGTCGCGGCAGTGGGAGTTCTTCATGACTTGGTCGGTGACGAGTTGCGAGTCACCGCGAGCGTCGAGGCGTCGGACCCCTAGCTCGATGGCGATACGCAACCCGTTGACCAGAGCCTCGTACTCGGCCACATTGTTGGACGCCGGGAAGTGGAGGCGTAGCACGTAGCGTAGGTGCTTCCCAAGGGGCGAGATGAAGAGCAGGCCTGCGCCTGCTCCTGTCTTCATCAGCGACCCGTCGAAGAACATGGTCCAGAGTTCCGGTTGGATCGGAACTGTTGGGAGCTGGGTGTCGACCCATTCAGCCACGAAGTCCGCCAAGACCTGGGACTTGATGGCCTTTCGAGGGGCGAACGAGATCGCTTCGCCCATGATTTCCACCGCCCACTTCGCAATTCTACCCGAGGCCTCTCGGCACTAGATGATCTCCCCAAGGGGGAAGGATGACACCACAGTTACCGGGTGAGACTCGAAGTAGTGTCGCAACTTCCGCTGCGTCAGGATCACCGCGTATAGCAGCTTCTGAATTTGTGGGTAGCGGATCTTGGTCTCGGACAGTACCTCGTTGACGAAGTAGACTGGCCTCTGGACGGGCAATGCATGCCCCTCTTCTCGTCTCTCAACCACAATCGCGGCGCTAACCACCTGAGTGGTCGCGGCGACGTAGATCAAGAGGGCTTCTCCGGCAGCGGGAGGCACCAAGATGGGTGCGTTCGTGAGGAGCGCCTTCAGGTTCCCGAGGGCTTCCTCGGCCTCAGGGGTCCAAGTGAAGCACTCTGCCTTCCTTAAGAGGCGGTACAGAGGCAGGCCTCTTTCGCCGAGGCACGAGATGAAGCGGCTCAGGGCCGCAAGGCATCCCATGACTCTCTGTACGCCTTTCAAGTCCTTGATGGGCCCCATGCTGGTGACGGCCGCAATCTTCTCCGGGTTGGCCTCGATGCCCCGCTCGGAGACGATGAACCCCAAGAGCATGCCTCGGGGAACCCCGAAGACGCACTTCTCAGGGTTGAGCTTCACGCCTTTCGCCTTGAGACATCGGAATGTCACTTCAAGGTTGGAAAGGAGGTCGGAGGCTTTCCTCGTCTTGACTACGATGTCATCGACGTAGGCCTCGACCGTTCGGCCAATGTGTTCGCCGAACACATGGTTCATGCACCGTTGGTACGTCGCACCCGCATTCCTCAAGCCGAACGGCATGGTGACATAGCAGTACATGCCGAAGGGTGTGATGAAAGAAGTCGCGAGCTGGTCGGACTCTTTCATCCTGATTTGGTGATACCCTGAGTAGGCATCGAGGAAAGACAGGGTTTCGCACCCCGTAGTGGAGTCCACGATTTGGTCGATGCGAGGCAGAGGGTAGGGAACCTTCAGACATGCTTTGTTTAGACCAGTGTAGTCTACACACATCCGCCATTTCCCTCCTTTCTTTCTCACAAGCACAGGGTTGGCAAGCCATTCGGGATGGAATACCTCTTTGATGAACCCTGCCTCCATTAGCTTGTGGATCTCCTCGCATATGGCTCTGCATTTTTCTTCGTTGAATCGGCGCAGAGGCTACTTCACGGGTCGGGCTCCAGCTCGGATATCCAGCGAGTGCTCGGCAACATCCCTCGTTATGTCGGGCATGTCCGAGGGACTCCACGCGAAAACATCGGCGTTCGCGCGGAGAAAGTCGACGAGCACTGCTTCCTATTTGGGATCGAGCTTGGAGCCGATCCGAATCTACTTGGAGGCGTCGCTGCTGGGGTCGAGGGGGACAGACTTAACCGTCTCCGCTGGCTCGAAGTTGCCGGCGTGGCGCTTCACGTCTGGCACCTCCTTAGAGAGGCTCTCCAGGTCGGCGATGAGGGCCTCAGATTCGGCGAGGGCCTCGGCGTACTCCACGCTCTCCACGTCGCATTCGAACGCGTGTCGGTACGTGGGGTCGACGGTGATGACCCCGTTGGGGCCCGGCATCTTGAGCTTGAGGTAGGTGTAGTTGGGGACGGCCATGAACTTCGCGTAGCATGGCCTCCCCAGTACTGCGTGGTAGGTTCCTCGGAACCCGACCACCTCGAATGTGAGGGTCTCCCTTCGGAAGTTGGAGGGTGTCCCAAAGCAGACGGGAAGATCGAGTTGTCCGAGGGGCTGGACGCACTTCCCGGGAATGATCCCGTGGAAAGGCGCAGCGCCTGCCCGGATCGAGGACAGATCAACACGCAGGAGCCCGAGGGTCTCGGCGTAGATGATGTTGAGGCTGCTGCCTCCGTCCATGAGGACCTTGGTGAGCCTGACGTCGCCGATGACGGGGTCGACAACGAGCGGGTATTTCCCTGGGCTCGACACGCGGTCGGGGTGGTCGGCTCTCGGCTTGGTCGAAGGTGATGGGCTTGTCGGACCAGTCTAGGTAGACTGGCGCCGCCACCTTTACCGAACAGACCTCCCGACGCTCTTGCTTGCGGTGCCGAGCCGAGGCGTTTGCCGCTTGCCCACCGTAGATCATGAAGCAGTCGCGGACCTCGGGGAACTCTCCTGCCTGGTGATCTTCCTTCTTATCGTCGTCGCGAGCCCTGCCACCCTCCGCGGGTGGCCCGGCCTTGTGAAAGTGGCGCCGAAGCATGGCGCACTCCTCAAGGGTGTGCTTGACGGGCCCCTGATGATAGGGGCACGACTCCTTGAGCATCTTGTCGAAGAGGTTGGCACCTCCGGGGGGTTTCCAAGGGTTCTTGTACTCGGCGGCGGTGACAAGATCCGCGTCGGCGGCATCGCGTTTCGCTTGCGACTTCTTCTTGCCCTTCTTTTTAGCGCCGCGCTGAGTTGACGCCTCGGGGGCATCTTCCGGTGGGCGGCCCTGGGGCTGCTTGTCCTTCCGGAAGATAGCCTCAACCGCCTCCTGGCCAGAGGCGAACTTGGTGGCGATGTCCATCAGCTCGCTCGCCCTGGTGGGGGTCTTGCGACCCAGCTTGCTCACCAGGTCGCGGCAGGTGGTGCCGGCAAGGAACGCGCCGATGACATCTGAATCAGTGATGTTGGGCAGCTCGGTGCGCTGCTTCGAGAATCGCCGAATGTAGTCCCGGAGAGACTCTCCCGGCTGCTGTCGGCAGCTTCGGAGGTCCCAGGAGTTTCCAGGGCGCACGTACGTGCCCTGGAAATTGCCGGTGAAGGCTTGGACCAGGTCGTCCCAGTTGGAGATCTGCCCCGGAGGCAGGTGCTCCAACCAGGCGCGAGCGGTGTCGGAGAGGAACAGGGGGAGGTTGCGGATGATGAGGTTGTCATCGTCCGTTCCACCCAGCTGGCAGGCCAGCCGGTAGTCCGCGAGCCACAGTTCCGGTCTCGTCTCCCCCGAGTACTTTGTGATAGTAGTCGGGGTTCGGAACCGGGTCGGGAACGGCGCCCGTCGTATGGCGCGGCTGAAAGCCTGCGGACCGGGTGGTTCGGGCGAGGGACTCCGATCCTCCCCGCTGTCGTAGCGTCCCCCACGCCTGGGGCGGTAGCCTCGGCGCACCCTCTCGTCGAGGTGGGCCCGACGGTTGTGGTGATGGTGCTCGTTGCCGAGGCGACCCGGGGCCACAGGTGCTGTGTTGCGCGTGCGCCCGGTGTGGATCGAGGCTTCCCGCATGAATCGGGAAGTCGCGGCGCGATGTTCCGAGGGGTACCCCTGCCTTCGGGAGGCGGAGCTTTCGGCCCATCGGACCGCGGCGTCCTCCAGGAGATTCTTGAGCTCTCCCTGAATTCGCCGCCCCTCGGTGGTTGATGGCTCCGGCATCACGCGGAGGAGAATTGCCGCTGCGGCCAGGTTCTGGCCGACTCCACTGGAAGCGGGTGGCGGCCTCATCCTGACATCGTCGGCGATGCGGTGCTGGAAGCCCTGGGGTAGATGACGCACTTCTCCGGCCGGAGGTTGGCCCGCCCATTCCTGCCCGATGTCCCGGCGGATCGGCTCAAGTGTTCCTGCTCCCTCGTCGAGCCTGGCCGGCACCCCGCGGATTTGCTCGAGCTGTCGGTCATGACCCGCCGCCGGAACGGGGACCACAACTAGCTCCTGTAGGATGTCAACGCGAGGCACAGGCCTAGGGAGATCACCGTTCTCCGGCATACCAAGATGGTTGCCTTCGTTGGGACCCCCTAGATCGACGTGGAAACATTCACAACTTGGGCCGCAGTCCTCGTCGCCGAGGCTGCGGCTACCGTCGGAACAGTCGGAAAGGCAGTAGTCACACGCGGTCATAAAGTCCCGCATGGCACTGGGGTTACCAAGTCCGGAGAAATCCCAACAGAAGTCGGGCTCGTCATCTTCCTCGGACCCCGAGGGCCCGTAGGTCGAGACGTCCGTCAGCCGGTCCCAGGGTGACCGCATACGATACCCCAGAGGGTTTGGACTCGCCTCTACGAGGGCGTCCACCAAAGCGAAGTCGCTTGGCGGGTCGAGGCTGAATCCAAAAGGCGTGAGATGGGAATCAGTGGGTACCTCTTGGTCGACGGGCGGTGACGAAGTCCCGTCAGGGGCTGACTGCACCGTCGTCTCAGGTACGAGGGTGACACCCAGCAAGCCTTTCGCGAGCGTGCTGGCATCGTCCGTTTGCTTGGGATTGGCGTGTTGTGGGAAGAGGGCGCTCGTCTTCGTCTCAGACGCGAGGTCGATGCCCGACGTGCCCCCCGTTGGGGCGCCGGCGCCGTCGACCCGCTCGACAGCCGACGAGATGTCGCCTCCTGCTTGGCCTTGGTTGCCCCGCCTCCTCCTCCATCGGCGGGGGAGGGGACGGGGTGAGCTCGAATGTTGTTCTTCCACCACGCGGGGAAGACGTCATCGATTCCGCCGCCGGCGGGCGGGCTATCGGCCGCCATTGTCGCTGTCGCACGGCGGGGAAGGAGTATCATGTCGTAGCTGCCATCGAGGGACATGAACTCAAGACTCCCAAAACGGAGCACCGTCCCGGGTTGGAAAGGTTGCTGGAGACTACCCATCTGGAGCTTAACGGGAAGCTGTTCGTCAACACGCAGCAGGCCCCTACCTGGCGTGCCAACTGTCGGCGTTTCGAGACCGGGGGGTCCCTGGACCGACGAGTAAATTGCCGTCGCGTGCCCCAGCCCAGATGGGTCGGCGCGAGACGGAGCACGAAGGGGGGAAGGCAGCCGGAGGGAGACGGGCGTGAGAGGTGGAAATCCCGCGGCCTTCGTGTTTGTCCCGCGCCCAGGTCGGGTGCGCTTGCAGTAGGGGGTTACAAGCGTCCACGCGGGAGGGAGCGAGCGGCCTCACACGAGCGCCTGTCCCGTCCTTCCCCGCGCGGCCCACCCTCTGTAAGAGGGCCCTGGTCCTTCCTTTTATAGGCGCAAGGAGAGGATCCAGGTGTACAATGGGGGGTGTAGCAGTGTGCTAACATGTCTAGCGGAGGAGAGCTAGCACCCTAAGTACATGCCATCGTGGCAGCCGGAGAGGTTTTGGCACCCGGTTCGTGTGGTGTCGTGGCCGTCGGAGGAGCGCTGGAGCCTGGCGGAAGGACAGCTATCGGGGCTGTCGAGTCCTTGCTGACGTCCTCTTGCTTCTGTAAGGGGGCTGGGAGCCGCCGTCGTCATAGAGCGTGCGGGGCACCATCATTACTTGTCTGGCGGAGCGAGCCAGATGGGACGCCGGTCTTGTTCCCCGTAGCCTGAGTCAGCTTGGGGTAGGGTAATGATGGCGCCTCCTGTCGACGTGGTCGGTCCGTGCCCTGGGTTGGGCGATGTGGAGGCTCCTCAGAGGTCGAGGTCGAGTCTGTCTTCCGAGGCCGAGGTCGAGTCCGAGCCCCCGGGTCGGGTGAGGCGGAGACCGTCGGCTGAGGCCAGGACTGAGTCTGAGCCCTGGGGTCGGGCGAAGCGGAGTTCGTCGTCTTCCGGGACTGAGCCCGAGTCCGAGCCCTAGGGTCGGGCGGAGCGGAGTTCGTCGTCTTCCGGGGCTGAGCCCGAGTCCGAGCCCTGGGGTCGGGCGGAGCGGAGTTCGTCGTCTTCCGGGCTGAGCCCGAGTCCGAGCCCTGGGGTCGGACGGAGCGGAGTTCGTCGTCTTCCGGGGCTGAGCCCGAGTCCGAGCCCTGGGGTCAGGCGAAGCGGAGTTCGTCGTCTTCCGGGGCTAAGCCCGAGTCCGAGCCCTGGGGTCGGGTGAAGCGGAGTTTCCTATGGCGCCAGAGGCCGGGCCTGGCTGCTGTCAGCCTCACTCTGTCGAGTGGCTCAGCAGTCGGTGCGGCGCAGGCGACGCTGTCCTCTTGTCAGACCGGTCAGTGGAGCGGCGAAGTGACTGCGGTCACTTCGGCTCTGTCGACTGGAGGGCGCACGTCAGGATAAAGGTGTCAGACCACCTTTGCATTAAATGCCCCTGTGAATTGGTCGGTTGGCGTGGCGATTTGGCCAAGGTTGCTTCTTGGTGAAGACTGGGCCTTGGGTGAGCCGAAGGTGTGTCCGTTGCTAGAGGGGGGCCTCGGGCGAGACGTAGATCCTCCGGGGTCGGCTGCCCTTGCCCGAGGCTGGGCTCGGGCGAGGCGTGATCGTGTCCCTCGAATGGACCGATCCTTGACTTAGTCGCACCCATCAGGCCTTTGCAGCTTTGTGCTAATGGGGGTTACCAGCTGAGATTTAGGAGCCTTGAGGGTACCCCTAATTATGGTCCCGACAAAACTATTTTAAAAGTTTTAAATCAAAATGCATATGTTTATTGTTGCTCGATTGCTGGTTGGCTGCTTGTCCTCTTTGACATTTTCCAATCGCTAATGCCCTACCTATAGCCCAGTACTGCAAGCAGCAAAGCAGGGGAGGTCAAGGTCGGGTGGCCACTGGCTAGGTGGGCTTGGACATTGGCACGATGGAACCTTGCCCCCTGGCTGTCTGGCCTGGCACGCGGTGACGCCCTGACTACGGTGGATTGAAGCCTCAGACGACGCAACAACGAGGCCAGATGCAACGCAATGACAATTATCCGGTCAAGTCTATGTAACATCCCAAAATACCAACCCAGGTTTGAAACCCTAACCCCCCCTAATTTCCCCCCCCCCTTGGTTTTATTCTTCTCTCTAACCCTACCCCTAGGTCACCCAATCATTTGCATACTTAAAATGATTTGAAGCACCTCACATAGACCACATTTATCACTAAGATCATTTAGAGAATTTTTGTTAAGAGAAAAAGAAACAAAATGACTCAAAAAGTAGAAAAGAAAAAGGAAAGAATTAGAAAAAGAAAAGAAAAAGGAATTTCCTCTCCCCTCTCGCGGCTGGGCCGACTTCCAGCCCAACTCGCGCGCGCCCGCCTCCCTCCCCTCTCTTTCCGGCCCAGGCGGCCCACACCGCGCGCCACTTCCGCCCGCTGACAGCCCGACCCCGCCCGTCAGCGCCCCGCCCCTCTCTCTCTCTCGCGCGCGGCCCTCTCTCACTGGCAGCCCGACCCCACCTGTCAGCTCCTTCTCCCTCGCCCATCCCTCCCCGGCACGATCGCCGCCGAGCACCCCTCGCCTCGTCGCCTCGCCATTAATGCTCGCCAGCCCCTCCACGACAACCCCGCCACTGTGCCCGAGCCGTCTCCTCATCCTCAGCCTGCCCGAGCCGTCTCGTCGCCGTTTGCTCCATGCCCGTCATCATGGAAGCTCGTCGGAGCTCGCCGTCCCCTCCATCCCTCTCCCCCTCCCGGGCGCCTATAAAAGGGACTGCCGAGCCCGAGCACTCCACACCAGCCCCGGCCTCCTCCTCCACACCTCCCCGAGCTCAATCGAGCTAGCAGCGCCGCCGTGCTTCCCTCCACCGCTCCGGTAAGCTTCCCTCTCCCTCCCTGGCGACCTTCCGTTCAATTAAATAGTGCCAAGAGTTCCGCCACACTTCCACGTTCACGACACGCCACCTCCCCCACTCTATCTCGGCCGGAAAACTCACAGGCGGCTTCGCCGTCGCGGAAGCCCGCCACCGTGCCGCGGACCGGCCGCCCTAGGCCCCCGCAGGCGAAATTAGCCCCGCCCCTGTGATCCTCATCTTCCACTCATGCTCCGCCACCGCTTCCCCGTCGCAAAACCGGACCGGCGGCGGAGAACCGCCGCGAATCCTCACCGCCGGTCGAACCCCGGTCGAGCCCCTCCCCCTCCGTTGTCGCCGACGCCGTCAGCCCCCTCCCCTCTCCCTGGCTGGTGGGCCTGCGCCTCCACGCCGTCCCCCGCCGTCTCCCCCGCACCGCTGGGCCAGCTGGGCCGCCAGCCTCGCCCGCGCCCAAGTGGGCCAAAAATCCCCCCCGACCCACAAGGAAAGGAAATCCTTTTTCTTTTTGTTTTCCCATTTCTTTTTCCCATTTTTCCATATATACTTATATGCTGATATTTTATGCACCAAAAATAGCTTAAATAAATTATTAGGGCACAAAAATAATAAAGTATAACAATTTGCACACTCCACAAAGGTCACCATGTTTGATGTATTGTTTTTGGCTATGTTTAATTAGCGGAAGAGGGATCCGATCCTCCGGAACTCTTAGCTCCAGAAGAAGGGCAGGAACCCGACCCCTCCGAGATTAACCTTTTGTACCAGGAAAGCTTCGACGAAGGCAAGTCCATCCTTCCCTTGATGCATTATTTACCTATTTCTCTCTACCACTGCCTATGCCTGGATTATGGGATGGGAATCGAATCGCATGGTAAGCATGAGAGAGCCCGCTTTAACTATTATTTCGATTAAAGATATGGGATAAGTAAAAAGGGGTATAAGTGAAATGTTTTCCAAAAAGAGTGCGATGAAGGGTACTCACCCTCATCACCTAGTGAAGTGGGATGATCAGGGACTCCCTGGTTTAGGGGAGGGCCTAAGGTGTTGGCTCAGCTGGTTTAGGCGTGAGCAGAAGGATCGTCCTCTCATATAAGGACCGGTTTGTCATCTTTCATTACCTGTACTCCCAAAAAGTACAACCACTCGAGGCTGTGTGGGCAGCCACTCAATCTGAACTCGTACGGTCCCACCCCAGGGTTATGAAGGCTAGGGTAGCACCGAGAGGATAAGGAAGGGGAATGTTTTGTTCGGTTTGGACATGGTGGTGGCCTGACTCCTTCCGGTATAACCATTAAGGTTCGGACGTACAAGGAAGGAAAGAGTTTCGGATTCGGGTCTCATTGGCCATGAGATCGCAGAGCCGGACTAGTGGGTAAAGTGTACCCCTCTGCGCAGAGTCTAAACCTATTCGAATAGTCTGTGTCCACTGGTATGGACGAGTCTGGTATGGTATGACAATTAGTGTTTTCTACTACAACTGGGAACAGGGAAATGTGTGTGTATGTTCTGGAAAGAAAGTAGTGCCACCGGAGCGGGAAGCTCAGTGGTGGTCAAGCAAGTGTTACTTCTATTGTCTTGGGAAAGCCCTAACTATTGAGTACTGCCTTTCTCTGAAAAAGTATGAGTGACTTCAACTCCACCACAATAAGCATGTACAATATAGGTCACTTTCTCTTTACGGGAGCCGGGTGGGCTTGCGGAATACCTAGTGTATTCACCCAGATTTATTTATGTTTTTCAGCAGCTGAAGACTTCTTTTCTGCTATGCTTGATTGATGGGGCTGTGTCTTCACCCAGTTCTGCCTGTGGCCTGGGCTATTTTATCTTCCACTGCGCTTTATTTTGTTTCGGCTCACTTTCGAGCTTGTATCCCCGGTATTGTAATAACATTATTCAGACTCTGTAACTATTTGAAGTAATGAATGTGATTACTAGCCTCCTGGGACTAGTAATTGTATCACATTTGAGTCCCAAAGGATCGGGACGCTTCAGGTGGTATCGGAGCCTATAGGACTGGCCGTAGACCACAGCCCTGACCTTAAAAGTTTCCTTAACAAGAAAACACCTCTTACCTCCAAGAAACACTCTTTCCCCTTTTCCCCGATATTAATAGACCTTTCTTTTCGTCTACCAGATGGAAAACCCCTGGGTGATTAGGACTTCCTATTGCTTAGAGGAGGAAGGCTTTCCTCACCTTCTTCGAAGCTGCGCACTGCGCTTGGGGATCCGCAAGAAGCCCGAATATGTCTGGAAAGAGTACCGTGAAAATGGAATGGAAAAGTGCTCTATGGCGGTTTACTTGGGAGAAAGCCGGAACTACCCAAACCACCCTCCTTTCCAAATTACCTTAATCGGGCACCGCTTCCCAGACACATGCCAGAGCGTTGCTCGAAAAGCCCTCAAACAACTGTGCCAAAACTATGGCCGAGAGATCTTTGAGACTCCCCTCCGATATTTCCCACCCAGCAACAAAAACACCCCAACCTGGAAGAAAAGACTCCAGGCTCTGTCAGGAGGAGATCCCATAGAGGATGATCCCACTATCGTCTACATGGCCGGATACCTCCACACCCTCGACAACCACTACGATGAGCTCTCCTCCCATTGTACCCACCTAAACTCCTGAGTGGAAAGCCTAGAGCAGCAAGTCAAAGAGCTTACGCAAGAGAAGGCATCTCTCCAGGAGAGTCTCAGCATAGTGGAAGGCGAGGAAGCCAACACCCGTGAGGCCTATCGGACCTTGAAGAAAGACTTTGACAAGAAGCTGAAGGCACTCGCCCCCAAAAAGAAGATCCAGAAGAAGACCACTAACCAAGGATGCCAGACAGAGAAGAAGAAGAAGAAGGCCCCTCTAGCCCTACCTCCCCCCAGAATCGATGACTGGTCCGACGAAGAAGATGTATCCCTAGCCAGCCTCGATGATCTTCTCAAGGCATTTGGGGACACCTTAGACAAGGAACTCGCTAGCACCTCGAAGAACGCCCTCGTGTAGTTTTCCCCTGTAGTAGTCTTATGCTTGTAATGTGATGGTGTAATGAATAAAATAACTTGGTTGAGAAAAATTTGCATGTGCATAATAGTGACTCTCTTCCCTGGCAGATGGCTTCGGATAAAACCACGCCTACCGCCTCAGGGATTGGAGCAGGTTTCCCCCGAAGAGCTGAAGGGGAAGTCGTTAGAGAGGAAAGTGAAACCCACCTCCCCGCACCTCCACCCCTACCCTTAGACCTAGCCCAAGTTCTAGCCAATCAGACCTGACCCATCGAGGTCCTCACTCGAAATCTGGAAAATCAACGGCCAAATGGGGGAAGACCGCAAGACAGAATGGGGGACTTCCTGAGACTCAAACCTCCCACGTTCGCCGAATCAAGCAACCCCCTCGATGCAGACGATTGGATGCGAACGATCAAAAGGAAGCTGGAAGCCATTGGTTGCCCAGAAAATCAGCGTGTTCAACTGGCTGCCCACCAACTCTCTGGGATGGCCTTAGCCTGGTGGGACACCTTCAACGTCACCATCAGAGATGCTACCTGGGCGGAATTTGAAGCAGCTTTCCGGGAGCACCATGTGCCCCAAGGATTGGTACAGCTTAAGGAGGACGAGTTCCGAGAATTGACTCAAGACGGAAGATCTGTCAGCGAATATGTGCACAAGTTCACGGAGTTAGCCCGCTACGCGCCAGATGATGTCAATACTGAGAGCAAGAAGATGGCTCGTTTCCTCAAGGGACTCAGGCCAGAACTCAAGACAATTCTGGCTAGCCAAGACTTCCTCAACTTCTCTCATCTTTCCAACAAGGCCATGCAAGTTGAAAGAGCTAAGGAGGAAGAAAAAGGACACCTCAAAAGGAAGTTCCAGGTTCTCCGGGCACAACAGCAGGACCGGCACCAGAAGACTCGATCCTTTGGGTTTCCACCCAAGGGGCCCAACTTCAGTAGACCAGCTGGACCCACTCCGTCACGATTCAGCCAGCAGAGTCAGAGCTCTTTCCATTCTCCCTCGGTGGCAAGCAACCAACCTCCGGCTAATGCATGTTGGCACTGCGGTGATCCAAGTCACTTCAAGAACAACTGTCCGCAGCTGAAGCCATAGGGACCCGCCTACTCCAACTCGGTGAATGGCCCCAAGAATACCTCGGCACCCGCCCCCAAGGCGCCCTCCGCCGTCAGCCAGCAGAACAAGACTCCATACCAAGGAAGGGCACGTGTAAATCACGTCGATGCCCAGGAAGCTCAGCAGGCTCCAGGAGTAGTACTCGGTGAGTTCCTTGTTGAATTTACTCCCGCTACCGTACTTTTCGATTCTGGAGCATCCCACTCTTTCATAGCCACTAGCTTTGTGGAAAAATATGGCACTCCCTCTACTCCCCTAGAAATTCCTTTGGTCACCCGAACCCTAGGGTCCGACCTCCTATGCCAGCTAAAATGTTCCCAAGTCAGAATCCTTTTAAGTGGGGTAGTGTTCCTGGCAGACTTAACCGTCTTGCCATCCAAGGGAATTGATGTAATCCTAGGGATGGATTGGCTAACTAAACACAAAGGCATCATCAGTTGTGCAGACAAGACAGTCCTCCTCACCGACCAGCAGGGAAAGTCAGTCTCTTGCCAGGCACAGCCACCCGCTAGTGACCCAATGATGTTCAGTATAACAACGGAAAGTATATCAGTAGTAGAAGAATTCATGGATGTGTTTCCCGAAGAATTGCCAGGAATGCCGCCAGAAAGAGAAGTGGAGTTCTACATAGATCTGATTCCTGGAACAGCACCCATCGCAAAGAGACCATACCGCATGGCTCCAACCGAGTTAGCAGAACTGAAGCTTCAAATCTCAGATCTTCAGCAAAAAGGGTACATTCGTCCCAGCTCATCACCTTGGGGAGCACCAGTCCTGTTTGTCTCCAAGAAGGATGGAAGCATGAGAATGTGCATTGATTACCGATCGTTAAATGAAGTTACCATCAGGAACAAGTACCCACTTCCTCGGATCGACGACCTCTTCGATCAGCTTCAAGGAGCCAAGTACTTCTCCAAGATAGACCTAAGGTCTGGTTACCACCAATTGAGGATCAAGGAAGCGGACATCCAAAAGACTGCATTTGTCACCCGGTACGGGCAATATGAATTCACGGTAATGCCGTTCGGACTGACAAACGCACCCGCCTTTTTCATGAACCTCATGAATAAAGTGTTTATGGAAGAGCTAGATAAGTTTGTCGTAGTCTTCATCGACGACATCCTTATTTACTCCAAGAACCGCGAAGACCATAAGCGTCACCTTCGGATCGTCCTTGGAAAACTCAGAGCACACCAACTTTTTGCCAAACTCAGTAAATGTGAATTCTGGTTGGAAAAGATAGCCTTCCTTGGGCATATCTTAACCGCAGAAGGAATAGAAGTGGACCCTTCCAAAGTAGAAGCAGTGTCAAAATGGAGGCAACCAACCAACGTCAGTGAAGTTCGAAGCTTCCTAGGAATGGCAGGGTATTACCGCCGCTTCATCAAAGGATTCTCCAGCATCGCAAGGCCAATGACAGAACTTCTCAAGAAAGACCTTAAATTTATGTGGACCCCAAAATGTGAAGAAAGTTTCCAAATCATAAAGGAAAAACTTACAACGGCACCCGTTCTATCACTGCCAGATATTCATCAAGATTTTGTCGTCTTCTGTGATGCCTCGAGGCAAGGCTTAGGGTGTGTGCTAATGCAGAACGAGAAAGTCATCGCTTACGCATCACGCCTGCTCAAGCCGCACGAGCAGAATTACCCCACCCATGATCTGGAATTGGCAGCCATAGTGCATGCCTTGAAGATATGGAGGCATTACCTAATCGGAAACAAATGCCACATTTTCACCGATCACAAGAGTCTGAGGTACATATTCACTCAACATGATCTCAACCTCCGTCAGCGAAGATGGTTAGAGCTAATCAAGGATTATGACCTCGAAATTCACTATCACCCCAGGAAGGCCAATGTGGTAGCCGACGCTCTCAGTCGAAAACCATTCGGAATAAAAGGGACCAACTTTCTAGAAGACTGGAAGGAAGAATCAGCACAACTAAATGCATGTCTGGGAAACAACGACAGTCTCGAAGTCAAGCCAATGCTAGAAGACCTCATCTGCAAGGTTCAACATCTAGACCCAGAGACGGCAAGGCTTGTGGAGAAAGCCCGCAAGGAACAACTCCTGGACCTCAGGACAGATGACCAAGGAGTCCTTTGGTTCAAACACCGTCTGTGTGTACCAAAAGGGGAGGCCCGAGAAGTCCTACTCAAGGAAGCTCACGACTCGGCCTACTCCATCCACCCCGGAACTACCAAGATGTACCTGGACCTCAAGACCAGATACTGGTGGAAGGGAATGAAGAAAGAAATAGCTCAGTATGTGGCCCGATGTGACATCTGCCAACGGACGAAGGCCGAACACCAAAAACCTGCTGGCCTATTACAACCCCTCCCGATACCTGAATGGAAGTGGGAAGAAATAGGCATGGACTTCGTAACCGGAGTACCCCGGACGCAGAAAGGGAATGACTCCATCTGGGTAGTAATAGATCGCCTCACCAAGGTAGCCCATTTCATTCCAGTGAAAACTACCTTTGGAGGAGCCACCCTTGCCCGAATTTACCTCAAGGAGATAGTCAAACTCCATGGCATCCCAAGGAAGATAGTATCAGACAGAGGAACCCAGTTCACATCCAAATTCTGGACAAGCCTTCAGAAAGCTATGGGCACCAAGCTAGATTTCAGTACCGCTTATCACCCTCAGACAGATGGGCAGACAGAGAGAGTCAACAAAGTCCTGGAAGATCTCCTAAGAGCATGTGTGTTAGCTTTTGATAGAAGTTGGGAGTCCAGTCTACCCTACGCAGAGTTCTCCTACAACAATAGCTATCAGTCCAGCATCAAGATGTCACCATTCGAAGCACTGTATGGACGAAAATGCCAGACCCCTCTCATGTGGTCCAACGTGGGGGGAAAAGCACTAGAAGGACCTGCCTTTATCAAGGAGGCAGAGGAGAAAGTTGCACTGATCCGCAGAAGGTTGCTTGAAGCTCAGAGTCGACAGAAGAGTTACGCAGACAACAGGCGGAGGGAACTCCGATTTGAGGAAGGAGACTTCGTCTACCTCAAGGTTTCTCCAATGCGTGGTGTCAGGAGGTTCCAAGTCAAAGGGAAGCTAGCCCCACGTTTTGTAGGTCCCTATCCCATCATTGGCAAGGTAGGACCCGCCGCATACCGCCTGGAACTACCAGAATCCATGTCCGACATCCACAATGTGTTCCACGTGTCCCAGCTCCGCAAATGCCTGCAATCACCAGAAAGTCACCTCGAAGAAGAGACAGTGCAGATTCAGAAAGACCTTCAATATCGTGAGAAACCAGTGAAGATTCTTGATTCGGCAGTCAGAAAGACCCGCACCTCAGAAGTAAAGCTCTATAAAGTTCAGTGGAGCAGAGAAGGAGAAGAGGAAGCCACCTGGGAGAGTGAGGACTTCTTGAGGAGGGAATACCCTTACTGAAAGTTGCCTAGAGGGGGGTGAATAGGCAAGTTAAAACTTTTTCAACAAAAACTAGAAGCAAACTGGGTAAAACTGAATTGATCTCGAAATTCACCTAGTTAGCTTTGGAAATGAGATGTTCTAAATGATCCACAGGGTTCAAAGTAGTAGATCTGAGAAGGGCACTTCTCAAAATCCACACACCAAAAAGATATAAACAAATCTTTCACGGAATGGTGAGAGAACGACGAACACGAATAAGCACAATGAACAAGAACACAAGAGACACAAGATTTATCCCGAGGTTCGGTCACACCACCAAGGTGCCCTACTTCCTCGTTGAGGCGCCCACAAAGAGCCGGGTCTCTTTCAACCCTAATCCTCCATTTGCCGACCACAAAGGTCAAGCCCACACAATAATCTTTGCTCAAACGAGCGGGTAATACAAACTTTCTTGTGGTCTTCCACAAGATTTGGAGACTCACAAGAGACACCTAGTCGTCTAGGAGCTAGAAGCTCCAAGAGTAATGAATCCACAAAGAACTCGATGTAGTACCAAAGCTCGAATCAAGAAGAGTGAGAGAGATTTGGAGATGAAGCACAAAAACCGCAGCTCTCAAACTCACTCAAAGATTTCTCTCCAAAGATTTGAAATGGGAGAGGCAAGAGGTGTGAGAGAGAGAGTGGGAGGTGTTTCTCAGGTTGGGAATGAAGTTTTGTGCGTGCTCTCCTGTGGGGAGAGAGGTAGGAGTGAGTATATATAGGTGGGGCTCGAAAACTAGCCGTTTTTGACTTTTCTGCCCAAAAACCGGTTGAACCGGTCCCAAAACCGGTTGAACCGGTTTTCAAAAAGTTGCGCACAGCTTTTTGGCTGACACAGCAGACTGGCAGAAAAAAGTGAACAGTACAAAAACCGGTTGAACCGGTTTTAGAACCGGTTGAACCGGTTTCCACCAGACAAAAACCGGTTGAGTGTCCGGTTGAGTGTCCGGCTGAACCAGTATTTTGAAAAAGGGTGAACAGTGCAAAAACCGGTTGAACCTGTTTTAAAACCGGTTGAACCTGTTTTTCCAAAAAGCAATTTTGGCCAAGATAGACTTTAAAAGGTTGTACTACATACTTTCACTAAGGATTAACAAGGGTAAAATGGAAGTTTTGGATCAAGGATTTTTGAGCTTTAGTACCAACACCAACCTTCTTTTTGGACCCCCCTTGATAGTACGACGATTCCTATACTCAAGTTAAATAAAATATAATTAAGTAAACTCCTTGAGTCATTGGTGTCTCAAGTGTGATTTCTCCATGGTGTTGCTTCATAAGGATCACAAACATCTTTGTCTCACCTTTTGAAGCAAACACAAATCGAGCCTATGACTTGTGCCATTTCACCATATATGAGTTCAAATCATGGCTTCAAGTCACCTTACTGATGCATCAACATGTTGTAACTCTTCATAGCTGATTAGTTCATCGACTTAGTGCAAGTACTCTCTTCTTCACCTTAGCCATGGTACCTCGGTCTACAAGCCGTCGCTTGGCCTTCACCTTCGCTTAGTTCCTCGAAGCCCTTTCCTTGCTATCTTCACCCTATCAAGCCATTCTTGAGTCACATCCTATTGAGCATCCATTGAGAGAATCATTTCTTCAATATTGTGAACCTTGCTTGAATGTCATCTAGATATAACTGCTAAGATCAATCAAGCTCTAGTTTGATTCTCATATATTCATATATGGACTAATAGTAATATGGTCAAGCCAATTCACGATTCCTCATATCTTGTTCACTTTGGCTTGACCAATCCTCTTAATCACTTCAACCTCTATTATGATCATATTTATGCATAGTGATTTCTCAGGACTTGTCCATATATTCAAACCAATATAGAGACCATATTATATCCATTTGCATTGTCTCACTGGTTATTTGACCTTGTGTTGAACTTTGTTCACTGATCATTATACACTATTCAAGTATGTTCATCATACTGAATTCCCTGTTCAACACTTAGCAAACTTGTTAGACCTTTAAATGTGTTGTTATCCAAATCACCAAAAACCACAAAAGGGATGAATGCACTTTCAATCTCCCCCTTTTTGGTGATTGATGACAACACATTTAAAGCTTACATAAGATTTGATAAATAAGATTTTGAATCCTATGATATAGTTTCCTCCCCCTAAATATGTGCATTTCAGAAAATACCAATTTTGTACTCAAATGTCAAAAGCACATATTTGGGTCAAAGTATGGAGACAACTTATATCATACTATTCATAGGATGCAGTGCGTCATAAAATAAACGTGATGCTCATGACATAGTATGCACTCATCAACTTTCTACATCTTATGTTTTTCTTATGACTTCCCCTTTTTTTAATTATTTCTCCCCTTTTTAAAGTCTTCTAACACTTAGTTACATAAGACTAAAGGTAAGCTTTAATGCAAAATTTCTCCCCCTTTGTCATAAATCTCCAAAAAAAGATATAAAGAATATAAAGGGTAGAAATTATGATTAATCAAGATTTGAACACACTATCATGAAAAGGGTCCTTATATGGCACAAAGGTAATGGAGAAGTGCCATAAGTGATGTACCTTTGTGTTTTACCTTTTCAAAGGGGTGTTCCACACTTGTGTTGTATTTAAAGTTCATTTTGCAATCTCTTGTTGGCATAATTGTGACATAGGTCCAAGATATCAGCTGAATGTTGTCATACTAATTGAAAAATAAATCTTGATACCTAGAGTCTAGATGTCACCTAGCATTTTCTTATCATAACAAGAGGCATCATGAAAATTGCACAAGTATGGATTATACAACTAGTGATCATGTATGAAAAATATCAATTGAAAAACACCAATTGATACAATTTGATAGATAAGCAGATCACTAATAGCATATTACACTAAGTTCTTCTCAAGTTTTAGTGCACACATATATATGAATTCAATTGATACCTGTTGAGAGTACTTATTTGCAACTTAAAGTACCATTGGCATAAAAGGAGTATCAATTGAACATAATCATGCAACATAAGAAACATGTGCACTATTTAATCAATTAAGTTCTAGACAGGAGAATCAATAAGCTATGCTACTTCAGATATTTGTAATCCAAAAAGATGTGATACATATTTACTAATTTTAGATGACGTTGGAGTAGCATATACAAGAGAAACTCATTCTCTTATGAAATGTATAGAAGATACATTTACTGGAGCAAAGAATCTTTGATACCCATCAAATTTTGCAGTGGAAGCGATTGTCTTTGCTTGAAGATTCCTTTCTAATTTGAGACTTTGTTCCATGCCATATGGTCTTCATTATAATCATGGATTTCTATCTTAGCTTTTGATAGGCTTGACATTTCAAAGAGAAACTTATCCTCTTTAAACGATCAAGGGAAACTCATTCTCTTCAAAGAACTACACAAATTCACTAAAAGAAAATGTTAGTCTTTAAGGACACAAGATATAGAATGAGCTCCCCCTTAAATGTATGCATCAAGTACTCGAATTACTTGTAACATGCACTTGATTCAATTAAGATTCTTAGAGGAGTTCATCATATATCTTGGTCAAGGCATAATATATTTGAAACAATTGAACTTATGCTAGAGAACACATATCATTTCCCCAATAGAAGTAATCCATGTGGTGACATGTGGTAAATATTTGATCATTTCCTTGGAACCACTTATCCTCATTTGATGTTCTCTTTTCACCAAGGTGTGAGACTAAACAACATGAACTTGAAAGAAATCATTAGTCTCACAAGATATAGGCTAAACTCTCCCTCAATTTGTGCATGCAAGAGTACACAAAGTACACTCATGCACATCAACAATATGAGGTTAAAGGTGAAGTTTGCGCTATATCTTGGTTTAACATAACATGCTTTACATAGATGATGAAAATCAAACCAATTGAAAGTTTAAGAACTAAAAGTATATCAATTGAAATCCTAAAGGGTAAAGCTTGCTAATATGAACCTCAAAACCTCATAATGAAGGATATCATATAAATATGTCACTACATCTTCATTATTTGGTTGACAAAAAAGTATAACTCCCTTCTTGAATCACTGTGATCTCTTTTCTCTTTACGATTTCATCGAACCAAGTGATCTTGAACTTCTTTCATCTTTTCTTGATTCGATCAATTAAAACTCAATGATTGAAACAACCAAGACTCTTATATCCATAGATTTTGAATCCATCTTGAAAGCGCTTGGAAGGACCTTATTGAAACACTTAGAAAAGAGAGCATTAGAAACACAAAGGAGGGTTTCACAAATGATGATCCTTATATGAGGATGGCAAATGAATCATCATTCTTAGAACCCAAAAGGGTAGATTAAATTATTTTAAATTAGTGCACACATATAGTTGATGTCAAAGTTATATGCACTATTGAACATTTTATATTGCAAGGAATTTAACCTATACTATGGAACATCCCACTAAGGATAGAATACTAAAACAACCGAAGGAGAAGAAGTTTTCATACCTTGGCCTCTGATCAACTTCTTCTTACTTTAGTTGAATAGTATCCTTTAAGCTTGTGATTTATCCAATTTAAAACAAGCACCATCTCTTAACTTAGATTTTCTATGGATAAACTCAACACAAGAGATGACATTAGTAGCACAAGCACTAGTTTCTTATTTAGCAACCCTTTATATGTGGAAGACAAGTGTGTTGCTAAAATAGAGAAACATCATAATATGGACTAAATTTCCTTGAACCCTCATGCACAATATTTTGAATGACATGGATAATATGCATGGTTATTCAATGAAGTCTAAAGGGATGACTTAATCCATATTATGATGAGTGTCTAATATAGAAGAATCAAATCCAAATTAACTAGATAGAGAATACATCACATAATTTTGGATTGTTCACCATATGATAATATTCATACAACTTCCAATTAGACCTTTATTTCATAATCAACATCTAATGTATATCCTCAAGTGCTTCTTTTTCCTTAGTGGCTACACGAGTCACAAAAAGATAAGATTTGAAAATAATATGCACTTGAGATTCAGTTGTTACCACCCTAGCTACTATCTCCAAAGATTATTTATACATTCATTATCGAGCACCCAACTTGATCCATTGAAGGAGTGATCCTGCAAAACAAGTTTAAGCTTCATATCTTGGTACCCAATTTGAATTGGGTCCTTTGAGATTAGTGGTAAGAGCCTTGAATACCCACACAATCCTTATTGTGGCCTTTCTCTTTGTGTAGGCACCCACATATACTTGACAACCATCTTACATGGTTTCAAGTCAATATTTAATCACATAGATAAAAAAACTAGAGTTAAGAATAGGAGCCTTTTCTCCTTTTATTAATACATCATTGTGTTGCCTTCTTGATGATGAACCTACCTTGACTTTGGGTGCACCTAGCTTATCAAGGTTAGTCGCACAAGCATTCATATCATAAAGACAAGTTATGCATGGAATTAACAACTTAGTGATCCAATTCAATGTGAAGCATTTGGATACCGATTGAAGTAGATTTCTAAGATATCAAAATATGGGTTTCCAAAAATTTAGAGTGTGGATCACTAATTGTACCTTTTACAGTTTAAAAATCATATCCATGTTAGTGCATATGTATGTCATGAATATCAACAAAAAGGATTCTTATGCACTTTTAGAACTAACGATAAGGGAATTTTAAACTGTATCAAGAGTAGCTATTTAGAAAACAAAGATTACAATCCATATGAATGAGATACAAATTTACCATTTTGGATTGTCTTAGTATAGCTTACTCAAGGAAAACTTATTCTCTACGACACAAGATATATATAATGTGCTCCCACTAGATATGTGCATCAAGTATTTGAATGACTTATCAAATGCACTTTCAATTCAATGAAGATTCTCAAGAGGAGTACATTACATATATTGGTCAAGGCATGAAAAATTTGCAATGAATTAACTTATGCCTAAGAATACTTACCACCATATAGAATGTACCATTTGTTATATCAATTGAAAGATCTTACTATATGAGATGGTGTCATCTAAGTATTCTTCTTTTCTTCAATTGTGGAGACTTCCTTCTTTAGCTTGTTATCTCTTTACCTTTTAAAACTAGTCGAAAAAGCACTTCGAAAAGAGATATTAGTGGTACAAGGAAGTATTTAATGAATGATGATTTTTATATATGAATGGCAGACAAATCATCATTTATGAGGCATAAAGGCATAAATTAAATTCCTTTTAAGTTAATGCACATGGAGGAGTGAATTAACAATATGCACCAATTTACAAATGTAAGCCAAAGGAATTTAACCTTCATATTGACATTACTTTCCATAGAATAGATTATTACCAATTGAAAGAATGTCACTTGAAAGGAACTATTATTGGTCACATACCAAATGAAACAACTAGTTCCATACCTTTGCCTTGAGCATTCCTAATCTTTATTTTAGGTGAAGATTAACCTTTAATACTTGTGATTTTCCCAATTGAAAGAGCACAATCTCTACTTATGAATTTCCATGAAATATCTTAAAGAGATTGTATTAGTAACACAAGCAATAGTTTCCTATTTAGCAACCTCTAGTATATGAATGACAAGAAGGTTACTAAAACAAGGAAACCTCATGATATGAACTAAATTACCCTTACAAGCATCATGCATAACATCAATTGTAAAAAAGATGAAAGTAGCATGATTATTTAATTAAGTTTACATGGCAAGTTTAATTCATAGCATGGTGAGTGATTAATGTAGAAGACTCAAAACCAATTTAAACAAGAATGAATACTTCACATAGTATTGGTTCGATCTTCTTTGAATGTTGAATGGCACACTCCATTTGGGAAACACATTCTCATGTTGTGAAACTACATAAATCACTTAGATAAAAACATTAGTCTCACAGCTCTAGTCATATAGAGAATTTCCCTTTTGGTAAGTGCTTTAAGAATTTGAATTTCTTACTTAGCACTCTATTCATTTAAGAACATGGAATAATTCTCTTTATGTCTAGGTCATGGCAATAATACCATAATCAATTTGAAATATGCCACAAGACACCTACAACCAATTTAAAGCATGTAGATTGTCACGATATAAAAATATGAACTTGCAATCTACCATATAATTAGATCCTTTCCAAAGCAAGGTAAAGTCTTTTAAGTTCATTCTCAAGTGCTTCATTTTTCCTATGTGGCTACAAAAGACACAAAGGAATATACCAATTAAAAGCAATGTGCACTTAAGAATTAATTGTTACCATCCTTTGGATATCACTTGGTTGTAGGCCTTTTGCTTGATTCCCACAAAGGTTAATCCTTATTCCCTACAACACAAGTTCGTGCTAGAGATGAATATGAAGTTAGTGATATAACAATTCAATTCATCTTTGGGTCAATCTTAAAGGATAGACAATGTAAGATTGATAGCTTGAGATAAGAATTGAGTTAAACCGCTCAAGCACCCCAAAGCTTCATATCATCTCTAGGTACCTGCAAAACTTATTAAGTACATTTTGGTACCCATTTTTGGATGGGTCCACCAAGGTTAGCTAATAAGTACTTAGGCACCCAAATGGCCTTTGTGCTAGTTTTAGGTGAACTAATTTCCTTTCTAGCACAAGTGTCATTTTTGGGTCTCCTAAGCGAGTATGAATGAATTGACATGGTAGGCTTAGGATACTTACTCATGGGACAATCCTTGCAAAGGTGTCCCTTTCTTCGGCAAGTGTAGCAAATATGATTTTTAATTTTGCAAGACTCCTTCTTGCCTTGCTTCTTGTTTGCTACATGGTTAGTGAGCCTCTTTCTTTCCAAATTTAAGCCACTATCTTTTATGTAGGGACATGACTTAATCTCATGTCCCTTCTCATGACATTGATAACACTTTCTAGTGCATCTTCTCTTATTTGAAAGAGTGGCTTGTTTGTTACCTTGTGTGGAGCATGTGAAGGCGTGGTTGAGGTACTTGTCATGAGCTTTGTCTTTCTTCTCTTGATGTTTGCTCATGCCTTTCTTGGAAAGCTTGATATTCTTTTGAAGGGGTTTTGTGCATGCTACGGTTGTCCCCTTCTCAAGCTTTTTCACCATATTATCACGGTTATCTTGAGAAGGTTGAGCATGACATTTTCCCTTCAATTGAGTCAAGCTCCTTTTTAGCCTCTCATTTTCTTCCTTGAGCTCATTGTTTTCTTTTGCATAGGAAACATTACTTGTTCCTGAAAATTCTAGCTCAATGGAAGATTGGCTTTCTTGAGAGCAACATTTGTTAGCACATGATAATATAGTTTCTATATGAGTACATGTGCATATGTGAGGTTGGTAGGATTTCAAATTAGTTAACACAACCTCATGAGCCATTTCTAACATGATATGTGAATCCATAAATTTATTATGAGAGCACACAAGCTTATCATGTTTTTCTTGCAAAGCTAGATTTTCAATATTTAGCTTTTCTACCGTGTTCTTGAGCATAGCATTTTTATTTTCTAATTGAGCAATATATGATGAATGATTAATAGCTTTAATTTGCTCAATTGAAATGTCTTCATACCTTTGGACCAAATCATCATGAGAGCACTTTAGCTTCTCATGCTCTTTGGTCAACTTCTCCAAGTCTTTGATTTTTTCGATGAGGATATCTTCTTGCTTATGAAGCATTTCCTTTTGTTCTTCTGCTCTTTTCATGAGTTTGAGCAAGCTCATCCGGTTCTTCTTGCTTAGTTGAGCGAAGAATTTTTGAAGATCATCCTCATCTTCACTATCACTTTCATGCTCCTCCTCATCCTCACTTTCGCTTTCACTGTCACTCTCATTAGCAACAAAGCACATATGAGAAGTGGATTTGAAAGACGAACCTTGTGAAGAGGTGGATTCGTCGTTTGGTCTCCATCGATCATTTTCTTCTTCAATTTTGTTCTTCGCCTCATCTTCCTTCATTTTGAGGAACATCCTTTTGGCGATTCTCATGGCAAGATCTATTGCCCTAGGATCAACATCTGCACCAAAAGATGAAGTCGAGGCAACCTCAACTTTTTCAAGCTTAGAAGCACTTTTGTTTCTTAGTCCCCCCGACATGATCTTTTCCTCATGCGGTTAAGCGTTAGAACGAGGATTAGCCTCTGATACCAATTGAAAGTTGCCTAGAGGGGGGTGAATAGGCAAGTTAAAACTTTTTCAACAAAAACTAGAAGCAAACTGGGTAAAACTGAATTGATCTCGAAATTCACCCAGTTAGCTTTGGAAATGAGATGTTCTAAATGATCCACAGGGTTCAAAGTAGTAGATCTGAGAAGGGCACTTCTCAAAATCCACACACCAAAAAGATATAAACAAATCTTTCACGGAATGGTGAGAGAACGACGAACACGAATAAGCACAATGAACAAGAACACAAGAGACACAAGATTTATCCCGAGGTTCGGTCACACCACCAAGGTGCCCTACTTCCTCGTTGAGGCGCCCACAAAGAGCCGGGTCTCTTTCAACCCTAATCCTCCCTTTGCCGACCACAAAGGTCAAGCCCACACAATAATCTTTGCTCAAACGAGCGGGTAATACAAACTTTCTTGTGGTCTTCCACAAGATTTGGAGACTCACAAGAGACACCTAGTCGTCTAGGAGCTAGAAGCTCCAAGACTAATGAATCCACAAAGAACTCGATGTAGTACCAAAGCTCGAATCAAGAAGAGTAAGAGAGATTTGGAGATGAAGCACAAAAACCGCAGCTCTCAAACTCACTCAAAGATTTCTCTCCAAAGATTTGAAATGGGAGAGGCAAGAGGTGTGTGAGAGAGAGTGGGAGGTGTTTCTCAGGTTGGGAATGAAGTTTTGTGCGTGCTCTCCTGTGGGGAGAGAGGTAGGAGTGAGTATATATAGGTGGGGCTCGAAAACTAGCTGTTTTTGACTTTTCTGCCCAAAAACCGGTTGAACCGGTCCCAAAACCGGTTGAACCGGTTTTCAAAAAGTTGCGCACAGCTTTTTGGCTGACACAGCAGACTGGCAGAAAAAAGTGAACAGTACAAAAACCGGTTGAACCGGTTTTAGAACCGGTTGAACCGGTTTCCACCAGACAAAAACCGGTTGAGTGTCCGGTTGAGTGTCCGGCTGAACCAGTATTTTGAAAAAGGGTGAACAGTGCAAAAACCGGTTGAACCTGTTTTAAAACCGGTTGAACCTGTTTTTCCAAAAAGCAATTTTGGCCAAGATAGACTTTAAAAGGTTGTACTACATACTTTCACTAAGGATTAACAAGGGTAAAATGGAAGTTTTGGATCAAGGATTTTTGAGCTTTAGTACCAACACCAACCTTCTTTTTGGACCCCCTTGATAGTACGACGATTCCTATACTCAAGTTAAATAAAATATAATTAAGTAAACTCCTTGAGTCATTGGTGTCTCAAGTGTGATTTCTCCATGGTGTTGCTTCATAAGGATCACAAACATCTTTGTCTCACCTTTTGAAGCAAACACAAATCGAGCCTATGACTTGTGCCATTTCACCATATATGAGTTCAAATCATGGCTTCAAGTCACCTTACTGATGCATCAACATGTTGTAACTCTTCATAGCTGATTAGTTCATCGACTTAGTGCAAGTACTCTCTTCTTCACCTTAGCCATGGTACCTCGGTCTACAAGCCATCGCTTGGCCTTCACCTTCGCTTAGTTCCTCGAAGCCCTTTCCTTGCTATCTTCACCCTATCAAGCCATTCTTGAGTCACATCCTATTGAGCATCCATTGAGAGAATCATTTCTTCAATATTGTGAACCTTGCTTGAATGTCATCTAGATATAACTGCTAAGATCAATCAAGCTCTAGTTTGATTCTCATATATTCATATATGGACTAATAGTAATATGGTCAAGCCAATTCACGATTCCTCATATCTTGTTCACTTTGGCTTGACCAATCCTCTTAATCACTTCAACCTCTATTATGATCATATTTATGCATAGTGATTTCTCAGGACTTGTCCATATATTCAAACCAATATAGAGACCATATTATATCCATTTGCATTGTCTCACTGGTTATTTGACCTTGTGTTGAACTTTGTTCACTGATCATTATACACTATTCAAGTATGTTCATCATACTGAATTCCCTGTTCAACACTTAGCAAACTTGTTAGACCTTTAAATGTGTTGTTATCCAAATCACCAAAAACCACAAAAGGGATGAATGCACTTTCACTTACCTTTTCCCAAATCCAGTCTAAATCTCGAGGGCGAGATTCCTTTAAGTGGGGTAGGTTTGTAACATCCCAAAATCCCAACCCAGGTTTGAAACCCTAACCCCCCCTAATTCCCCCCCCCCCTTGGTTTTATTCTTCTCTCTAACCCTACCCCTAGGTCACCCAATCATTTGCATACTTAAAATGATTTGAAGCACCTCACATAGACCACATTTATCACCAAGATCATTTAGAGAATTTTTGTTAAGAGAAAAAGAAACAAAATGACTCAAAAAGTAGAAAAGAAAAAGGAAAGAATTAGAAAAAGAAAAGAAAAAGGAATTTCCTCTCCCCTCTCGCGGCTGGGCCGACTTCCAGCCCAACTCGCGCGCGCCCGCCTCCCTCCCCTCTCTTTCCGGCCCAGGCGGCCCACACCGCGCGCCACTTCCGCCCGCTGACAGCCCGACCCCGCCCGTCAGCGCCCCGCCCCTCTCTCTCTCTCTCGCGGCCCTCTCTCACTCGCAGCCCGACCCCACCTGTCAGCTCCTTCTCCCTCGCCCATCCCTCCCTGGCGAGATCGCCGCCGAGCACCCCTCACCTCGTCGCCTCACCATTAATGCTCGCCAGCCCCTCCGCGACAACCCCGCCACTGTGCCCGAGCCGTCTCCTCATCCTCAGCCTGCCCGAGCCGTCTCGTCGCCGTTTGCTCCATGCCCGCCATCATGGAAGCTCGTCGGAGCTCGCCGTCCCCTCCATCCCTCTCCCCCTCCCGGGTGCCTATAAAAGGGACTGCCGAGCCCAAGCACTCCACACCAGCCCCGGCCTCCTCCTCCACACCTCCCCGAGCTCAATCGAGCTAGCAGCGCCGCCGTGCTTCCCTCCACCGCTCCGGTAAGCTTCCCTCTCCCTCCCTGGCGACCTTCCGTTCAATTAAATAGTGCCAAGAGTTCCGCCACACTTCCACGTTCACGACACGCCACCTCCCCCACTCTATCTCGGCCGGAAAACTCACCGGCGGCTTCGCCGTCGCGGAAGCCCGCCACCGTGCCGCGGACCGGCCGCCCTAGGCCCCCGCAGGCGAAATTAGCCCCGCCCCTGTGATCCTCATCTTCCACTCATGCTCCGCCACCGCTTCCCCGTCGCAAAACCGGACCGGCGGCGGAGAACCGCCGTGGATCCTCACCGCCGGTGAGAGCACCTAGAGGGGGGGTGAATAGGTGATCCTGTAAACTTCAAAACTTAAGCCACAAAACTTTGATTAAGTGTTAGCACAGTTAATGCCAAGTGGCTAGAGAGAAGATCTTGCACAATATGATAATCACAAGGAGTTCAACACAGAGAAGACACAATGATTTATCCCGTGGTTCGGCCAAGTACAAAACTTGCCTACTCCACGTTGTGGCGTCCCAAACGGACGAGAGTTGCACTCAACTCCTCTCAAGTGATCCAATGATCAACTTGAATACCACAGTGTTATGCTTTTCTTTCAATATCCCGTTTGCGAGGAATCTCCACAACTTGGAGTCTCTCGCCCTTACACTTGAGATTCACAAAGAAATACGAAGTAAGGGAGGAAAGCAACACACACAAATCCACAGCAAAACGCGCACACACACGGCCAAGAGTCGAGCTCAAAAGACTATCTCAAGGTTCTCACAAGAACGGAGCTCGAATCACTTAGAATGACAATCGGATGCGCAAAGACTGAGTGTGGATGATCAAGAATGCCCTAAGGTTGCTTTTTTTTCTCCTCCATGCGCCTAGGGGTCCCTTTTATAGCCCCAAGGCAGCTAGGAGCCGTTGAGAGCAAATCCAGAAGGCCAATCTTGCCTTCTGTCGTCGGGCGCACCGGACAGTCCGGTGCACACCGGACACTGTCCGGTGCCCGATTTATTTCCATAAACAGCGCAGCTGACCATTGCCGACCGTTGCAGATCTAGCGCACCGGACAGTCCGGTGCACACCGGACAGTCCGGTGCCTCCTTCCGACCGTTGGCCAGACCACGTGTCGCGCGCAGATTCCGCGGCCGACCGTTGGCTCGGCCGACCGTTGACTCACCGGACAGTCCGGTGCACACCGGACAGTCCGGTGAATTTTAGCCGTACGCCGTCGGCAAATTCCCGAGAGCGGCCTGTTCGGCCGAGGCAGCCTGGCGCACCGGACACTGTCCGGTGCACCACCGGACAGTCCGGTGCCCCAGACCGAAACAGCCCCTTGGCTGTACACAGCCACCTTTTTCCTTTTCTTTTTCTTCCTGTTTCCAATACTTAGACAAGTATATTAGTACACAAAACCAATGTACTAAGACTTAGAAACATACCTTTGCTCTTGATTTGCACTTTGTTCATCCATTGCATAAATTCACATTTTAAGCACTTGAGTTGGCACTCAATCACCAAAATACTTAGAAATGGCCCAAGGGCACATTTCCCTTTCAATCTCCCCCTTTTTGGTGATTTATGCCAACACAACATAAAGCAACTAAAACAAGTGCGAAATCACTTCAAATAAACTTCAAATTGATTTTGACTCAATTTTGGCATGTATGGATCATCCTTTGCCACCACTTGGTTTGTTTTTGGAAATCAAACTCAAATCTCTATCTCTATGTCAAACACACATATTGAGGCATAAAAAGAGTCATTCCGAAAGAGATTGATCAAAGATTTCAAAAACTCCCCCTATTTCCCATAATCAATATTTCTCCCCATACGAAGCCAACTTTTGACAAGAGAGACAATAAAAGAGTTTAATAAAACAAAAACTCTATTCTACTATTTTCAAAATCTCTCAAGTGGTAGCTGATCCATTTATCGCTTTGGCCTTTATTTTCTCCCCCTTTGGCATCAAGCACCAAAACGGGATCAATCTTGGCCCATTAACCCCATTGCCTCACCAAAATCTTCAATAAGAATACAAAGGCAATAAGAGTCTAAAGATGAACTTGGAATAAGTTACCCTCTCATCGGAGTGCAGTGGAAGTCTTTCATGATCCAAGTCCACCTTTTCCCTTTCAATTCTCCTTCGAGACTCCTTTGTTGAGGTCGGTGTGTCCGTCGGTCCCCATCGGAGTCTTTGCGGGCTTGGCGTCCTTCATCCCAAACCGCTTTAGCAGATCGTGCGTGTACTTTGTTTGGGAGATGAAGGTGCCGTCCTTGAGTTGCTTCACTTGGAACCCAAGGAAGTAGTTCAACTCGCCCATCATCGACATCTCGAACTTCTGCGTCATCACCCTGCTAAACTCTTCACAGGACTTTTGGTTAGTAGAACCAAATATTATGTCATCGACATAAATTTGGCACACAAACAAATCACCATTACAAGTCTTAGTAAAGAGAGTTGGATCGGCTTTCCCAACCTTGAAAGCATTAGCAATTAAGAAATCTCTAAGGCATTCATACCATGCTCTTGGGGCTTGCTTAAGTCCATAGAGCGCCTTAGAGAGCTTACACACGTGGTCGGGGTACCGTTCATCCTCGAAGCCAGGGGGTTGCTCCACGTACACCTCCTCCTTGATTGGCCCATTGAGGAAAGCGCTCTTCACATCCATTTGGTACAACCTGAAAGAATGGTGAGCGGCATATGCTAGCAAGATTCGAATTGACTCTAGCCTAGCCACAGGAGCAAACGTCTCCTCAAAGTCCAAACCTGCGACTTGGGCATAACCTTTTGCCACAAGTCGAGCCTTGTTCCTCGTTACCACCCCGTGCTCGTCCTGTTTGTTGCGGAACACCCACTTGGTTCCCACAACATTTTGCTTCGGACGAGGCACCAGTGTCCAAACTTCATTGCGCTTGAAGTTGTTGAGCTCCTCCTGCATGGCCAACACCCAGTCCGGATCTAGCAAGGCCTCCTCTACCCTGAAAGGCTCAATAGAAGAGACAAAGGAGTAATGCTCACAAAAATTAACTAATCGAGATCGAGTAGTTACTCCCTTGCTAATGTCACCCAGAATTTGATCGACGGGATGATCCCTTTGAATCATCGCTCGAACTTGGGTTGGAGGTGCCGGTTGCGCATCTTCCTCCATCACATGATCATCTTGTGCTCCCCCTTGATCATCCGCCTCCTGTTGATGAACCTGTTCATCGTCTTGAGTTGGGGGTAGCACCGTAGTTGAGGAAGATGGTTGATCTCGTTCATCTTGTTCCTGTGGCCGTACTTCCCCAATCGCCATGGTTCGTATAGCTGCCGTCGGAACATCTTCTTCATCTACATCATCACAATCAACAACTTGCTCTCTTGGAGAGCCATTAGTCTCATCAAATACAACGTCGCTAGAGACTTCAACCAAACCCGATGATTTGTTGAAGACTCTATACGCCTTTGTATTTGAGTCATAACCTAACAAAAACCCTTCTACTGCTTTGGGAGCAAACTTAGAATTTCTACCCTTCTTCACTAGAATGTAGCACTTGCTCCCAAATACACGAAAGTACGATACATTGGGTTTGTTACCGGTTAGAAGTTCATACGACGTCTTCTTGAGGAGGCGGTGAAGGTAGACCCTGTTGATGGCGTGGCAAGCCGTGTTCACGGCTTCCGACCAAAAACGCTCAGGGGTCTTGAACTCTCCAAGCATAGTCCTAGCCATGTCGATTAGCGTCCTGTTCTTCCTCTCTACCACACCATTTTGCTGTGGTGTGTAGGGAGCGGAGAACTCATGCTTGATCCCTTCCTCCTCAAGGAACTCCTCCACTTGAAGGTTCTTGAACTCGGACCCGTTGTCGCTCCTTATCTTCTTCACCTTGAGCTCAAACTCATTTTGAGCTCTCCTGAGGAAGCGTTTGAGGGTCCCTTGGGTTTCAGACTTATCCTGCAAAAAGAACACCCAAGTGAAGCGGGAAAAGTCATCAACAATAACTAGACCATACTTACTCCCTCCTATGCTCAGATAGGCGACGGGTCCGAAGAGGTCCATATGCAGCAGCTCCAGGGGTCTTGAAGTGGTCATCACATTCTTGCTGTGATGTGCTCCTCCCACTTGTTTACCTGCTTGACAAGCTGCACAAGGTCTATCTTTTTCGAATTGCACGTTAGTCAAACCTATCACGTGTTCTCCCTTTAGAAGCTTGTGAAGGTTCTTCATCCCCACATGTGCTAAGCGGCGATGCCACAGCCAGCCCATGCTAGTCTTAGCTATTAAGCATGCATCTAGACCGGCCTCTTCTTTTGCAAAATCAACTAAATAAAGTTTGCCGTCTAATACACCCTTAAAAGCTAGTGAACCATCACTTCTTCTAAAGACAGACACATCTACATTTGTAAATAGACAGTTATACCCCATGTTGCATAATTGACTAACAGATAGCAAATTATATCCCAAGGACTCAACTAAAAACACATTAGAAATTGAGTGCTCATTTGAGATTGCAATTTTACCTAATCCTTTTACCTTGCCTTGATTCCCATCACCGAATATAATTGAATCTTGGGAATCCTTATTCTTGACGTAGGAGGTGAACATCTTCTTCTCCCCCGTCATATGGTTTGTGCATCCGCTATCAATAATCCAGCTTGAACCTCCGGATGCATAAACCTGCAAGGCAAATTTAGGCTTGGGACTTAGGTACCCAACTCTTGTTGGGTCCTACAAGGTTAGTCACAATTTCCTTAGGGACCCAAATGCAAGTTTTGTCTCCCTTGCATTTTGCCCCTAACTTCCTAGCAACTATCTTCCTATCCTTTCTACAAATAGCAAAGGAAGCATTTAAAGCACAATAAATTGTAGAAGATTCATTTACTACTTTCCTAGGAGCATGAATAGTATTCTTTCTAGGCATATCTCTACCATGCATATAGGAAGAACTAGAAGCAGTCATGGCATAAGAATCATAAGCATGTGAATCAAAAGCATCATAATTTCTGAAAACATTTCTAGAATTTTTCCTATCATGATACAAAAAGGCATGGTTCTTTTTAGCACTAGTAGCCATAGGGGCCTTCCCTTTCTCCTTAACGGGAATGGGAGCCTTATGGCTTGTTAAGTTCTTGGCTTCCCTTTTGAAGCCAAGTCCATCCTTAATTGAGGGGTGTCTACCAATCGTGTAGGCATCCCTTGCAAATTTTAGCTTATCAAATTCGCTTTTGCTAGCCTTAAGTTGAGCATTAAGACTAGCCAATTCCTCAGTTAGTTTGGAAATTGAAACTAAATGATCACTACAGGCATCAACATCGAAATCTTTACACCTAGTGCAAATCTCAACATGTTCTACACAAGATGTTGTTTTGCTAGATTTTTCTAGTTTAGCATTTAAATCATCATTTTTGCTCTTTAAACTAGCAATTGAATCATGACATGTAGACAACTCACAAGAAAGTATTTCGTTTCTCTTAATCTCTAATGTAAGTGATTTTTGTGCTTCTACAAATTTGTCATGTTCTTCATACAACAAATCTTCTTGCTTTTCTAAAAGCACATTCTTATCATTCAAGGCATCAATCAATTCATTTATTTTATCTATTTTAGATCTATCTAAACCCTTGAATAAGCATGAATAGTCTATGTCATCATCATCACTAGACTCATTATCACTAGAAGAAGCATAAGTGGAGTTTCGAGTACTCACCTTCTTCTCCCTTGCCATAAGGCATGTGTGACGCTCATTCGGGAAGAGGGATGACTTGTTGAAGGCGGTGGCGGCGAGTCCTTCATTGTCGGAGTCGGAGGAGCAATCCGAATCCCACTCCTTTCCAATGTGTGCCTCGCCCTTGGCCTTCTTGTAGTTCTTCTTCTTTTCCCTCTTGTTCCCCTGTTCCTGGTCACTATCGTTATCGGGGCAGTTAGCGATAAAATGACCAATCTTACCGCACTTGAAGCATGAGTGCTTCCCCTTTGTCTTGGTCTTGCTTGGCTGCCCCTTGTGACCTCTTAGCACCGTCTTGAAGCGTTTGATGATGAGAGCCATCTCTTCATCATTAAGTCCGGCCGCCTCAATTTGTGCCACCTTGCTAGGTAGCACCTCCTTGCTTCTTGTTGCTTTGAGAGCAAGAGGTTGCGGCTCGTTGATTGGTCCATTCAAGGCGTCGTCCACGTACCTTGCTTCCTTAATCATCATTCGCCCGCTGACGAATTTTCCTAGGACTTCTTCGGGCGACATTTTGGTGTACCTGGGATTCTCACGAATATTATTCACCAAATGAGGATCAAGAATGGTAAAGGACCTTAGTAATAGTCGGACGACGTCATGGTCCGTCCATCGCGTGCTTCCATAACTCCTTATTTTGTTGATAAGGGTCTTGAGCCGGTTGTATGTTTGGGTTGGCTCCTCGCCCCTTATCATTGCAAACCTTCCAAGCTCGCCCTCCACCAACTCCATTTTAGTGAGCATGGTGATGTCGTTCCCCTCGTGAGAAATCTTGAGGGTGTCCCATATTTGCTTGGCATTGTCCAAGCCGCTCACCTTATTGTACTCGTCCCTGCACAAAGAGGCTAGCAACACAGTAGTAGCTTGTGCATTTTTGTGAATTTGTTCATTAATAAACATAGGGCTATCCGAGCTATCAAATTTCATTCCATTCTCTACGATCTCCCATATGCTTGGATGGAGAGAGAATAAATGACTACGCATTTTGTGACTCCAAAATCCGTAGTCCTCCCCATCAAAGTGTGGAGGTTTGCCAAGAGGAATGGAAAGCAAATGCGAATTCGAACTATGTGGAATACGAGAATAATCAAATGAAAAATTCGAATTGACCGTCTTCCTGTAGTCGTTGTCATCGTCCTTTTGAGAAGAAGAGGATTCGTCGCTGTCGTAGTAGACGATCTCCTTGATGCGCCTTGTCTTCTTCTTCTTCCCATCTTTGCGCTTGTGGCCCGAGCCAGAGTCGTTGGATTTGTCATCTTTTGGCTCGTTGACTGTCACACCCGGTTTTAGAAGGCAAACCGAATGCGAACCATGTACGTGCCAGGATCAGTTATTCACGTACACAGCAGTTACATAATATGGACATCATCACACAGTGCTCAAAATAGTATTAATAAGGGAAATAGTCGATTACATCATACGTCTGAGACGTCCATATAGTTCTTACAATAAATCAAAGTGCGGAAAAGAAACGTAGATAACGCGGCCTTCACAGGCAGCCGACTGGGGGGTTGCCGCTAACCCACACCTAGAACTCGTCGTAGTCTTGGAACTCCTGGAAGTCTCCTTCCACAGCTTCATCTTCGCCTGAGCAGTGGTTGCAATGCTGACAACCTGGGGGGGGGGGGGTTTGGTGTGTAGAGCAAGGGTGAGTACACATCAACATACTCAGCAAGTATCCTGTTTGGCTGTAGTGGACTAGCTTTATGTGGGGATAAGTCAAGCAGTTGCTTTTAGTTGGTCAGGTTATTACTTACTAGTAGAAAGCCAGGTTTTAACATTAACCCAAGTTATTAGCCCAATGTATCCTTTCCAAACGGAAAGAATACCACTTACCAATACCATAATCGTAATCAGAACCATCAATCTCATTGTCACCTGTACCAAAGTATCTCTGATCAAGTATCACTAATCTCTGGAGCTCCCTTGGCCGCTCATAACCGCGAGCACGGCTGATATATCAGTTTCATAACACTCTGCAGAGGTTGTGCACTTTACCCACAAGCCGTGATTCCCTCTCTGGCCCGGGCTTGCAAGACCCTTATTCACTCCCGAGGTGAATGGCCAAGGATTCACTACGAAGCCTTTACAAAGATTCCCCGGGGCTGTAGCCACCCGTTAGGTTTCCTAAATGTACCGCACTCCTCCCCAAGGGACAAATCAACCTTGGCAGAGCGAGCCGCATACACCGAGCCCCATTGACGGCACGACGGCGAAGCGAACTACACCCCGGATCCTCTAATTATTCAGCTAAGGGCACCCCATTCCACCCTCATGGTTGCACTGTTTTTCCCGGGCGGTCATCCATTGAACAGGTCCTTACGGAGAGGCACTCGAGAAACCGCTCGAGTCCCCTTAAATGCCACAAGTATAATCATAAATAAGAACGGGAAAACAGCGTATCATAGATAACCACATCATGTTCATTGATTAAAGTTGAGCAATAGCATCAAACTAAGCAGTAATAATCCGACCCAAATAGGTAAACAAGGACATGGATAACAAAAAGCTAGTCAATCCTTAGGTATAAATGTGTGATGCGGGAGGTGAATTAAAGAATGATTAGGACAGAGATAGGTCAAAGGACACTTGCCTCCACCAACCGACTGCTGCTCAGGGGCTTCTCCTGCGAATTCCTCGGGCTCTTCGACCGGATCGTTCTCTATGCGAGCGCAAACATACATACATCCATCCACATATTTAATACAAAAGAACAGTACACCATACAAGGGAACAAATAAAGCGAATATGCATCAAGTATGACATTTGACATTGCATTTGTTATGGTTAGAAAGAAACGGGAAAAGGGTCTCGCAGGGGGGTTAAAGTTTATGCACTAATGATTAGTTAAATTATGCACTCTAGTTTCAATAGGTTCCTAACAAAAGAATTCTGTTATATGCACTAGTGGGAACCTAATCATTTTAAGTTGATTAACATTGCACGGGATAAACAATTAACTAAATGAATCAACTAGCGCAACGAAATTCTAAATTAAACTTCTCATTTCCATAGCATGAACCATGATTAGTCTACCCAAAATAAGGTAATTATGATCACAGAAAGTAAATAAAATAAAATAAAAAAAATAAAAAAAACAGGGGGGGCGGTTGAACCGGCCCTAGGGCGGTTGAACCGGCCGGCTGGGCGAGCGGCTGGGCCGGCCAGGGGCGCGGCCGAACCAGCGGGCAGGGGGCGGCTGGCGGGCGGCCAGGGGCCAGGGGCGGCCGAGGGCGCGGCCAGGGCGGGCCGGGGGCGCGGCTGGGCGCGGCTGGGCGCGGCCGGGGGCGCGGCTGGGCGCGGCCGGGCGGCTGGGCTGCCAAGGGGAGGGAGGAGGGGAGAGGGGAGAGGGAGGGAGGAGAGGGAAAGGGGGGGCTCACCGGCGATGGGCGGCCGACGACGAGGGCGGCGGCCGAGCAGGGGGCGGCGGCGGTTAGGGCAGAGGGGTAGGGGCGGCGGCTTAGGGAGAGAGAGGGGAAATGAGAGGGAGAGAGAGAGGGAGAGGGAATTGGGGAAAAAAAAGGGGAGGTGGGGGGCGGCTGGGCCTGCCAAGGCCCAAGAGGGGGGGCGCGCAGGGGGCTTGGGCCGGCCAAGGGGCGGCTGGGCCGGCCAAGGAGCCCATGGCGCGGGAGAGAGGGAAAGGGGAAGAGGGAGAGAGAAAGAAAGAGAAAGAAAAAGAAAAGATTATTTCCCTATTTTCGAAATTTGATCTTCCTAGATGAATGCATTTGCACTTTCAAACAATCAAAGAATGCATAGCTCGGCATGGTGCATCAAACAACATAAAGTATTTTTTTTTAGAGTTTTTCTTTACACGGGAATTCCAAACCGAATCCCGCTAGCTTTGGAAAAAGTCAAGGTCTAGCGAGGGCAAAAAGAAAAAGAAAAGGTAACGCCCGAATTTGGCGAGTAAAGAAAAGAAAAAAAATTCAACTGCAAAATTCGGGGCGTTACAAACCTATCCCCCTTAAAAGAATCTCGCCCTCGAGATTCAGGGCTGGCTAGCAAAGAGCTCTGGGTACTTGGCCACTAGATCATCTTCACGCTCCCAGGTTGCTTCTTCCTCAGAGTGGTGATTCCATCTGACTTTGCACATTCTGATGGTCTTCCTTCGGGTGACTCTGTCTGCAATCTCAAGGATTTGCACTGGCTTCTCAACGTAGGTCAAGTCCTCCTGGACTTCAAGACCTTCCACTGGCAACTGCTCTTCTGGCACACGCAAGCACTTCTTCAACTAAGACACATGAAAGACATCATGCACAGCAGACAAATTCTCGGGCAAACTGAGCTGATAGGCCACTTCTCCACGCTTTGAGAGGATCTGGTACGGACCAATGTAGCGGGGTGCTAGCTTGCCTTTCACTCCGAATCTTCTGACTCCTCTGATCGGTGACACTTTCAGATAGACAAAGTCTCCGACTTCAAAACTCAGCTCTCTTCTTCTTGTGTCTGCATAGCTTCGCTGCCTCGATTGCGCTATCTTCAGATTCTCTCGGACCATCTTGATGTTCTCTTCGGCTTCAAGCAAAATGTCTGGCCCAAACACTTGCTTTTCTCCAGGCTGATCCCATTACAACGGAGTTCTACAACTCCTTCCATAGAGCGCCTGAAATGGTGACATCTTCAAACTGGCCTGGTAACTGTTGTTATAGGAAAACTCTGCATAAGGCAATCTCTTATCCCATCCGGATTGATCTTGCAACGCACAGGCTCTCAACATGTCCTCAAGAATTTGGTTGGTCCTTTCGGTCTGGCCATCTGTCTGTGGATGATAAGCTGAACTGAAATTCAGATGCGTGCCCAAGGCTTCATGCAACTGCTGCCAGAAATGAGAGGTGAACTGCGTTCCTCTGTCTGACACTATCTTCTTTGGCACACCATGAAGACAAACGATCCGAGACATATACAATTCCGCCAATACTGCACTGTTGTAGCTGGTCTTGACAGGTATGAAGTGGGCTGACTTGGTCAAACGGTCCACCACTACCCAAATAGAATCGTAGCCGGCTCGAGTGCGAGGCAATCCGACTATGAAATCCATACCAATTTCATCCCATTTCCACTGAGGGATCTGCAACGGTTGCAACAATCCAGCTGGTCTCTGGTGCTCTGCCTTAATTCTTCGACAACTATCGCACTTAGCCACATGCTCTGCGATTTCCCTCTTCATTCCGTACCACCAGAATTTCTTCTTCAGATCCTGATACATCTTCTCACTGCCAGGGTGAATCGAATAGGCTGTCTCATGAGCTTCCTTGAGGATCAACTCTCGAATAGACTGGACATTGGGAACACATAAGCGGTCTTTGAACCATATCACGCCTTCAGCATCTTCTCGAAAATCTTTGCCTCTGCCATCTAGAATCAATCGCCGAATCTCACTGATCTTTTCATCATTCTTCTGCGCTTCTTTGATTTCTCGCTCCAAGGTAGGTTCCAATTCAACTGTGACTCCTCGCGAATTGTTCAGAAACCCGAGACTCAACCTGTCGAACTCCTTGGCCAACTCATAAGGCATCGGGCGAGCGACCATCAGATTGACTTGACTCTTTCTGCTCAAAGCATCTGCCACTACGTTTGCTTTGCCTGGATGGTAATGAATCTCCAACTCATAGTCTTTGATCAGCTCTAACCATCTTCGTTGCCTCATGTTCAGCTCTGTCTGAGTGAATATGTACTTCAGACTCTTGTGATCTGTGTAAACATCGCATTTCTGTCCATACAGATAGTGCCTCCATGTCTTCAGTGCGTGAACCACTGCTGCCAACTCTAGATCATGGATTGGGTAGTTCTTCTCATGAACCTTCAGCTGTCGGGACGAGTAAGCCACAACTCTTCCCTCTTGCATCAACACGCATCCCAAACCTGTGTAACAAGCATCACAATACACCGAGAAGGGCTTGTGCACATCAGGCAAGATTAGGACATGCGATGTAGTCAACTTCTCTTTTAGCGCTTCAAAGGCCTCTTGACATTTCTGGGTCCATTTGAACTCAACCTTGTTGCCTAGCAACGCTGTCATTGGCTTCGCAATCTTCGAAAACCCTTCAATGAATCGCCGATAGTATCCGGCCATTCCAATGAAGCTCTTGATTCCTCGAGCATCCGTTGGCGCTTTCCAGTTCAGAATGTCTGCCACTTTCTTCGGATCCACAGCCAATCCTTCCTTGTTGATTATGTGACCCAAGAACAGGACTTCGCTGATCCAGAACTCACACTTGCTCAACTTTGCGTACAACTGGTGCTCTCGCAATCTCTGCAATACCATCCTCAAATGATCTGCGTGCTCTTCTTCGTTTTGGGAATAAATCAGAATGTCATCAATGAATACCACCACAAACTTATCAAGGTAATCCATGAATACACTGTTCATCAGATTCATGAAGAACGCTGGTGCATTGGTCAAACCAAAAGACATCACTGTGAACTCATACAAACCATACTTGGCAATGAATGCCGTCTTCGGAATGTCCGAAGGTCGGATCCTGAGCTGATGATAACCTGACCTCAGATCAATCTTGGAGAACACACTGGCTCCTCTCAACTGGTCGAACAGATCTTCTATTCTGGGCAAGGGATACTTGTTCTTGATCGTGACCTCATTCAAAGCTCGATAATCGATGCACATCCTCTTGGTGCCATCTTTTTTCTCCACAAATAGGACAGGGGCGGCCCAAGGCGAGGTGCTTGGCCGGGTGTAACCTTTCTCTGACAGCTCATCAATCTGCTTCTTAAGCTCAACCAACTCTGGTCCGGATATTCTGTAAGCTCTCTTAAAGATGGGGGCGGTTCCAGGAAGAAGCTCTATGGCAAACTCAACTTTCCGCTCTGGTGGCATACCCGGTAAATCCTTTGGAAACACATCTGGGAATTCGGACACAACCCTGATACTCTCAATTGGGTCTGCTTCACTGCTATCAACAGCTATCTGATAACAACTTCCTTTCTTTGGCTCAGGCGGGACTAACTCGGTCACCACTTCCTCTCCTAGTGGGGACACCAACTTGATCGTCCTTTTATCACAACTGATAACTGCCTGATACTTATCTAGCCAATTCATCCCTAGGATGACATCTATTCCCTGAGTACCCATTACTATAAGGTTGGCGGGAAACGCTATCCCCCTTATTTCCACACTTATATTTAAACAAATGCTATCAGCTCGAATTCTACCACCAGCTGAGTCAATTTGAATGGGGGTTGACATGGTAGTAGTTGGAAGATTATGTGCTTCTACCCATGATGCAGTAATGAAAGAATGTGTTGCTCCAGTATCAAATAACACTTCTGCAATATGGGAGTCGACTGGGAACATACCTACTATCATGCCGGGGGTCTCCTGAACTGCTTCAGCCTCCAAGTGATTCAATCTTCCATGATTATAGCGCGGCTGAGAGCGATTGCCTGCTCCAGGCTGAGGCACATTCTGCTTTGCTGGGGCATTGGGGCCTGACTGCTGCTGGGCTGCCTTCTTCGGACATTGCATCACCCAATGGACCTGCTCTCCACAGTGGAAACATGCCCTGTTTCCAACCTGAGCTGGTGCTGCCTGACTGTTCTGCTGGTTTGCTGGGGCAGGAAGACGGGGTGCTTGCTGATTCTGCCTTTGAAACTGACCTCCTGACTGATTGCTCTGACGGTTCTGGTACTGATGCTGAGGATACTGCCTTTGGAACTGCTGATGCTGCTGACGCTGCTGAGGTGGACGCTGGTTCTGCCTGAACTGCTGAGGTTGATTGCCTGAAAAACGAGGGCGGCTGCTGCTTCCAGGCTGGGGTCCACTGATCTTGCGCTTACGATCTTCCATCTCCTTACGCCTCCTTTCTGTCATGATCGCTCTATCAATCAGGTGCTGGAATGTCGGGAAGGTGTGATTCATCAGTTGATACTGCAGGGGGTCAACCAAGCCTCTCAGAAAACGGTATTGTCGCTTGGCGTCAGTGTTGACATCCTCAGGAGCATAGCGAGACAATTGCAGAAACCTGTCTCGATACTCACTGACAGATGATGACCCTTGCTTAAGGGCCAGGAACTCCTCCTTCTTCACTGTCATCAGACCTGCAGGCACGTGGTACTGACGAAAGCTACCTCTGAATTCTTCCCAGGTGATGGTGTCGGGGTTGGCATGGGTGGCGAGGTAAGACTCCCACCATGATTGGGCTGCTCCTCTCAACAGACGGGGACCATACAAGACTTTCTCCCTGTCATCACACTGAGCGGTATGCAACTCCCGCTCCACAGTGCGCAGCCAATCTTCAGCATCCATGGGGTCAGAAGAGTGAGCGAACGTTGGGGGATGACCTCTCATGAATTCAGCACGCTTGTCTCTGGGCATCTAAGGCATCTGAGGCTGGGGTGGTGCTTGCTGCTGTTGCTGCTTCTGCTGCTGCTGAATGGCGGCCAGAGTCTGACCGATGGCCTGAACTGCCTGAGTCTGCATCAGAAACATCTGCTCGATCGACATCGGGGGCGGGGGTGGCAGCTGCTGCTGCTGGGGCGCCTCATCTTGTTGACCGGCTTGCTCCTGCTGAGCACGCCTTCCTCCTCTGCGCCTGTTCTCTGACATCTGCAGAATGCAACCACACATCAGAACTGATCTGGCAAATCTTGCAGCATAAGAAAAGAGTATAGAATTCTTCAACAGCACTGAGCAGGTGAGCATCTTCACTGATCTCCAACACAGACCACACAGCTTCTCAGATCAAGAGGAAAGTGGAATAAAAGGTTTCCCAACTATATAACTAACTCCATTAACATAATATGTAAACCAAAATGCAGGGGATACCCACACTCTGGTGACAATCATTACAAAGATCCAAACCAAACATAGTTCATCATGACAAACATAAATGCACAGGATATAGCAAACTACCCTGTCTAACTAAGACTAACTAAGACCGAGATTAACGCTAAGACTGAAGCTTCTATGCATATATTTCGTATTAATTACAAGATCCAACTCTAGCGATCTATGGTTCTAGATTTATCTTGGTCTTGCAGTCGGGATTGCCATAAGGCTGGTGTCCACGCTGAGGTGAGCGGTACGGGTGCTGAGTCCCGACGGGAGCGGGGGAACCACCATCCAGATGACGACGTTCCGCGCGCTCAGCCCGCAGCAGGGCGATCTCAGCACGAGCCCTACTCAGCTCGTCTAATGCATGGTCCAGCTCCGTGTTTAGCACGGCGGCTAGGTTGACTGTGCTGCTCAACCTAGGATTGCCCTCACCGACAGGTGAGACAATCACGCCTCCTGTGCTGCCAGATGGACGGCGGGGGTAATACTTCAGGTCAAGACCGTCAGCTGCCCCACCGAAAACCGAGCAGTAGTGCGAAAGCGCACGCCGTGCAGCATCTTGCATGGCTGCCTCAGCTGAGTCCCGTTCAGAGATAGAATAGTGCTCTGAGCAGGCCTCTGCACCCTGGAGACTGTCCTCCGGGCAGCGCACCAAGCAAGTCGCCTCCCAGCGGTCCGGGTAGACCCCGCGACTATGCTGGTAGACCACACAGCGATACTCGACGGACCAAGTATGCCGGTCAAATGCCCGACGTAGCAGGGTGTCGAGCGCATCGTGGAAGTGACACCCGCGAGCAGCGTCGCGAGTGATGGGTCGAGCAACCCATCCTTCCGGCTCAGGGTTAGCAGAGAAGTCGGTGTCGTGGCTCGAGCTGTCGTCGCCATCTCCGTCGTCTGGGTCTCCTCCAGCAGCTACTCCAGAAGCTGGGGCGCCCAGTGGTGGTGCAGGGGGCGCCTCTAGAGGAAGCACAGGAGAGCAGCTCCTCACAGACTCTATCTCCTGGTGGAGCGAGAAAGAAGAGCCCTGCTGCTCCTGTCGTCGACGTTCCTGCTCCTCACGCAGGCGGTGGTGTAGTCTCTCCAAGTGGCTGGACTGTCCGGCCACGGGACGGCGAAGCGGACGCTCAGCAAGGCGGGAGGGTAAGAAGGGGATGACGGACTTTCGTGCAGTGTGTCTAAGTCGAGCCATCTACAAAAGACATCGCAAGCAAAAGGGTGAGAACAGAATTAATATGACCAGCAAGTAATAAGTAAATGAAGGATCAGAATGAAACACAATTTTTTAGCAAGGTATAATATATAGTAGAACATAGGTTTGGTCGGTAGGACCAACTTTTGAAGAGATATCAAAGTCAAGGTAGGGACAGAGGTCTATAATCCTTAGAACGACCATTCTACTCTAGGTTAGCGGTCCTACAGTCAGCCTGGCTCTGATACCACTTATGTCACACCCGGTTTTAGAAGGCAAACCGAATGCGAACCATGTACGTGCCAGGATCAGTTATTCACGTACACAGTAGTTACATAATATGGACATCATCACACAGTGCTCAAAATAGTATTAATAAGGGAAATAGTCGATTACATCATACGTCTGAGACGTCCATATAGTTCTTACAATAAATCAAAGTGCCGAAAAGAAACGTAGATAACGCGGCCTTCACAGGCAGCCGACTGGGGGGTTGCCGCTAACCCACACCTAGAACTCGTCGTAGTCTTGGAACTCCTGGAAGTCTCCTTCCACAGCTTCATCTTCGCCTGAGCAGTGGTTGCAATGCTGACAACCTGGGGGGGGTTTGGTGTGTAGAGCAAGGGTGAGTACACATCAACATACTCAGCAAGTATCCTGTTTGGCTGTAGTGGACTAGCTTTATGTGGGGATAAGTCAAGCAGTTGCTTTTAGTTGGTCAGGTTATTACTTACTAGTAGAAAGCCAGGTTTTAACATTAACCCAAGTTATTAGCCCAATGTATCCTTTCCAAACGGAAAGAATACCACTTACCAATACCATAATCGTAATCAGAACCATCAATCTCATTGTCACCTGTACCAAAGTATCTCTGATCAAGTATCACTAATCTCTGGAGCTCCCTTGGCCGCTCATAACCGCGAGCACGGCTGATATATCAGTTTCATAACACTCTGCAGAGGTTGTGCACTTTACCCACAAGCCGTGATTCCCTCTCTGGCCCGGGCTTGCAAGACCCTTATTCACTCCCGAGGTGAATGGCCAAGGATTCACTACGAAGCCTTTACAAAGATTCCCCGGGGCTGTAGCCACCCGTTAGGTTTCCTAAATGTACCGCACTCCTCCCCAAGGGACAAATCAACCTTGGCAGAGCGAGCCGCATACACCGAGCCCCATTGACGGCACGACGGCGAAGCGAATTACACCCCGGATCCTCTAATTATTCAGCTAAGGGCACCCCATTCCACCCTCATGGTTGCACTGTTTTTCCCGGGCGGTCATCCATTGAACAGGTCCTTACGGAGAGGCACTCGAGAAACCGCTCGAGTCCCCTTAAATGCCACAAGTATAATCATAAATAAGAACGGGAAAACAGCGTATCATAGATAACCACATCATGTTCATTGATTAAAGTTGAGCAATAGCATCAAACTAAGCAGTAATAATCCGACCCAAATAGGTAAACAAGGACATGGATAACAAAAAGCTAGTCAATCCTTAGGTATAAATGTGTGATGCGGGAGGTGAATTAAAGAATGATTAGGACAGAGATAGGTCAAAGGACACTTGCCTCCACCAACCGACTGCTGCTCAGGGGCTTCTCCTGCGAATTCCTCGGGCTCTTCGACCGGATCGTTCTCTATGCGAGCGCAAACATACATACATCCATCCACATATTTAATACAAAAGAACAGTACACCATACAAGGGAACAAATAAAGCGAATATGCATCAAGTATGACATTTGACATTGCATTTGTTATGGTTAGAAAGAAACGGGAAAAGGGTCTCGCAGGGGGTTAAAGTTTATGCACTAATGATTAGTTAAATTATGCACTCTAGTTTCAATAGGTTCCTAACAAAAGAATTCTGTTATATGCACTAGTGGGAACCTAATCATTTTAAGTTGATTAACATTGCACGGGATAAACAATTAACTAAATGAATCAACTAGCGCAACAAAATTCTAAATTAAACTTCTCATTTCCATAGCATGAACCATGATTAGTCTACCCAAAATAAGGTAATTATGATCACAGAAAGTAAATAAAATAAAATAAAAAAAATAAAAAAACAGGGGGGGCGGTTGAACCGGCCCTAGGGCGGTTGAACCGGCCGGCTGGGCGAGCGGCTGGGCCGGCCAGGGGCGCGGCCGAACCAGCGGGCAGGGGGCGGCTGGCGGGCGGCCAGGGGCCAGGGGCGGTCGAGGGCGCGGCCAGGGCGGGCCGGGGGCGCGGTTGGGCGCGGCCGGGGGCGCGGCTGGGCGCGGCCGGGGGCGCGGCTGGGCGCGGCCGGGCGGCTGGGCTGCCAAGGGGAGGGAGGAGGGGAGAGGGGAGAGGGAGGGAGGAGAGGGAAAGGGGGGGGGCTCACCGGCGATGGGCGGCCGACGGCGAGGGCGGCGGCCGAGCAGGGGGCGGCGGCGGTTAGGGCAGAGGGGTAGGGGCGGCGGCTTAGGGAGAGAGAGGGAAAATGAGAGGGAGAGAGAGAGGGAGAGGGAATTGGGGAAAAAAAAGGGGAGGTGGGGGGGCGGCTGGGCCTGCCAAGGCCCAAGAGGGGGGCGCGCAGGGGGCTTGGGCCGGCCAAGGGGCGGCTGGGCCGGCCAAGGAACCCATGGCGCGGGAGAGAGGGAAAGGGGAAGAGGGAGAGAGAAAGAAAGAGAAAGAAAAAGAAAAGATTATTTCCCTGTTTTCGAAATCTGATCTTCCTAGATGAATGCATTTGCACTTTCAAACAATCAAAGAATGCATAGCTCGGCATGGTGCATCAAACAACATAAAGTATTTTTTTAGAGTTTTTCTTTACACGGGAATTCCAAACCGAATCCCGCTAGCTTTGGAAAAAGTCAAGGTCTAGCGAGGGCAAAAAGAAAAAGAAAAGGTAACGCCCGAATTTGGCGAGTAAAGAAAAGAAAAAAAATTCAACTGCAAAATTCGGGGCGTTACATTGACGAAGGACTCCTTTTCCTTGTCGTTGATCACGATTCCCTTCCCCTTAGGATCCATCTTTTCGGGCGATTAGTCCCTTTCTTGAAGAGAACGGCTTTGATACCAATTGAGAGCACCTAGAGGGGGGGTGAATAGGTGATCCTGTAAACTTCAAAACTTAAGCCACAAAACTTTGATTAAGTGTTAGCACAGTTAATGCCAAGTGGCTAGAGAGAAGATCTTGCACAATATGATAATCACAAGGAGTTCAACACAGAGAAGACACAATGATTTATCCCGTGGTTCGGCCAAGTACAAAACTTGCCTACTCCACGTTGTGGCGTCCCAAACGGACGAGAGTTGCACTCAACTCCTCTCAAGTGATCCAATGATCAACTTGAATACCACAGTGTTATGCTTTTCTTTCAATATCCCGTTTGCGAGGAATCTCCACAACTTGGAGTCTCTCGCCCTTACACTTGAGATTCACAAAGAAATACGAAGTAAGGGAGGAAAGCAACACACACAAATCCACAGCAAAACGCGCACACACACGGCCAAGAGTCGAGCTCAAAAGACTATCTCAAGGTTCTCACAAGAACGGAGCTCGAATCACTTAGAATGACAATCGGATGCGCAAAGACTGAGTGTGGATGATCAAGAATGCTCTAAGGTTGCTTTTTTTTCTCCTCCATGCGCCTAGGGGTCCCTTTTATAGCCCCAAGGCAGCTAGGAGCCGTTGAGAGCAAATCCAGAAGGCCAATCTTGCCTTCTGTCGTCGGGCGCACCGGACAGTCCGGTGCACACCGGACACTGTCCGGTGCCCGATTTATTTCCATAAACAGCGCAGCCGACCGTTGCCGACCGTTGCAGATCTGGCGCACCGGACAGTCCGGTGCACACCGGACAGTCCGGTGCCTCCTTCCGACCGTTGGCCAGACCACGTGTCGCGCGCAGATTCCGCGGCCGACCGTTGGCTCGGCCGACCGTTGACTCACCGGACAGTCCGGTGCACACCGGACAGTCCGGTGAATTTTAGCCGTACGCCGTCGGCAAATTCCCGAGAGCGGCCTGTTCGGCCGAGGCAGCCTGGCGCACCGGACACTGTCCGGTGCACCACCGGACAGTCCGGTGCCCCAGACCGAAACAGCCCCTTGGCTGTACACAGCCACCTTTTTCCTTTTCTTTTTCTTCCTGTTTCCAAAACTTAGACAAGTATATTAGTACACAAAACCAATGTACTAAGACTTAGAAACATACCTTTGCTCTTGATTTGCACTTTGTTCATCCATTGCATAAATTCACATTTTAAGCACTTGAGTTGGCACTCAATCACCAAAATACTTAGAAATGGCCCAAGGGCACATTTCCCTTTCAGCCGGTCGAACCCCGGTCGAGCCCCTCCCCCTCCGTTGTCGCCGACGCCGTCAGCCCCCTCCCCTCTCCCTGGCTGGTGGGCCCGCGCCTCCACGCCGTCCCCCCCCCCCCCCCCCCCCCCCCCCCCCCCCCCCCGTCTCCCCCGCACCGCTGGGCCAGCTGGGCCGCCAGCCTCGCCCGCGCGAGCGCCCGCGCCCAAGTGGGCCAAAAATCCCTCCGGCCCACAAGGAAAGGAAATCCTTTTTCTTTTTGTTTTCCCATTTCTTTTCCCATTTTCCCATATATACTTATATGCTGATATTTTATGCACCAAAAATAGCTTAAATAAATTATTAGGGCACAAAAATAATAAAGTATAACAATTTGCACACTCCACAAAGGTCACCATGTTTGATGTATTGTTTTTGGCTATGTTTAATTAGCGGAAGAGGGATCCGATCCTCCGGAACTCTTAGCTCCGGAAGAAGGGCAGGAACCCGACCCCTCCGAGATTAACCTTTTGTGCCAGGAAAGCTTCGACGAAGGCAAGTCCATCCTTCCCTTGATGCATTATTTACCTATTTCTCTCTACCACTGCCTATGCCTGGATTATGGGATGGGAATCGAATCGCATGGTAAGCATGAGAGAGCCCGCATTAACTATTATTTCGATTAAAGATATGGGATAAGTAAAAAGGGGTATAAGTGAAATGTTTTCCAAAAAGAGTGCGATGAAGGGTACTCACCCTCATCACCTAGTGAAGTGGGATGATCAGGGACTCCCTGGTTTAGGGGAGGGCCTAAGGTGTTGGCTCAGCTGGTTTAGGCGTGAGCAGAAGGATCGTCCTCTCATATAAGGACCGGTTTGTCATCTTTCATTACCTGTACTCCCAAAAAGTACAACCACTCGAGGCTGTGTGGGCAGCCACTCAATCTGAACTCGTACGGTCCCACCCTAGGGTTATGAAGGCTGGGGTAGCACCGGGAGGATAAGGAAGGGGAATGTTTTGTCTGGTTTGGACATGGTGGTGGCCTGACTCCTTCCGGTATAACCATTAAGGTTCGGACGTACAAGGAAGGAAAGAGTTTCGGATTCGGGTCTCATTGGCCATGAGATCGCAGAGCCGGACTAGTGGGTAAAGTGTACCCCTCTGCGCAGAGTCTAACCCTATTCGAATAGTCCGTGTCCACTGGTATGGACGAGTCTGGTATGGTATGACAATTAGTGTTTTCTACTACAACTGGGAACAGGGAAATGTGTGTGTATGTTCTGGAAAGAAAGTAGTGCCACGGGAGCGGGAAGCTCAGTGGTGGTCAAGCAAGTGTTACTTCTATTGTCTTGGGAAAACCCTAACTATTGAGTACTGCCTTTCTCTGAAAAAGTATGAGTGACTTCAACTCCACCACAATAAGCATGTACAATATAGGTCACTTTCTCTTTACGGGAGCCGGGTGGGCTTGCGGAATACCTAGTGTATTCACCCAGATTTATTTATGTTTTTCAGCAGCTGAAGACTTCTTTTCTGCTATGCTTGATTGATGGGGCTGTGTCTTCACCCAGTTCTGCCTGTGGCCTGGGCTATTTTATCTTCCACTGCGCTTTATTTTGTTTCGGCTCACTTTCGAGCTTGTATCCCCGGTATTGTAATAACATTATTCAGACTCTGTAACTATTTGAAGTAATGAATGTGATTACTAGCCTCCTGGGACTAGTAATTGTATCACATTTGAGTCCCAAAGGATCGGGACGCTTCAGTCTAGGTACCTAGCTGCACTGCGGAGCCACAATGGCGCAACCAGATGCAACACAATGACAATTATCCGGTCAAGTCTAGGTACCTAGCTGCACTATGGAGCCACAATGGCGCAACGGAGGTGCTGGTGTCTCCATGGCACGTGGGGCTGCAAGACGTGACCATGACTTGGTGGCTGGCGCATCTGATAGGGTTTGGAGATAGGGTTTGGGAATTTTTTTTCGCCGTGAGGTACTAAGGTAGACTTTGTCGCTCCGTTGGGCCTCATGGTCCACGACAAACTATTAGGTTAGTTAGGTATGAGAAGTAGGAAGGAGATGTTTTGGTCCAAATTAACAGAATTCCTTTATTTATTGATTTATTTTCTATCCATGCATATACACTATATACATGTATATATATTAAAGTTTTTTGCCAAAAATAATGGGTATTCATTTGAATACCTTTGAATTCAATGGGCCCGCCCCTGAGTAGGGCTCCTTTGAAACGCAGGAATTTTATAAAAATTAGTTAAAAACACATAAAAACATAGGATTCGGGAAATTATACTTTGATCTAAACGAGGGCTAAATCAAAAAGGGAAAACTACAAATAGGCCTAGACCATTGGGGAGTCTCTAAAAATACTCGCTGTCCCGAGGCCCTCTACTGCAAGTTGCGCGCCTCCTCTACCCTTGAACTCTGAAAAAAAAGTTCCCGCAAAGCAAAAACTCTCTCTCCTCTTCTTCCTCGACCCTCGTCGTGGTGCGGGGCATCTCGCACCCCACCCCCTGTCCTCCCGCTCACCGGTGTGCGCGCTTTCCTAGGGTTTCCGCTGCCCCCGCCGCCCACCCTGTTCTCCTCTCGTCAGCGGCGATGGCGTCGGCGTCGGCCCCGGTGGCAGGGGCAGTGGCCGGGAATGATGACGAGCTCGCCGATCTGGTGAGGCGCCTCGTGGACGCCCTCGCTCGCTACGCTGATCGCCTGCCCTTCGACCTCGATCGCCAGGTTCGCGCTCGGATCTGTGATACCCCTGCCGCCTGTTGACGCCTTTTTTGGCCGGTCCATGCCTCGATGCGGGGGATTTGTGGGGTCCGGTCGCCCAAAAACGTCGCCTTGTTTGGGAAAGGCTTTTTTTACTACTATTGTCTAGGTAGTGTTGTGCTGTTCTGGGGTAAAATTCTAGGTTCCTAATCATCGTCGATTTGGTAATGCACTTCTTTTTGCTGTCGCGGGTCCACATGTAGCCCCACATGTATACGTTGCTGCGTAGCTCTTAATTTTCGGTGTTTCAATGCCAGAGATGCCCCCAAGTTTTGATTAACGTGAACATGTTTGGCGGAAGGATAGGTGATTAGTGTGCCCCTGTGATTTTGATGTGTTTGGTTCCATCTTTTAAAAGGTCCGCAGCATTTTTCTTGCAACACTACATATTTGTACCGCAACAGTTTGAATTGCACGACACATGCACTTGATGTGTTTGATATGGTTGTCTTGATTGACAGCATTGTACAATAGCTCTTTTAACATCGTATAGCCGAAGAAAATGCTCTTGTTGGTTCGTGGTTCCCTTGATAAATCTAGCATCTATGACATCTAGGCTGATCGTTTATTGAAGGCAACGTTGCTTTGTAAAAAAGTCCATGCCTTATTTTTGTAGATACACATAAACAAATGTACAACTTGCATGTTTATGATGTATTAATTTGAGCTCCCATCACAAGAATTACTGAATTTCTTCGTGGCCATGCTTCAGAAGCTCCGTTCACTTACTACACTTGCTGCAATCTCGATCACACTTCTGTTTGCCTGGAAAATGTTGAGAGGTCCTCAAGAGCAACCTCCGAGGCCTCGTAGGAGGATTGCCCCATCGTCAAGCAACACCAGCACTAGATCGCGACCAGGTGCTTTAACCACAACAGATGCTTGTTCATCAGCAGATTCAAGAGCACACGAAGCAGTCAACCAGCTGTTCCAACCAGTAAATGTATTGCTTGATTTTCATTTGTTAAATACTGAGATGGTGCAGCTGTTTTGCTAGAACTCTCCGGTTTGATAGTTGATTGTTTCTTCTGCAGCTGACTCTTGAGCAGCTTGTCAAGCATAAGCTAAGTGGAGGACGAAGGGTACTCCGCTATAGCTTCTTCCTCACGACAGTTATCAGATTTATAGAGTAATGCTATATTGATGGATGTTTTTTTTTGTTTTCAGTTCACATGCCGCTTGCTTGGTGTGATTTTGGAAGAAACAGCTCCAGAGGAGCTTCAGGTGGGGCTGTGATGCCGTTGCATTGATGCCAAAACTAACTTCACTAGTCAACTAATGGATTTATATCTTCTTGCAGAACCATGTCACAGTGAAGCCTTCCGTGGTGGAGGTTCTCCTAGAAATTGCAAAAATTTGTGATGTGTATTTGATGGAGTGCGTCCTTGATGACGAAAGCGAGGCAAGTGCACATAGCAATATTCTTCTCCTTTTGATAATATGGGAGCACACGAACCAATAGCTCTTCGGTCTACGGTTTTCGATTTCATAGTGTTTGTGTTATTCTATATGTACGAAATTTAGAATCTGAATGATTTCTGCAGGGAAAGGTTTTATCGGCCCTGAGTGAGGCTGGCCTTTTTGCTGGTGGCGGCTTGATAAAAGATAAGGTAGGCTGCAAGCAACAACTGATTGTTATTCTAGTATTTGCTTACAACCATCGGTTGTGTGGGGAACCCTAACCCTGTCTTAGGGATGGGTGTTGTATTAATAGACTTGAGTTAACTGGGTATGGCCCATTACACAAGGGTGAGAGAGTAATTACACGAGGAGAACCCTAAACAGGATTCTAACACCCTACCCCCAGTCGCAACTCTATCTTGTCCAGATGTTGAGACTGGATCGAAAGTCTAAAAATACACTCGACGGTAACCCCTTGGTGAAGATGTCGGCTAACTGCAGCGTGGTGGGGACGCTGAGAACCCAAACGTTATCGGCAGCGACACGCTCGCGGACGAAGTGCAGGTCGATCTCCACGTGCTTCGTGCGCTGATGCTGCACGGGATTGGTGGAGAGGTAGACCGTGCTGATGTTGTCGCAGTAAACGAGGGTGGCGCGCTGCAGGGGGATGTGGAGCTTGTTGAGGAGTTGGCGCAGCCACGGCGCAGCCAGGAGGCCTTAGCCACGTCGTTGGCCTCGGCGCGGTACTCGGCCTCTATGCTGGAGCGGGATACGACGGGCTGTCGCTTGGCGGCCCAAGAGACGAGGTTGGCGTCTAGGAACACGGCATAACCGGATGTGGGTCGGCGCGTGTCGGGGCAGCCAGCCCAGTCAGCATCGGTGTAGACGACTAGCTCTGACGTCGGGGATGGTCGGAGTAGCAGTCCGTAGTTGAGGGAGCCACGGAGGTAGCGTAGGATTCGCTTGAGGGCGGTCAGGTGGGGCTCCCGCGGGGTGTGCATATGCAGGCACACCTGCTGGACGACGTAGGCGATGTCGGGCCTGGAGAAGGCGAGGTACTGGAGCACGCCCGTGAGGCTCCGGTAGGACGTCGCGTCGGCGACCGGGGGCCCGTCGTCCTCAGAGAGCTTCTCTTGAGTATCGACAAGTGTGGAGTAGGGCTTGTAGTCGGATATGCCATCCTGCTCCAGGATGTCGATGGCATTCTGGCGCAGGTGGAGGAAGATACCCTAAGGCCGGCGCTCGGCGGTGATGCCGAGGAAGTGGTGGAGGGGCCCCAGGTCCTTCATCGCGAACTCCTGCAGAGGGGCGACGATCGTGCGCTGTAGAAGGTCGGCGATGGTTGTCGTGAGCACAATGTCGTCGACGTAGAACAGAAGTTAGACGTTGTCGTCGCCGCGTCGGTAGATGAACAGGGACGTGTTCGACTTGGCCTCGACGAAGCCGATGGAGGCCAAGTAGGAGGCGAAGCGACTGTACCATGCCTGTGGCGCCTACTTGAGGTCGTACAGTGAGCGGTTCAGCTGGCAGACCAGATCCGGACGAGCGGCATCAACGAAGCCGGTGGGCTGGCTGAAGTAGACAGTCTCTGTCAGAGTGTCATGGAGGAAGGCATTCCTGACGTCAAGCTGATGGATCATCCAGTTCCGAGAAAGGGCGAGGGAGAGGACAGAGCGTACATTGGCGAACTTGACGACAGGGCTGAAGGTCTTATCGTAGTCCACTCTGGGGCGCTGGGTAAAGCCCTAAAGGACCCAACGGGCCTTGTAGCGGTCGAGGGAGCCGTCTGAGGTCGGCTTGTGGCGAAAGATCCACTGCCACTTCTCGGTGACCACATTGGTGCCCGGTGGACACGGCACTAGGTCCCAAGTGTGGTTGGCCAGTAGAGCCACATACTCCTCCATAGCCCGACGCCAGTGTGGGTCAGCGAAGGCGATGCGAACGGAGGACGGGACCGGGGATGCGTCCGGAGGAGTTGTAGTCGTATCAGCTGCTAGGATCAGTCGGTCGACAAGGCGGAGAACGTCAGCGGTGCGCCGAGTCACCATGGGGTGGACGTGTCTGGGGTCGCGGTGGATGACGACCGGGTGGTACGCAAGCGGCTCGGAGCGGGCCGCTGGGACGTCTGGAGCCGCGGCGGTGATAGACGACGGTAGGGTCGGCGAAGCGAGCCACGCTCGTCAACGGTCCCGGGTCAGTGGGCGCCGAGGGAGTGGCACGCACGCGACGGTGGTAGACGAGGGCGGGGTCAGCAAAGCGAGCCACGCTCGTCGACGGGGCCGCGCTTGGCGCAGGAAGGGTCGACGGGGCTGCGCGTGGCGCGAGCGGAGGCGTCGAGGTGGCACGTGGTGCAGGCAACGGCGCAAGGCGAGGCGCCTTGGGTGAGGGGGAACCGTGTCGGACTCAAGGAGGGAGGCGAGATCGGTGGGTGGGGAGGGGCCAGCAAGGGGAAACACACCTTCGTTGAAGACGACGTGACGAGAGATGATGTGCGGTGGGAGACGAGGTCAAGACAGCCATACCCCTTGTGATCAGGGGACTAGCCAAGGAAGAGGCAGTGAGTGGAGCGAGGAGACAACTTATGGGGAGTGGTGGCGGAAGTGTTAGGATAGCAGGCACAATCGAACACGCGAAGGTGGTCATAGGAGGGGGTTGTGTCGTATAGGGCGAAGTGGGGAGTAGGGTGGCTTACCGCCTTCGAGGGAAGACGGTTGAGTGTGTGGCGATGTGCAGGGCCTCTGTCCAGTAGCTGGCAGGGAGAGACCCTGGAAGAGAAGGCAACGAATCATATTAGTGGTGGTGCGAATCATGTGTTCGGTCCCGCCGTTCTGGGCAGAGGTGTAGGGGCACGAGAGACGCAACTGAACGCCATGAGTGAGAAAGAAAGAACGGGAGACGTGGTTGTCGAACTCGCGACCATTGTCACACTGCAGGGCATGGACCGGGCGACGAAACTGGGTGGATACCCAGGCAAAGAAGTGTGTGAGGGTGGTGAACGTGTCAGACTTTAACCGAATTGGAAAAGTCCAAAGAAAATGGAAAAATCATCCAAAATCACCAAATAGTATTTATAACCAAATAGGCTGAGTACAGGGGAGGTCTAGAGATCACAATAAACCAAGTCAAAAGCTTGCTCAGCCCGAGAAGTAGTAAATGGGAGACGAGTATGTTGGCCTAACTGACAAGCATGACAGAGACCCTCAAAATGCCCCTACTACATGAAGGATCTAAACTGCTGGTAATCTTGGTCATGACGTTGGGTCCTGGAGATCGAGACGACGATGGCAAGTGGTGGAGGTGGTGGAGACCAGGACAGGAGGCGGAGATGCGCCGATGCTGGAAGGTCAGAGCGTGTAGAGTGGCTTCGCGCTATCACAGCAGGCGAGGGGGTCCTGGTGGCCAGATCCTTCACAAAAAACCCAGAGGGGTCAAACTCAATGGAACAAGAATTGTTGGTGGTGAACCGACGAACAGAAAGAAGATTATGTGTGATGTGTGGGGCTACGAGAACGTCGTTGAGATAAAACGGCCCACGGAGAACCGAGACACCTACTGAGGTGACCAGCAGAGTGGAACTGTTGCCAACGACGATTGAGGAGGGATGGGAGGAATGGAGGGGTGGGAGCGAGAGAGAGTGCCTGCAGTGGGGTGGTGCGATAGGAAGCACCGGAGTCGATGACCTAGTCAAAGGAGGGTGGGGCCATCACCATGGTGCTGAAAGCGGCGTCGAGGAAGGCGTGGTCCCATCCTCCAGCTAGCGGGGACCAAGGAGTCGAGGTGGGGGTCCCCGAGGGCGGGAGCTGGGGCGGAGCTGGCGACGTCGGTGGCACACCATAGGGAGGCATCGGAGGCACGCCGTTGGGAGGCGCTGTCAGGAGAGCCGACGCTGGAGGACGAGAGACACTTGGGGCCTGACCCGACCACATGGAGATGGTCCCGGTCCAGGGGTTGTAGAATGATGACAACGCCTGGCCGTCACCCCCGCGGTCGCCCTTGCGGGGGCGACGACCTCGGGCGACGGTGGAAGCCGCACGAGGAGCCGCAGGGGCCACGGGAGGACGGCAGGCAGGGGCTCGGTCGACGGAGGACGAGGGGTCTGCCCCACGGAGGGCGCCTGACCGCCGGGAGGAGCACTATAGAGGGTCGGAGCCGGAGTGGGTGCCTTAGTCACCATGGTGAGCTCCTCGAGGAGAAGCTGACTCCGCACGACATCGAAGGTGGGAAAGGGCACGGTCCTCTTGATGAGAGCCTTCAGGTGGCCATAGCGGAGGCTGAGGCCACGCATAAGGTTCAACACCAAGGTACGGTCGGCGATCGGCTCGCCGAGGTCGCGGAGGGAGTTCGTCATGCCCTTCATTTGGCGGCAGTACTCCCCACGGAGAGATCCCCTTGAGAGAAATGGTGGAACTGGACGTCGAGGTACCCGAGCGTCCTGGTTCTCGAGGAACTGTTCCTCGAGGGCGAGCCACGCCTGTCGGCTCGTGTTCGCCTCATCACAAATGATGTCCTGTAGCTCGACGGTGATGGTGCCGTGGAGCCACGAGAGCGCCACACTGTCCATTAGGCACCAGGATGGAGACGGCGGGTCGACGAGGTCGGCGAGGACATGGTCGGCGAGAGCATACCGCCGAAGCGTGAGAGGACCTGCCCCCACCAACGAGGGTAGTGGGAGGATGCCAGGTCCAACACGATGGACACGAGGGATCGAATGTTGTGCAGCCCGGCGGCCTGAGCGTGGAGAGCGGTGATGTGGTCAGCGTCGAGTCCAGAGGCTAAGGGAGCCTCAGGAGTGACCGGAGGAGCCGCCTGGGCGACCGAAGGGTGGCCGAGGATGAGGCGCTGTGTGGTGGCCATCTGTGCGGTCAGGGCGGCGCCCATGGCACGCTCTTGCTCCAGGGCGAGGGACACGGCGCGCTCACGCTCCTGCGAGGCAGCCACGGTGGCCTGGATCGTAGCGATGGCAGCGACCAACAAGGAGTCGGTAGCGGGGGCCATCGGTGCGGGAGCAGCGAGGGTGAAGCCCGGCGGGGGTTGACGGGGGCGTTGTTGCACAGGTGAGAGGTTGTCGGGGAGAGGTGCGAGACCGGCGACGTAGGGGACCCTGTCCACGACGCGGTCGCTACTGCGGGTAGAGGGGAAGAGGCCATGGCCAGCGGGGAGACCCCCGGCGGCGAGCTGCTGGGTGACCGTGACCAGGGCTGTGGTGTCGGCGGCGGTTGCTGCACCCAGGCCCGCGGCGTTGGTGGTGGTCGCCGATGGGGACGTGCCGATGGGGAAGTCGGCCATGGCGGAGGCGGGGTTGGGGGCGCCGCGGCTAGGACGGAACGGTGGCAGGCGTTGCAGCAGAGGAGCCGGGGCGGCTGCTGGGGGCGCCGCTGCAGGAGGACCAGCGGCCGGTAGTGGGGGCAGAGCGGCGGCGAGAGCGCCACGGCAGGAGTAGGAAGGGGCCGACGGCGGCAAGGAGGGAGAGGAGCCTGCGGCTGGGGGCTGGCGGCTAGGAGGGAGGTCAAAAAAAATAAACCTAGCATGTGGGAAACTCTAACCCTGTCTTAAGGATGAGTGTTGTATTAATAGACTTGAGTTAACTGGATCTGACCCATTACACAGGGGTGAGAGAGTAGTTATTACATGGGAAGAACCTCAAACCCTAAATGGGACTCTAACATGTTGTTTGCCATGTAAATATGTAACCTAACATCTCTTAAAATCTGCAGGTTCTCTTCTGTAGTACAGATAACGGCCGCACATCTTTCGTTCGGCAACTCGAACCTGATTGGCACATCGACACAAGTCCTGAAATCGTTCACCAATTAGCTGTAAGTACACAAACAGCCGCACCCACGGACACTCCACTGACATAGTCTTTGATTTGCTATTCATCGGTATGTTTGTTTGCCCTGCAGAGGTTTATCAAATATCAACTGCACATTTCACCGCAGCGACCGGAAAGAACAGCATCCAATGTCTTCAGCGCTCCAAGCCTGGAACAATATTTTGGAGGCCTAGACCAGAGATAGAGGTATAGTAGAGCACACGCGCCTTGATATGTTGTGTCTTAATGATGATCTGTCTTGATATGTTGTGTCTTAATGATGATCTGTTAACGTGGAACACTTATAAACAATATAAGAAGATCCAAGATGATGATTGCGTGCAACTCCAGAAGAATTAATACCCTAATTTCCATAGTTTCTTTACCTGCAGGTCAAACTCCATCCAGCGAAGTGTTGGCAGCGGCTTAGTGAGAACGGAGGACATCATTGTTTTTTTTTTCCTTCTTTCGTCAGCTCGGCTCGAGTGATGGAACTCATTTTTCCTGTACCATGTGTAAAAGCCTGTGCTATGTACACGTTGTTGTGCGATATGCAGTGCCCCCATAATCTATGCAGGGAGATGACAAATGTAATACTAGCATACTTGGCGAATCAGCCAGTTGTGTTAATGTACAAGTATAACCAAAATAGTTGCAAGTGTCAACCTGCTGCTATTGCCATTCGCTCTTGTGGTTGTGTTAGTCCCATGAGGCTGCTGGTTACGACGACTGATCGTCTGTTCGTCACTATTCATATTCATTGGACAACAACAAAACTTTTGCAAGTTACAGCCGAAAACAAACATCATTTTGTGCACTCACTTCTCGCGAGCTTTCAAAACTACCCAGTGACATAGGCTGAATGCCGCAAAATTCAAACATATTTGTCCTTTCAGACCGGTCGCTCTTCTTGGCATTTCAAGCATGTACACGTGAACCCGTAATCTGCAAGCTGCGCCTGCCTCTCCTCGTAAGGAAGGTCTTCATCGATGTAGGCGATGGTAATCTGGAAAGTTCATCGTCAGGTCGTTAGGACAGGTGCAACACAGCCTAGCCGTAGCCGAAGTTCTCGCCTTGGTTGCAGAATCGAAACGATTTGACCAAAGAACAGGATACCTCTTCGTCCTTGCTGATGGGCCTAAGGGCAATTATCACTGCATGGCCATCCTTGTCCTACGGCGGTATTTCAACAGATCAGATCTGCCTTGCTGACTGACGGCAAATCGGCATGAAAAATGAAATGGTAAAAAAAAATGCATGCACTCACCTCGTCTCTCTTAAATGCTTTAGCATTTGGACGGCATGAATGGTTCATGCAGCTCTGCAGAGGAAAGAATGCCGTTCCTGCCAGCGAGAAATCATTAGGGACAATAATTTATACAGTTGAGCAAGCATAGGTACATAACAAGTACTGCAGAAGGGGCTGTGCATACCCTCGCACGGAACTAAGTAGTCTTCTCCTAAAGCATCTAGGAATGGCCCTGTCACCTTCTCTGCTTCCTCCTAGAGCAGAGTGCAATTCAGGTTTACAAACGACTGGGTTCTTTTCAGATTAAAAACAACCGAAACTTTGGCCAACCATGAACATACCTTGTCGCTCTCTGGAAGACCGTCAATGTATATGAAATAGTCTTCAACTGGTGATGCGACAACTAAATCACTGCAACAAAAGAGAGGAGAGCATTTTGAGATATTATGATGTCAAATGCAGAACAGGTATTCGTGCTCATTATAGGTGCAAATAAAATAATGACATCGCATGCATGTCCATCAGCATTAAAATAAATAGATAAATCCACTTACAGATTGTTCAGCTCAAACATGCCAATTATATGGCCATAGATGTCAAGCGAAAACACTAGACCATTGTTAAGGAAACTTCAAAAATGGATAAGAAAATAATGTCAAGTAAACCTATAGATGTCGAACAAGTCTGTGGACTACTGAAAAGGATACAAGGCGCACACTCAGGATCAAAGATTGCATCCTTGAGAAGCTGCAGTGACTGCAAAATACAATCAGCATGTCAGTGACTGAATAGATACATCACAGCAGAATAAGTTCAATTCATTTATATGTTATTGTATAATTTATTATTTTGGCCGTACAATATATTAAATTGATACATTAATGGAAAAGATGCTCCATTGAAGTGGCCAGAGTACAATTCGATCAGTAGGATGTGAACTAATAGTTTCATGATGTCCAATAAAGTGAATTATCTGCTGCATAATTACCGTAAACGCCAGATCCCTTATCTGCTGTCTAAACAATTCTTCTTCACTGGAATCAACATCTTCAGGCAAAGCAACACACTCCCACCATCTGCAAGCATAAGTTTTGCTTTCACAAGTTTGTACTAGATAAACCGGATTTTTGTGATTTTGTCACAACACAACAAATGTCTCCCATCAAGGCACATGAAAGCCATCCAGAACTAGCCTTCTAGCTGGCAAATTGTGAAGAATAAAGGTTCAAGTCATGCCATGAGAATGTCATTGACTGTTAAAGAAAGTTTGCAGGTTATACTATTTCATTGAATTGTTACTACGCACACAAAAACTGAACAACAATTATCATGCTCAACAACAGCTGTCATGCAACACTGTTTCTTAGTGATGCACTCAACAAGTAATCACTCCAGGTTGTCTGGGGAAAAGTCACACAAGCTCATTCTTGTTACCTCTTTTTGAAGCCCATTGAAAGTGGTTTCCATGCTTCCAAGAGGAGCGAAGAGCTTGATTCATGAGACACATGCTGTCTTTTGAGTTTCCTATATCTCAACAAGGTGAAAGTGATAGCCTGACATATAAAAGCGGATGTTTGTGAATGAGAATCAAGAAGTGTTATTGGATTGCAACCTAGAGGCCAGAAGACAAAGAGTGATTTTTTTGTTTGCTCTTTTTAGCCTCATGAAATTCATATAATCGTCTTATCATGAAATGATCTGTTTTGGTGCATTGGTCTATAGCAGGTTCACAGTTTTGACAAATATTGGCGACTGATATCAACTCTTAAGTCTGATGCTCAAATTTCTATGTGCATTTGACCAAGACTAAGCTGCAATTTTAAAATATAAAAAGAAGATATCACTTGAACAAGATTAGAAATGCGAAACAAATATAGTAAATTAGACTGATCTTTGGATGCAAACATACTATATAGTATGCATACTTCTGCCACTTACCTTGGCAGCAACCAAAAAAATATCATTGGTTTCTGAAATAAAGAACAACTATCATCAGAAAATAGGTTTCCAACTTAAATGAAAAGTGGAAGCTGGACATTGTGCCATAATGATGCAGACCATAAATATTTAGTGCTGGCTTACCATTAGCATGCCCCACAAATTTCTGAAGGGCAGATTTCCGCAATGGTTCAGTCTTGGATCCAGCACACAGCAAAGAGTGATAAGAATCCCAATCGGAATCCGCACATGATTGGCTGTACAAATTGCAATATTACTTAACCAAGTTTTCTTCTCAAGGTTATATTTAAACGAAATATCCAAGAAATAACAAGAGTAATTTTTATAGTCACAAGTTTTGTACACGGAAATTAGGTCTGAAGAAATAGTGAGGAGAAACAGATATCATATGTTGTGCCAAGAGAAGTTAGTTTTCAGGCCTATATAATCATCTCTGGTGCCACCTCGCAAATCAAGAAGTATTCACAAATTATTAGGAACACAAACCTGCAGTAGAGTTCTCCCTCACATCCACCAGGGCAAGCAACAACTGGTGGCAAACAGAACTGATCGGTTAAAGGCAACAGCGTATTACCATCCATAAGTGACAACAGGACCTCTTGTGGCACAGCATTGCTATTTCCATTTGATGCACCGGAACAGCCAGTACTTGACCCAACATCACTCCCATGGCAGTGTCTCTCGGTAGTGCCATCACCACTACCACCAAGGCTTTGCAAATACAATCTACGCCCAATTTGGTACTCTATAGAACCAATGAAGTGGAAGCAGTAACTACACACAACACAGTCAATCTGCAAAAAGGCACATAGAAACCGGAACAGCCAGTTAGTTTTCAAATAAACGGCGCAATGGATTATTTACTTTCGATCAAATGGGATAACCTTGTTAAGGCTGTCCTGAGCACCGACCAACATTTGGTCCTTCAGAACAAGGTCGTCTTCACCAAAGTCCCTATTTGCATAAACACCTGAAAGAACCGGTTTGTTGAAAATGGGAGCTTTTACCTTATGCCAATTTTACATAACCAGATCAGGCTGAGTGGCTGCCCTCTAAATTATAGCTCAGCAACGGATACCTTTCCCATGCTTGCCACTGTAGCTCACTCTAATGCCATCAAGCTTCTTGGACCGTATGAGTTCACCATAGTATTCCTGATGAAGAAACAAAAGGCAGCATATTCATTACCTGATACTCGCACTGATGTTAACACCCAGATATAGCATTTCTCGCATAATTTTGTACCAACGCTATCAAAGCCTAAGATACCACACCAACAACGCCAACGCCATGAAAAGCCTGGATTCGGAAAGGTTCGACCAAAGTAACAGCTTTGATGCCAAGAGACTGTTCAATCAAGGGATTCTCAAGCAAACAGGCTAGTCGCACAGAAGGGGCCAGAAAGAAAGCAAGAACCTGGGCTGATTGGAGAGGAGGCGTGGCGAGGAGCTGAGCGATTTGGAGCGCAAACTCCCTGTCTAGATCGCACGGGCTGACGCTGCTAGCATCCATGCCGTTGGGGTGCCAACCGGAGCTTCTCGCGGCGGGTACGTCGGTCCCTGGCCGCGCCGCCGCTGCTTTTGCTGGCCGCTGGGGTTTTGGGGTTCTGGCGTGCGGAGACGGTAGTACGCATCCGCCACATGAAGACGTAAATATACCTTACGCCGTTAGGAAGTGAAAGCGTAACCATTTGGTTTTCTCTCTTCCAATGTTTAAGCAAGAGAAAGAAAAGCGTAACCCATTGTTTTTCTCTGTTCAATGTTTTTTAATCAATAGAAAGAAAAGTAAAGCCTCTAGCATTCCAAATTCTTCGCATGAGAAATAGTGTACCATGTGAGATGTGACAAAAAATATATACGTTGGGTATGATAGAGGTGGTGGTTGGACTGTATGCTAAGTTTAAGGTTTTTTGTGAAGTTTTAGTAGGAATCTGCAAATTCTAGGTTTTTTTCGTGGATGATTGCTTTTTTCTCAAAGATATTTTTATTTGTTAAACGATACTTCTGAACTAGTTGTGAGCACTTAATATTCTTAGAGTGGTAATTTTTATTCCAGTAAGTAGGAATTACTGAGTAGTGTGCTCTCAGTACTGAGTGAGTTTATTGGTCCTGCTCCTGCCAATTCAAATCGTAGATTCAAAATTTTATTGTTCGCCTCAGAAAGAAACATGCAAAACAGTTGCAAAACAGTGCTCATTCGGTTCAAAATGTGCAGACAACAATTCAAATTATATAAAGGGATAAGTATAAATCAGAACCTGGGTTAGGTCAGATAGCATGATATGACAACATAAACGAATACAAATAATTCTGGCCAACAGACCTGGATAGCAACATCAACCATCATTGTTTGGCCCTGCACTTTGAAGTCTCGATGACTTCGATAGCTAGAAAACCAGAGTCTGACTCTAGCTTATTGTTGCTAAAAAATGTTGTACGGATCTAGTGCTCTAGCAATGGTATGTGTTGCGTTGGTGAAGCTAAGACAAACCCGCGGGCACCGGTTGGCTTGTTCGGCTAATATTCACCCCAGTATATATGGGATGAAGGGAATTAGGGTATAAATTAAATTAATTTATACTTCAATCCATCTCAACTCATATGTATATGAGTGAATCCTAGAATATCAAACATAGTCTGAGAAAAAAAAAGTATGACGTCATCCACGTGAGTATGTAAAACTAAAATTTATTAAAGTGATACTTTAATTGGGGAAGGTTAGAGCAACTCCATGAAGGAGTCCTAAATTTGATCCCTAAATATTGTTTTGGGACCGAATTAATTTGTTTTAGGACTCTGAATACATCATCATCATCTCCAACAACCGGACCTTAAACATGTGTTTGTCAACTAATTCACCTTCATGGGCCCACGCGCATGCCCTGTTCATGTGTCGCAAATAGACGTGATCTGTTCGGCTAATATTCACCCCCAATTTATATGGATTGAAGGGGATTGGGTGTAAATTAAATTAATTTATATCTCAATCCATCTCAACTCATGTGTATATGAGTGAATACTAGAGTATCAAACATAGTCTGAGCGGAAAAAAGTGTGGTGTCATTCACGTGAGTACGTAAAACTAAAAGTTATTAAAGTGATACTTTAGCTGGGGAAAGTTAGAGCAACTCCAAGAATGAGTCCTAAATATTGTTTTGGGCCCAATTTGATTTATTTTAGGACTATGAATACATCATCATCTCCAACAAACGGACCTTAAACATGTGTTTGTCAACTAATTCACCTTCATGGGTGAAAGAAAAATAGGGTTTAACCTTTTCCTATCAATGATTTTGGTGGTTGAATGCCCAACACAAATAATTGGACTAACTAGTTTGCTCTAGATTATATATTCTACAGGTGCCAAAGGTTCAACACAAACCAATAAAAAGATCAAAGTTAGGGTTCAAAAGAAAGGAGCAAAAGAAACCGAAGAGAACCCTCGTCTGGCGCACCGGACAGTGCCCGGTGCACCAAGGGTCGTACACTCTGAACTCCTCACCTTCGGGTTTCTCAGGGCACACTCCGCTATAATTCACCGGACCATCCGGTGTGCCACCGGACTGTCTGGTGTGCCAGCGGAGTAACAGCTATCCAGCGCAACGGTCGTCTGCAAAAGCGTGAACAGTGCGCGCAGAAGTCAGAGCAGGCATCAGAGGCGCACCGGACAGTGAACAACACTTGTCCGGTGCCGCACCGGACTGTCCGGTGCGACATGAAGTCAGTGCTCCAATGGTCAGAATCTTCAGAACCCTAACGGTTGGGTGACGTGGCTGGCGCACCGGACTGTCCGGTGCGCCCATCGACACACAGCCTCCCCAACGGCTATATGGTGGTTGAGAGCTATAAATACCCACCAACCACCACCACTTCAAGCATCCAAGTTTTTCAGACATCTCATTCAATACAAGAGCTAGTGCAATCAATACAAGACATAATTCAAAAAAATCAAATTCTCTCCAAGTCCCAAATTCACTCCAAACTCCTAGTGACTAGAGAGAGTTTTTTGCTCGTGATCTTTGAGCTCTTGTTCTTGGATCGCTTTTGTCGGCGTTTCGAGACCGGGGGGTCCCTAGGCCGACTAGTGAAATGTCGTCGTGTGCCCCAGCCCAGATGGGTCGGCGCGAGGCCGAGCGCGAAGGGGGGAGAAAGGTGGCCGGAGTCGGGCGTGAGAGAGGTGGAAATCCCGCGGCCTTCGTGTTTGTCCCGCGCCCAGGTCGGGTGCGCTTGTAGTAGGGGGTTACAAGCGTCCACGCGGGAGAGGGAGCGAGCGGCCTCACGCGAGCGCCTGTCTCGTCCTCGTCCCCGCGCGACCAACACTCTCTAAGAGGGTCCTGGTCCTTCCTTTTATAGGCGTAAGGAGGGGATCCAGGTGTACAATGGGGGGTGTAGCAGAGTGCTACGTGTCTAGCGGAGGAGAGCTAGCGCCCTAAGTACACGCCATCGTGGCGGCCGGAGAGATTTTGGCGCCCGGTTTGTGTGATGTCGTGGCCGTCGGAGGAGCGTTGGAGCCTGGCGGAGGAACAGCTGTCGGAGCTGTCGAGTCCTTGCTGACGTCCTCTTGCTTCCGTAAGGGGGCTGAGAGCCGCCGTCGTCACAGAGTATGCGGGGCGCCATCATTGCCTATCTGGCGGAGCGAGCCAGATGGGACGCCGGTCTTGTTCCCCGTGGCCCGAGTCAGCTTGGGGTAGGGTGATGATGGCGCCTCCTGTTGACGTGGCTGGTCTGCGCCCTAGGTTGGGCGATGTGGAGGCTCCTCCGAAGTCGAGGTCGAGTCTGTCTTCCGTGGCCGAGGTCGAGTCTGAGCCCCTGGGTCGGGCGAGGCGGAGACCGTCGACTGAGGCCAGGGCGGAGTCCGAGCCCTAGGGTCGGGCGAAGCGGAGTTCGTCGTCTTCCGGGGCAGAGCCCAAGTCCGAGCCCTGGGTCGGGCGGAGCGGAGTTCACCGTCTTCCGGGGCTTAGCCCGAGTCCGAGCCCTGGGTCGGGCGGAGTGGAGTTCGTCGTCTTCCGGGGCTGAGCCCAAGTCCGAGCCCTGGGTCGGGCGGAGCGGAGTTCGCCGTCTTCCGGGGCTTAGCCCGAGTCCGAGTCCTGGGTCGGGCGGAGCAGAGTTCGCCGTCTTCCGGGGCTTAGCCCGAGTCCGAGCCCTGGGTCGGGCGGAGCAGAGTTCACCGTCTTCCGGGGCTTAGCCCGAGTCCGAGCCCTGGGTCGGGCGGAGCAGAGTTCACCGTCTTCCGGGGCTTAGCCCGAGTCCGAGCCCTGGGTCGGGCGAAGCGGAGCTTCCTATGGTGCCTGCGGCCGGGCCTGACTGCCTGTCAGCCTCACTGTCCAGTGGCACCGCAGTCGGAGCGGCGCAGGCGGCGCTGTCTTTCTGTCAGGCCGGTCAGTGGAGCGGCGAAGTGACGGCGGTCACTTCGGCTCTGTCGACTGAAGGGCGCGCGTCAGGATAAAGGTGTCAGGCCACCTTTGCATTAAATGCTCCTGCGATTTGGTCGGTCGGCACGGTGATTTGGTCAGGGTTGCTTCTTGGCGAAGACAGGGCCTCGGGCGAGCCATAATTATGTTCGCCGCTGGAGGGGGGCCTCGGGCGAGACGGAGATCCTCCGGGGTCGGCTGCCCTTGTCCGAGGCTAGGCTCGGGCGAGGTGTGATCGGGTCCCTCGGATGGACCGATCCCTGACTTAATCGCACCCATCAGGCCTTTGCAGCTTTGTGCTGATGGGGGTTACCAGCTGAGAATTAGGAGCCTTGAGGGTACCCCTAATTATGGTCCCCGACAGTAGCCCCCGAGCCTCGAAGGGAGTGTTAACACTCGCTTGGAGGCTTTTGTCGCACTTTTTTGCAAGGGGACCAGCCTTTCTCGGTTGCGTTTTGTTCCAGCGGGTGCGCGCGAGCGCACCCGCCGGGTGTAGCCCCCGAGGCCTCGGAGGAGTGGTTTGACTCCTCCGAGGTCTTAATGCCTCGCGTAATGCTTCGGCTGGTCTGGTCGTTCCCTCATGCGAGCTGGCCGTAGCCCGGGTGCACAGTCGGGTTCCAAGTTCTCGGGCTGGTATGTTGACGCTGTTAACGGTTTGGCCGGAGCCGGGTTTGCGAGAGCAGCCCCTGAGCCTCTGCACAGGGCGAGAGGACGATCAGGGACATACTCGACTTTTTTACATACGCCCCTGCGTCGCCTTTCCGCAAGGAGGAGGGGGGAAAGCGCCATGTTGCCCTCGGTGGGCGCCGAACATGGTGTCTCCGGTGAGCTGCTGGCGGGTAATCCGAGCGGACGTCCGTGCCCCATTTGCTAGGGGTCGGCTAGAGGCCCACAGGCGCGTCCAAAAGTACCTGCGGGTGATCTGCCGGACCCGGTCTCCTGTCGACGGGGTCCGAGGGCTCGATGCCTCCCTCTGATGGGATTCCGTTACAAGATCGTTCCCGCTGGTCTCGGAAATGTCCTAGGGTACCTCGGGAGCACAGCCCGAGCCTTGGTTATGTATCGAACGTACCCATGGTCATCCCTCGCTCTGTGTCTGAGGCGGCTGTGAACCCTTCGGGGGCCAGCCTTCGAACCCCTGATCAGTAGTGGGCGCAGAGCCCGAGTAGCCTGAGGCGACCGTTGAACCCTTCCGAGGGGCCGGCCTTCGAACCTCTGACCAGTAGTGGGTGTGGAGCCCACGCGCTCTGAGGTGGCTGTTGAACCCTTCCGAGGGGCCAGCCTTCGAACCTCTGATCAGTAGAGAGGCTCGGAGCCTGGTTCCTTCACGGGGAAGGATCCTTTTTGGGGTATCCCCCTTTCCCGGTCCCTGTTGTAAGAGAGAGAAAGAGGAAAAAAGGAAAAGGATACGAAATCGAACGACGCGGCGTACCTTTTTTGACGCGGTCATTATGGCGAAGGCGAAGCGTCGCTCGTTTCTCCTGCCAGAGGCGCCGCATGTCCCGCCACGGAGTTAATGCGACGGGGCGAGTGGTTCGCGGGGCGGCCGTTGCGCGTGCGCAGGCCATTCGAGGAACGGAACACGGGCGCGTCGTCTTAACGCCGTGAGAGAGGGTTCCCTCACTGCCCCCGGATGGGACGTAAGCTTGGATGACGACGTGACCGCTGCTCCTGCCCGCCTGCCACCGCCATTACTGCCGGCCCGTTTTTGGCCGCATTGACCGTCGCGCCAGGCTGGCGCTGCTAGGTCGTGCGCTGGGTCGCCTCGAGTCGCGGTATTGGTTCCGCAGTCGAGGAGGCGCGGTAGTGGCGCGAGTGGCGGTGCAGTTGCTTGCACGAAGCATCCGGCGCACCGGTTGCATGACGCGTGGGCCTGGGCCTCCATGCTGGGCATGTTGGAAGTCGGAGAAGTGCGCCCACCTGGCGCGGTTGCATTCCGCCTGCATGGCTGCCCGCCCTTTCGCCCGCTGGTCTGGGCAGAAGTGGAGAGCCGCTTGTAACCGCTGGGCGGTTGCATGCACCGCGCGCGGCGGTTTGGCTTCTTCTGCTCTGGGCCGGCTTGCATGACGTGTGGGACCCAGTCCCCGCGCTGTAGGGGGAGGACCTTGGAGCGTGTTGGAGAAGACTCAGCCCCCGACGGCTGGGGACGCAAGTAGGGAGAGTCGCCTTTAAAAGGAGGGTGACCCCCTTGAAAGGCGACCATGTCTCGCGCTCCCTTATGCATCGTGCCTTTCCACCTTCCAAGCCCCCGGATGGGGGATACCCGCAGTCTTTCCGCCTTGCCGTTGGAGGAACGCAACTCCGTGGGAGTTGGTACCTTTCAGCCATCGTTCGGCTTCAAGGATTTTCATCATGCAGCCTGGTTGCACCCCTCCGCCGGCGGTCACCCAAGATGGTGACCTCCAGTTCGATGGCGGGGGAAAGCAAACCGGGCCACGGCCTCTGCCCCTCCCTCAGCCTCAAGGATTTTCATCACCAAGGCTGGGGAGGGGAGTGTGCCGAGTTGGGGTCGGCCCCTACGTGGGCGGTGGCCCGCTCCTTCCCTCAGTGATCGGGGGGAAGGGCGATTGCTGTCCGTGGCGCTGGCAGCTGCCGCGTGCCTGGCTCTCGGACCCGAGTGGCTTCGGAGCCGCTCTCGGCGCCGACTTCCGCCACGACAGCTGGAAGAGGTTCTTCCGCCGACGAGATAGCCGGGGCCGCCTACGGACCGACCTCCGACTCTACGACCTTCTGCCCGTCCTTGCCTCACGTGTTTGGGCATGGGCGGGGGCCTCCTGGCAGCAGCATCCGCCCTGAGGTCATCGCTGCCGCTGTTTGGCCCCCTGGAGCAGAAGTAGTCGTCGTCG